>NC_081411.1:24243646-24843646 GCF_030272615.1 Cryptomeria japonica | reverse complement strand
GTGCTGATTAATGTCATTGATTTTGACTTGTCTCTTGGAGGGAGTTTTGTTTCTACCAAATCCATTTAAACACATGAGTGTGGTCCCAAATTTGCCTTGGGTAGGGAGTCTTGGGAGTGGTCAACTCAGGTTTGAACCGTAGGTTAACTTCAGTTAGGTTTCTAAGGGGTCAAATGGACTCCTAGGGTCAGTTTTAGGGCTTTTCCAAAGGTCCAAAGGGTAGACCTATGGGTTAGGGGTATTTTTAACCATGTGACTACTCCCATGTGACTGTTTAGTCACCTCAAAAAGTGGTTTTCCCAAGGTGAGCGAAAATTCAACTTAGAAGGTTCCTTCTAGGATAGACAACCTTCCCTTTTGATGTCAAACTCTCTTCCCCATCCTCTCTCACCTTTTCCCTTTCCAATTTTAGCAATATGTAAGAGGTTGGGAAGAGCAACCAATGGGAACTCTCACCTTACCCAAGGGGTTGGGAAGTGTGAGAGAGGCCTTCTTAGGCAAGGATTAGGGACTTAGTGAGTAATCACCCACTCTCCATTGTTGGAGATTATGCATTTTTTTGAAAATTAGTTGTAGGATAGAATTTTGGTGAAGTGTTGGTGGAAAGTTTGTGTGGATTTGGGCAGCTCATCCCCAACTAAGTCTAACATACCTATTGGCAGATTAAGGTTGGTTTTACTTCCTTTTAGTTATGTTGTTTTTTTTTTTTGTTTTGAAAGAAAGAAATGCTTGTATGAGGAGATGTGTATATGTAAATTGTTTGGTAGGAGAAAAGTGTAAAATTTTCCTTCCCTTGTTCTTTGTTTATGTGTTCTTGTTTTGGGAGTGTCCAAGGCCTCCTACTCTTGGGAGAGTAGGATGGTCTTGGGGTGGAAGAAGTATGATAGCCTTGGGTGAGAGGCTCTCCTTATGGAGAGTGATCTCAAGGGTGTCCTTTGTGACCCTTGTTGCATAGCCTTGTGTATGCATTTGGGGGCCATAAGGGGAGAAAATATGGCTTTTATGCCTTTGGGGGGCATAAGGGAGTAGAGGTGAATTTTTTGTATTTTGTTTTGCCATGAGGTGGCTTGAGTTGTATTATGCTTGCAATCTCCCCAATGGTACTTGGTCCACTTACACCCATGGAAAATTCATCACAAGTTGTGGTGAGAGTGTAGCTTGGGATGGGAAAATGCATGTTGAGTGTTTGCCTTTGTTTGTTGTGTTGTTGTTTGTTTGTGACCCATCTAGTGCTTGGTTCTCCAAGCTCGGGGGTGGCTTCTAGTAAGCCTAGGCTGGGAGGTGAGCTTTCCATGGTCAAGATGCATTTTTATTGCACGTTGCTTGGGATGGAAAAGAAAAGATAAAGGGAATAGTTGCTGTTCTAGGTTGCAGAAAAAGTTTCAAAAAAAAATATTGTATTTATTTTGTAGCAAAAAAAAAGAGAGCTATTGTTATATTTATTATCCAAGAGAAAAGAAGTGTATGTATTTATTCATAGTCCTATGGAAAGGAGATTCTAGTTGGGGTTTACAAACCCATTTGTATTATTATTTATTTTGTATTTTAATTTACTTAAGGAAATGTATTTCTCCTATTTGGTTAGTTTTGCAAAAGGGAAGATGAAATATATGAGCTTGTATTAAAATCTTCATTTTTAAAAAAAAAAGAGGAAATAAAGTTGTTGCATTCATGTATATTCTGCAAATAAATTAAATATGTTACTACATGTTCATTTATGTTTATTTATGCTACTGCAATTAAATTAAATATGTTATTTGTTCTTTCATTTAATGCAGAAAATAAATCCTATAGTAGTAGCTTATTTTATAAAAAAAAAGAGATTAGCATATAGTTTTAGTTTTATTTTGTTTACCAGAAAAGATTATATTTAAGCTTGTTGTTAGAATGCATGGTAGATATTAGTTTCAGAATACTTATAAACAAAAAAAAAGAAAAAAAATAGAATATAAAACATACATATTCCAGCTTTATAAAAAAAGATATTTTCCCTTTAACATACTACAAAATTATATTAGGAAAATCCCTGCATGCATTCTAAAGCTATATAAAAAAAAAGGGGTAATCTCATAAGTTTGCCTAAATGAATTATAAATACAAACAGCAATATATATATATATATATATATATATATATATATATATATATATATATATATATATATATATATATATATATATATATATATATAATTCATTTAAATGTTTATTCTGAAATTCTATAAGTGTTATAAAAAAAAAGAAAACAGAATATATATATATATACATGTTCTATTTATAAATATATATATATATATACAAATATATATATATATACAAATATATATATATATATATACAAAGTTGATTTTATTACATTTAAGTAAAGCTAAAAAAAAAACCTTTAAAAAAAAATTTGCAAGGGAGGTAAGGTGGGTCGCAGCCATGGGCGGCGGCGTCCACAGGCTGCGGAAGCCCGTAGCTATGGGCGGCAGCGTCCACAGGCTGCGAAAGTCGCAACTGTGGGTGGCGACGTCCACAGTCTGCAGAAGCCGCAGCTGTGGGCAGTGACGTCCACAGGCTACGGAGCCCGCAGCCATGGGCGGAGCTGTCCCCAGCCTGCAGGTGCAGCCCCGTGGGAACTGCCATCTCCTCCCTCCTCTGTGGAAATGCTCGGCTCGGCCCTACGTGCCCGCCGTGGAAGAAAATAGAGCGCCGCCTCCCATGGCCACCACTCCCACACCTGCACACACACACACAAAAAAAAGAGAGAGAGACATTACACTCACACACAAAATAAGAATTATCACACACATGCCCTAACCCTAATTTCGGGTTAGGGCAAACACATATGGATTTTAAAAGAAAAATTATCAAAGGGATTTTTATAATTTTCTTTTAATAAGGTAAAGTAATAAATAAAAGGGGAAGAGGGCCATCACTTCAACCCTTGAATTATATATATATATATAGATGGACATTTTTACATTTCCCCCATGCCCCCTTATATAAGTAAATATGTATGTGTGTGTGTGTGTGTGTGTGTGTGTGTGTGTGGGAAAAGTGCGTCGATAAAACTCAATATGTGAAAATATTGCCAAATGACTTGTCCACACACACACACTAGACTTCTTGGTGCAAGCTATGGAGTAATGACGTGTTACTCAGCTTCCCAAGGTGGGTCCCATGGTTCTCTATCTCACAATGTCCCTCAAACCAATGTTTTTGCTCTCAGATCACTGAGCAAAAGGGTTTAGGGATGGCAAATGCAAGAACGAGGGATGTTTTGATAGATTTTAGAATGAAAGGTATGCTAAGCTATGTATGATTCTAGAAATGCCATAAACTAGATTATAAGATGACAAGGTTAGTATGAATACTATCCTAACATGATATATTAGTCTATGATTGAGCTAATGATAATAGAAAGTATTCTAAACATGCATATTTAGACTAGTTTTTAGTTAAAAGAGGCTAAAATGATGAGCATAAAAATGATATAAAAGCTTGAATGTATTTGAGCATAAGTGTGATACTACAAATTTGAAGGATCTATATCTAAAAATGGAGGAATGAGAGCTCTATTTATAGCAAAAACAAGGCAATGGATGGCCAGGATTGAAAGATTCAATCAAGGGTTGAGTTTGAAAGTTGGGGATCCATGTTTGCAATTTGCACCAATGAAATGGTGACAAGTGTCAACATAGGGTTGGGTTGAGAGAAGGGGTTGGAGGCATTAAATGCCTGAGAAGACCTTATGGTTATCTAGAGGGTAAGGGTCAAGCCTAAATTAGGATTACCCATTGGATTAAGAGTTAATCCAAGGATAAACCTTTGTGCAAATGATTAAGAGATAATCATGGTCAAAGCATTAATGTCCTGATGAGACCCTTGGATTGGATGAAGGTTGAGTTAAAAGAAATATTTTAACCATGTAGGAGGGTTTGAGTTAACCATTAATGGTTGTAGCTAGGAAATCGGAAATCATCAAAGCAAATCAATATTAGTCATAGCACAATCACAAAAGCTCAAATGCAATGATCTATCCTAAACACACTCAATAAAGACATGAAAATGAAACATTCAAAACTAAAGACTATGCAAACCAAATGTAGATCTAAATGCTTCCTTCATGCGGCTCCATTGTCCTTCTTTCTTCTCCAAATAGCCTTTGTTTGTGGATCTCACCTTCAAGTGCATAAACCTAATGTGAAAGCAAGATTGATATTGGCACAAGAGTACTCAAAGCGTGATTGATTCGACAAAGTGGTTATTCTCATTCTCATTAGCCAAGATTGAAGAAATTCATCCAATTTATAGAAAAATTGGAGAGACGATCAAATTAGCATGATTCAATTCAAATGGAAATTTCAAATCAATTATGTCAATTATGAAAAATTTATGACAACTTATGCACTTTCTATGCAAAATTTGTTGATTGATAATTTATGACAAATTATGACAAACTTCTATGTCAAAATTGATTGATTGTCAATTATGACAAATTATGACAAATTGGCATGTCATTCCCATGAAATTAGGAGAGAAATAGGAGGAAATTGAAATTAAGAATTAGAAAAATAGAAAATTAGAAAAAGAGGAATTAAGAAATTAGGAAATGAGGAAATTAGAAATTTAGTGAATTAATTAATAATTTTTCATTTATTAATTAATTCACAAAGAGGAAGTTTAGAAATTGATGAAAGATTAGGAAATTAATTAATAATTTGTCATTTATTAATTAATTCACAAAAAGAGGAATAATTAGCCAATTAAATGAACATTTAATTGCGATGAGAAGACTTAGGATAAATAAATAATTTATTAATCCTAAAGGGAGAAATGACAAACAAGGTTAAATGATTAAATCACGAAACCCTAGAAGATGAATTAGGTCTTGATGAAAGATAATTAACTCGATCATGATTCTGATTAAATGATTTGATTGATAAATGCGCCAATTAACGAGGAACAATGACAAATTGATCCAAATTGACATAATTGAGACAGACAATGTTCGATGGCAAATTAATCGCAAAATGACAAAATTGACAAGAGGACAAGGATTGATGACAAAATAGATTGCAAGATGACAAGATTGAAAATGACCACGATCAATGACAAATTAATCGCAAAATGACAAGATCGAACATGACAACGATCGATGACAAATCGATCGCAAAACGACAAGATTGAAAATGATAAGGATTGATGACAAATCGATCGCCAGATGATAAGATTGATAAGAGGACAAAACCCTAATTAGGATTGACGATGTCCAAAATAATGACAAATGAGCACACACATTGATGCGACAGGATAAAATTGATCAAAATCATGACTGGATAATGTTGTCGACAAGACCAAATTTGAGAGCGAGATGAATGAAGAATATAGAAGAAAGACTCGATGCTTGCAAATGATAAAAACCAAGTGCATGACATAGGAAAAATGTTAATGCGACGCAAAAACCTAAAATGAGGCAATGCGCAAATGTTAAAGTATGATTCCGCAAGCATTGACCATTTTTAGGTGTCTACAATGGTTATTGAAGACTTTGGGGAAATAAGTGGTTGAAGACTTGAAGCCTTTAATAGTTATCAAAGACTTTGAGGTTTTTGTGGTTGAAGGTTTGAAGCCTTTAATGGTTATCAAAGACTTTGAGGTTTTTGAGAAGTGACCTCCCTTTGCTTAGGAATGTGACAAAGTTTAAAAGATGGGTTAGGCTAACTAGAAGTGATTAGAAGAGTCTAGAAGAATTTAGGAAGGGATTTATGAAGGCAAGTGGGAGATGTAGGATTTTGCAAGTGGATGGAGGGATAATAGGATTTAATTGAATTAAATGATTTATTCAATTTGGTTGTAATTTGGGGAAATTAAATAAATTAGATTTATTCAATTTTGGATAACTATTTAATTAAATTTTGAATTTAATTAAAAGTGGATAGGGAGGATTTAATTGAGTAATTTACTTAATTAAATAGAGGAATGTGGGTAATTTAATTAAATTGGATTTAATTAAATAGAGAAATGAACATAAAATATTCATTTAGGAATATGGTCATTTTTATACGTCTACATTTTGCCCCTCTTTGAAGTGACGTGTATGCACATGTTATTTCAAAGAAAATGATGTTTTATCATGATTTATGATCAAATGCAATTTTTTTTGTGTCGCTCTTTTGATTTGTCAGTCATGCCCCAGATTTGATTTGATGTGTGATGCCCCAGATTCGATATTTTGATGGTGATGCCCCAGATTCGATATTTGATAGTGATGCCCCAAATTCGATATTTGATAGTGATGCCCCCTCGGGAGATGAATCAATTTTTTTGAAAATTTTTTATTTGATTTGATGAGTTGCTTGGATGTGTAGGATTTTGTCAATGTAATTTGTGTGTAAATTGATTCATCTCCTGATAATGTACAGCGTGTAAGGTATAGGGGAGACCGCGACCATAATACAAGTCCGTTTGGCTAACCCTAATTTCATTTTCCCCCTATAAAAAGGGGAAAAGAGCTTTGATTTGATTCATTTGTGTCTTGTTGACTTTGGAGAAAGAGAATTTGGTCTGCAAAGAAAATGTCGATTCCGTATTCCAGACACCATTTCGAGCGCGTTCGGAGGTACCGAAGACCTGCCGCGTATGGACCACCAGTAAGTCAACATTTTTTACCCTCTTTTGATTTTTTATTTGGTCATTTTTAGTCATTTTTTTATTTTCAAAACTCGGGTCTAGCGTTTTAGCGCGTCTAAGGCATAGATTAGCGCATACGAAGTTTTAAGTAGCGCATCAAGTTTATTTTAGGGGTGCGTCCGAAAAAAACATAGGGTAGCGCATAGGAAACATAGGTTAGCGCATAGACGCAGAATAGCGCATGGCGATAGTCGGGTAGCGCGTCAGGTCAGCAGGTTAGCGCGTAGGGTAGACTTAGCGCATAGGGGTCACAGGGGTGTGCATGGGTAAGGGGGTTTAGCGCATAGGGCTAACCTAGCGCATAGGGTGAAACAAGTAGTGCCTGGGAGGGATAGATTAGCGTGTAGAGTCAGTCTAGCGCATAGGGTAGGTTAGGTGGTGCATGGGAGGAATGTTTTAGCGCATAGAGTCAATCTAGCGCATAGGGTAAATAGATTAGCGCGTAGGAAAAACAGCCTAGTGCGTGGGTAAAGTTTAGCACAGCGGGAGTCTGTTTTAGCGCATCTGGAAAATTTTTGCGAGATGAGCCGATTTGTAAATTTGTTGTGCCTGTTTTGTCATGATTTTAGGGATTTGTCCAATATGAATGTCGATATAACTTGTTTTGATTTGCGATTTTTCAAGTTATGTATAGATATTAATGTGGTGTTTTGATCAAAATATGATTGTTTGTGTACCGTGTTTCAAGTTCAATGTGTGAAGCCTGAGTTGTGTGACAAGCTGATATGGGTTGGAAACTTGATTTGTGTTACAAGCTGATATGGGTGGGAAACTTGAGTTGTTTTACAAGTTTATGTGATTGTGGAGACTTGAGTTGTGTTACAAGTTTTGATATGGTTTTTGATAACTTGAGTTGTGTTACAAGTTGATATGAAATGATAGGATCTTGAACTTGATGTAGATGAGCAAATTGTTTCATGTTGTTGATGCGAGTTTAATTTTGATATCTTTGTTTTCGATGTGGAAACTGATATTGGATTTGTTTTGCTTGTTGACAGGAGCGATTGGGCGTGGTTCAGTCCTGAGAGAGATTTCCCAGACCATGGACATTGATACCGCGGTTGTCGTAGGCTAATCTGGATATTATTGAGAGATGTGGGTTGACCTCTCTCTTGGATATGCCTCGGTTCACTATGAACTGAGGGCTACTAACAGCACTTGCAGAGAGGTGGCATAGCGATACGAACACCTTCCATTTTGCCACTGGAGAGATGACAGTCACACGAGAGGATTGTTACAGGATCCTGCGCATTCCTATAGTAGGTGCACTACTACCATACGAGCAGTCAAAGGAGGGTGGTACAGAGGCACTGCGCCGCATCTTCCATGATGAGACAGTCTGTGGCTACGAGATTCCGTGGTAGGAGTTTTTGGATCTGGATTACGCCCCACTACCATCTTTATTAGCAGGGTTCATTGGTGGATTCCTTTGTCCTGATCGTAGGTCAAAGGGAATCTTGGTGGGATGGGGACTAGTTTTGGAGGAGATGGTCACATAGGGCCAGCAGTTTTCATGGGGATCAACTATGCTGGCCCATCTATACAGGGGTCTACATGAGGTGGTATACCTTGGTTACGACAGTTTGTCAGCTGGCATGACATTATTACAGGTATGGTGCTGGGAGCACATTCCAGCAGTGAGGCCACTAGTAGAAAGGGACAGGCCTGTGGGATGCACATATGCATACGGATACAGGGGTCTAGTTGTCCAGCGTAAGCTGGGCAAACTAGAGCATTGGAGGAGAGTGTTGGATGACATAGATACGGTCACCTAGCGACCATATATAGGATGTGAGGTGTGGGCAGAGGACGGACTAGAGATGCCCTTTGTTTTCATGACCAGATACCTGATCGGGAGGACCTCGTTCGTGATAGAGAGATTTGTGGTGACCCAAGTTTTGAGGTAGTTTGGGCGCCAGCAGGGTATTCCATAGGGAGCGTGCCTATATGCACGACGGCGGCAGATGTAGCGGATTGGGGGCCGACCATTGATAGTGCAGTGGCGGTGGAGGAGTTTGTTGGGTTGGCCGAGTAGATATGGGATTATGCCCCTGAGATTCAGGATGCGGGCATGACTGATGAGTTTTCTCGATTGTTTGCTGAACGGGCGGTGGCTAGGATATCTGATCCTGATGAGATGAGGCCATCTTTTGATTCGGATGAGGAGGAGGGAGAGGGAGATGATGATGAGGATGGAGAGGATGGAGGAGATGGATGAGGGAGAGGAGCTAGAGGGAGGCGGGGAGGTAGAGTGAGGAGAGGAGATAGGGGTGTGGGGAGAGCGATGAGACAAGGGAGGATAGATAGGGGGAGAGGTGGATTGGCCATTGGAGCCGGTGGAGAGGGGAGAGTGGGGGAGGTGCTAGCTGCGGTGGGGGGTGATGATGAGGCGAGGAGACCAGCTCAGAGGAGGAGGACTGATGTGCTCCCACCTCCAGCACCGAGGATAGGCAGGGTTGGAGGAGTTGCCCCGGCATAGGTACCACTACGGGTTTGGATCCCTACACATGTTGAGGATGCACAGATCCAGACCCTACAGGTGATTGTACAGCAGCTGCAGGCACAGATTTTGACCTATCAGTGGCAGATTTCTCAGTTGACCACTGAGCGGGACGCTGAGATAGAGCGGAGGGGACGAGCAGAGGAGGTTTTGTCGAGTATGCAGAGAGTAGTAGCAGGTGGTCCTATGAGAGACACCCTGAGAGAGCTAGCATTGAGAGCTTAGGAGGTGGAGTATTATAGGCGACACTATGAGGCTGTGGTACCCAAGGACCGGCGAGTACAGAGCTTTGCATAGTCGAGATCTAGTCGATCTCGAGATACTAGGTCGCTGTCAGAGAGCCGAGGTGTGACAGAACCACCGAGATAGGATCCTCCTGGGGATCCAGGGGCGGGTGCATCTAGAGTGAGACCATCTCCGTCAAGGGATAGTCATACTTGAGAGACGTGGTCTCTGTTGTATTTTTTATCATTGTTATTCTTTGTATTGGACACAGTGTTGACACATTTTGTATATTTTGATCATTTTTGAGATATATATATATATATATATATATATATATATATATATATATATATATATATATATATATATATATATATGTACGGCCCCATTTTCCTTGATCATGTGGTGTGTTTATATGGATGCATGTTATGTGGGTTATTTCGTTTATGTGATGATGTAATGCTTAAATATATGATAGAATGTATGATGCAGGATGTATTCTTTTATATGTTGTGAGATGTATCTTGAAAATGAGATGTGTGATTGGATATGATGCTAAATGTAAAATGATATGCAACTAATTGTAAAATGATATGCAACTAATGTTTTTGGTAGCATCCTCATTCTATATTTGCCATTTGATATAGCCATTTGTTTGCTTTCTTTGTAGATATCATCATTGAGCATTGATTTGTTTAGGATATGTTGAAAATTTATACAAGCATAATGGTATAATTGAACCATAATGACCTGAGAAAAATTTACATGATGTTTGATTTTGCAAGATAGCACAAGCATCAAGGTATAATTGAACCAGGACGACCTAAGTGCGTATTGCGTAAACAGACAAGATTAGATCATTTGTATGCGTGAAGTGGAATCAGGCCTTTAGTGATATTCGATGTATCACGTCTCGAGGCAAGTATTCACACAGTACAAATGATCGCCTCACAGACAGAAGACTAAGAAAATATTGGAAGTTCTTCATGATCTCTAGCTTCGAAGCTTTTTAGTGAGAAAAGGAAGAGGATCCAATAATTCAAAAAGTTCAAAATGCAAAACTAGTTAAGATTTTTATGCGATAATGCAACATTTAATACTTCAGAAAATCATCCATCCTTGGTATTTTTGTGTTTGGTTTTGCGATAAAGCATAGTTTTGGTTGTTGGATGTCATGTTTTTGAGTTTTTGCAAGTAGCCTTGATGTCTTGAATGTTGGCAATATTGAGACGATTTAAATGCCCCTAGTCAAGTGTCCCTCTTGATGTGAATATGTACAACGATTTCCAAGCCATGGTGTATTCATGATAAGAGTATATATATGGATAAAACCAGGATAGTGACTACGCTAAGTATGTCCTGAATGGATATTTGCTAAGTGTCGGGCGATGGCCGATACTATTTCTACGGATAAAATGGTAGGGATATAAATAGAGGAGCCATTCTTTCACAAGAGCACCTATTTACCAGGTTTTCACCCTTTGTTTTTATTGTACTTTATGTTTTTGCTTTTTCTGGATTTTTTTTTTGGCTTTTTGTCTTTTTCCGTGCAGTAGGTTACTTAAGTGTAGTACCTCTTTAGATGGATGTTGTTAGTGGGTTTGTCGAGCACATCTCCTTCTGAATTTGTGAGCTGATAGGCACCTGATCCATAAACTGATATGATAACATAGGGACGCAACCAGTTAGATTCAAATTTCCCTTTCTTTTCTCGATCTTGCTGATTTCTTAGATTTTCTTTGAGGACTAGGTCGCCAACTTTGAAATTACGAGGAATGACCTTGTGATTGTAGCTCCTGCACATGCACTGCAGATATGCTTTGAGATGAGTATAAGCATGATGACGTCTTTCATCTAATAGTTCAAGCTCTTGCAGTCAGTTAACTCGATACTCTTCATCTGGGATTAAGCCTTTCAAAGAGACTCTGAGAGATGGGATTTCTACTTCCAGGGGCAAAATGGCTTCTGATCCATATACCAATGAGTAGGGTGTTGCTCCTATAGGTGTGCGGATGTTAGTTTTGTATGCCCAAAGTGCTGGATTGAGTTGTATGTGCCATTATTTTCCTACATCATTCACTGTTTTCTTGAGAATTTTCAGTATTGTTTTGTTAGATGCTTCTGCTTGACCATTTCCCTGTGGGTAGTATGGTGTAGAGAATCTATGTTGGATTTTGAATTTTTCACATAGTTCTTGGACATCTTGATTTTTGAAAGGCCGTCCATTATCTGTGATGATTGAACTTGGAATACCATATCTGCAAATCAAATAATTGAGGATAAAAGAGGCAATTTGTTTCCCAGTCACTGTGGTCATGGGAACTGCTTCTATCCATTTGGTAAAGTACTCTATTACAGTTATAATGAACTTGTGTCCATTTGAAGATGAAGGATAAATTTTGCCAACTAGGTCTAGTCCCCACTGACAAAAGGGCCAGGATGTTGTAAATGGCTGCAGTTCCTGTGCTGGTGCATGAATCAGATTACCATGGATCTAGCATTCAGGACATTTCTTGGGGAAGTGGTATGAGTCTTTCTCCATTGTAGGCCAGTAGTATCCCATTCTTAGAAGCTTTTTAGCAAGAGTAGTGCCACTTGAATGTGTGCCACAAATACCTTCGTGAAGCTCGTGAAAAGCAGAATCAAAATCATTACGATCAAGGCAATGAAGAAGAGTACCATCTAGACCTCGACGATACAAAGTATCAGCGGTAAGGGTGTAACGAGCAGCTTGTCGGATAAAGTTACATTTTTGGTTACGGAATTGGTCAATTGGTAAGATATTGTGCTTGAGGTAGTCGTATATTGGTCCATATTACGGAGAATCTGAACTAGTCAAGGCATAGATAACCTGGGATTCAGAGTGGTCATAGGCGGGGGACAATAGTTGCTCTACCAGGAACTCATAACGACTTTGTTGCTCTGGAATTTGTAGCAATGAAGCGATAGTAACCATTGCATCGGCTGCTTTGTTGTTTAACCTTGGTATTTGCTCGAAGGTGATGTGTATAAAATACTGTTTGAAGTCATCCACCATTCGCTTGTAGGGTAGTAGCTTGTCATCCTTTGTCTGATAGTCATTGTTGATTTGATGAACGACTAGTTGTGAGTCTCCATAGACCTTTAACTCTGTGATTTTCCATTCTACGGCCATTTTGATGCCTATAACCAAAGCCTCATATTCAGCCACATTATTTGTGCATGGAAACATAAGCCCATATGATCTTGGTATAGTGTGTCCTTCAGGAGTGATGAACAGAATGCCAGCACCCGAACCATGTTGTGTATAGGATCCATCAAAGTATAGGGTCCATTGTTTAGTAGAAAGAGCAAGAACGTCCCTGTCTGAAAATTCAATCTCCATGGTGTGTTTGCTTGGTAGTGGTGCTTTAGCTAATTGATCTGCAATTGCTTGTCCTTTGATTGCGCATCTTTCTGTGTACTGAATGTCAAATTCACTGAGAATCATGACCCATTTAGCCAAGCGGCTTGTAAGAGCTACCTTGCTGAGTAGATATTTGAGAGGATCAATTTTTGCGACTAGCTTAATGGTGTGTGCTAGCATATAATGTCAGAACTTCTGAGATACGAAGACCACTGTTAGGCAAGATTTTTCAATGAATGTATAGTTGAGTTCATAGCCATTCAATGTCCTACTGATGTAATATATGGCGCGTTCCTTCCCTTGTTGATCTTCTTGTGCCAATAGTGCCCCCAGTGATATATCTGTTACTGAGATATATAGGATAAGAGGCTTTCCTGTGACTGGTGGTACTAGAACTGGTGGATTCATCAGGTACTGTTTGATTTGGTAAAAAGATTCGGCACACTTGGTCTCCCATTTGAATGGTACATTTTTGTGTAGTAAATGGTTAAATGGTAGACTTTTATCTACTAGCTGAGCGATGAATCGCCTGATAGATTGAAGTCATCCTTGTAGAGATCTGAGTTGACTGATATTCTTTGGTGGTGGCATGTCCATAATGGCTTGTACCTTTGCTGGATCTACTTCAATACCTTTAGCTGAGACAATGTAGCCTAGTAACTTGCCTGATGTAACCCCAAAGACACACTTCTTAGGGTTTAGCCTGACTTGGAATTTCTCCAATCGATCAAAGATCTTTGTTAGGATGCCAAGATGTTCTGCTCTAGTGAAGGATTTAGCTAGTAAATCATCCACATAGTCTTCCATAAATGTATGCATCATGTCATGGAATATTGTGGTCATTACTCTTTGATAAGTGGCCCCTGCATTCTTTAAGCCAAAAGGCATAACATTCCAATAGTACATTCCCCAAAGATAGGTGAATGTGGTTTTATCTTGATCTTCTGGGGCTATTTTGATTTGATTATAGCCTGAGAAACCGTCCATTAGTGAGAGCATTGCATGGCCTGCTGTGAGATCGACAATTATGTCTATACTGGGTAGAGGAAAGTCATCCTTTGGACAAGCTTTGTTGACGTCTCTAAAGTCAGTGCATATTCTGATACTTCCATCTGGTTTTGATACTGGAACAATGTTGGAAATCCATTCTGCATAGTCAATGGGTCGGATGAATCCGGCGTCTAATAATTTCTTTAGTTTAGTTTTGACCATGAGTGCCACCTATGGATTCATTTTTCGTAGCTTTTGCTTGACTGGTTTAACTCCTAAAGAGATGGATAAGTGATGCATGATTAAGTGTGGATCCACTCCAGGCATATCAGCATATGACCAAGCAAAATTAATCTGCTTTTTTTTTAAAGAAAATGATGAATGTTGATCTTTCTTCCTCTGTCAGAGATTCTGCAAGGTGTAGGTTTTTGACTGCTTCCATGGTACCAATGTTGATTGATTGAGTGGGCTCAATCAATATGGGTGATTTCTCATGAAAGTGCTTAGGAAGAGTGTCAAGTCTCCCATCGTTAGGTGCCTTAAAAAGGTTTTCACCCTCAGATGCGTCCTTTATTTTTACTTTTTTGTGATCTAGAGCTACCATTGACTAGTTTTCAGCATCAGATTCTTTATTTGGTTCATTTTTGCGACTGAGAGACTTGGCACTCCTAGTTTGTAGACATCGTTATTTTGTTCACTGGTAGAGCCTGTTTCCGGATTTACTGTACATAGGTAATGGATAATAGATTCATCATTTGGGAAAATTAGTATATCATGGATTTCAGGTTCATCCCAGTCGATGAGGTCAGGAAAGACAAGTGGTAAGGAATCATTAGGTGGATCAAGTTTGGCTACAGTGAGTGTTAGGATAGAGTTTTCATCATGAGTGTTCTTGGTTTTAAAGAAGTTCAAGATTTCATCGAGGTCTTCAATGGTATTATCCTCTACATAGACTTGTTCATAATGTTTCTGTTCGCTTTCCGTGGCATCATAGATATTTTGCGGTCCAAATTCAAGAGGTCTATCTTCTGCGTTATGTTCTTCTTGGGAAAGAGATATAGAATCAGTATCATTAGGGATATCTATAGTAGCATTGGAGTAGGTACCCCATTCATATTCATTGGAATCTGTCTCATAGGCATCATCCCAGATTTTATCTATGCTGTAAACAGGTATGTTGTATGGTGAAAACAAATTTTTGATGATGGATACCATTTTGATATTTTGTGTTGATTCCGTGTCCGATCTGTCTCCCACTTTCTGGATTTGTTCATAGACTGTGGTTCCTTGGGGAGGAATAACGGTATCTGGAGATGATATGTTTTGTTCTTGAGACATTGGTGTTTGAATATGAGCTACCGCTGCAGATATGGCCTTCTTATGACTTAGAAGCTTTCCCTGATGCAACTTCTGATCTTGATGTTCCCGTGCCTTGCGGATTGTTTCTGCTGATTCAAAGAGTGCTTCCTGCTAGGATTATTCTTTGTACTTCTTCTTTACCTTCCATTGAGGTTTTGTAGTTGTGTTGGGTGGTTTTTTCAATAGGAACGTGAGTTTAGAACCCAATCCTGCTTTGTTTCTACTAGGTTGTGAAGGAAGATCTATAGGTTCAGTGACTCCTTCCTTGCGTTGCCTAATAGGTCCTTTACCGTCATATCCCATTTGCTTCATGATTAAGTATCCTTTTCCATACAGATGTGTCGGTAGAACAATGTCCAGAGCAGCTACTCTATTATCTTCTTGCTCATCTTTGTATAACTAGCTAAGAATGTCCTTGTCTTCTGATTCATGTGCTAGAGTACCCAATTGGATGAAGGTACCATCAAATTTGGTGATGGGCTGAGTGGCCAGATGTGTTGATGTAGTAGGCAAACCATGCGATCTAGGTGATGTTGGCAATTTGGCCAAACATAAAGGCTCCAAAGAATATTCTCCCATGCCCTAGTCTTTGATTTGCATCTTCTACTTGAAGTCTCCAAATAAGGAGTTGGGCTTTGTTGTTTGTAGATCTGATGTCAAAGATCGCTGCTTTTCTCTATTGTGAGGAACCAAACTGTCCTGGGCTACCCCCATTGTGTTGCAATGTTGAAATGGATTGTGATCTGTAGATATGGAGATTTCTTGTCCATCATAAGGAAATTTGACACACTGGTGATACGTAGAAGGTACTGCTTGCATTTCATGTATGCAGGGTCGTCCTAACAAAATATTGTAGGTTAGATCTATGTCTAAGACTTGACAGATAGTATCCTTTTGTACTGGTCCCACTTGGATAGGTAATATCATTGATCCTTTAGAGGATTGTTCCTCATCATCATATGCTTTTATGGTAATCTTTTTGCAAGGATCAATAGACTCTTCTGAGAAGCCTAATGCGTGGATAAGCTTTAAAGTACAAATATTAAGTCTGGCTCCTCCATCTATTAAGACTCTTTTCACTCAGTGTTTGCAAACAATGACTTCAATATGGAGAGGAGTATTATGCAGATGAATCAAGGAAGTATTATCATGCTCTGAGAAGGTGAGGTTATGAGGTCCTGTCATATGGGCGACCATGGCTTGAAATCTGTCTATATACAGATTTTGAGGTACATTTGTTTCCAATAGCGCTTGTTCCAATATGTCTTTGTGCTTTGGTGATAGTTTCAGCAATTCTAGTATAGATATCTATGCTGGATTTTTATGGAGTTGGCTACCCATGTCATATTGGATTTTTGGTGTGGTAGTTGTAGGCGCAGTATGTCCTTTCAAGACATATTTTTGAGTTTGGGTTGTTACATTGACAGATTCATAGTCACGCTGATCTCTGATGGTGATGACATTTACTTGATGATCTTCAGCTGATATGTGATTGATGGTGTTTTTGTAGACATGGTTGATATGAGCTCCGCGTGTATCATTCGAGGTTGAAGCTCCATCTTTGTTGTAATTTGGAAGAGGATTTTTAAAGGCTCCATGATCACCATTTGTTTTGAGACCATCTATTGTTAAGTCACCTCGATCAATCATATCTTGCACCACGTGTTTTAACCTCATGCAATCGTTCATCTGATGACCCTTGTTACGATGGTAATCACCATAGTGTGAATCATTCCACCAAGGTGGTTTGATTTGAGGTTCGTAGTTGCTGATTGGAGGCAAGAAAAGAATCTTGTGTGCCAAAATTTCTCTGAATGCTGATTCTAGTGATTGCCCCAGTGGTGTGAAGATACGCTTTTGGAAATTGTTTGTGTTGTTGCGTGAATTTTTGTTAGGTCCTGGATTCATGTTTTTGTTTTGAGTATCATTGGTGTTGTTTGTGTTGAGTTGTCCTTGATCGGTGTTTTGTGCATATGTGTTAGCATTTGGATTAGCATTTTTAGGATTTTTTGTGCTTTGAGGATTTCTAGATAATGCAAGCACTGGTTGTTTAGATTTGGGATCATGTGTTTCATTGTTGACTTCGTTTTTGTTTCAAGTCCAAAATTGAGATTTGTCAAGGTTGGTGTTTTTCTGGTTATTGTAGTTTGATGAGTTGGTCCCTTCCTTGTAGAATTTGAGTGTTCCCTTTTTGACACAAGCTTCCTCGACTTGAATGTCATTTTCAATTAATTTAGCGAAAGATGGTATGCATTGAAGCTTTAGTCTGTAACTCATTTCACTATTCAAGTTATCGATGAAGATTTCCATTTTCTCTTTTTCGGGAATATCTTGAGGATATCTGGAGACCATACATCGCCAGCACTAAAGGAATACCATGAATGTTTCATTGTTCTTTTGTTTGGTGTTGCAAACATCTAGCATGGTTATGGCATGTTGGATGTTATAGGAATATTGGGTTATGAATTTGTTAACCAATTCATCAAATGATTTGACAGTTGGTGTAATTTTGGATAACCATTCCATTGTTTGTCCTCCCAGGCTTCTTGGAAATAACCTCATCAAATAGGTGTCATTATGAGCAAATTTAAGGCTCAGTGTGCAAAATTCTCGAACATGGTCTCCAGGATCACTTTTCCCATCATATTTATCAAATTTGGGAACATCTGAGTTTGGAGGAAAAGGTACCATGTTTAATCTTCTGTCAAATGGATAAGGACAGATTTCATTTAAAGAGTATCGCACTGTTGTCCCTTGTTGCATATCTTGTATTTGTCTTTGCAACATTTGCATTTGTTGAGTAAGAGCAACCAAAGGCACATTATTTTGTCGAGGGAAAAGTTCTTCCCTTGTATTTGTTCTTAGCTGAAAAGGTGTGGTAAACGGTATGTTTTGTTCTGGAGTTTTGAGCTCAGGTATACGCATTTCTGGTATATGTTGTTCTGGAATATGTTGCTCAGGTATGTGAGTTTCTTCTTCTCTCTGTTGTTCTTGATATGCATATTGTCGAGACCTGGTTTGAAAAATGTTTGCGTCTAAATCTTTGGGAAGTTTAACGCCTTTACTTGTGAGCATGAGCAGATACTTTTCTTTGTCATTTTCCATAAGCCTTTCGACAAGTTTTTGGAATGAAGGGTTTTCTTGACATTTCTGAAGAAGTGCTTCAGTAATTTCAGGCTCTTCCGAGTGTGGAACTTCAAAAGGATTTGGCAATCTGCGATTCATACTTGATTCTGCATGTGTCTCGCTTTGTTGGCTCTTTTGAGAGCGAGTAACAGGCATTTTAATAGAAACTTTCAGTGATGAAGGGGACAAAATCCTCTTCGATGTGTTGCTCGGGGGTGGGTGGTTCTGGTCGAGATGTGTTATAAGTTATGCACTCGTCGGGCAAGAATGCTGGATTGATCTTTCCTCCGTGGTTTATGATTTGATTAAAAGTAGATTTTTGACAGTAGGCTCTTGTCTTCAAGGGCTCTTTGTCAAATTCGTTGCATTTGTTTTGGATATACCGTTTGACGTGATGAAGGAATACCCGATGAGATTTGAAGAGTTGACGATTGATGTATAAAAACTTATTTCTCTTGATGAATTTGGAAAAACTAGGTTGTTGTTTCTTCAACATGATGTTACGATAAAGGTTCTTTCTTCTCAAAATAAGGGGATTAGTCATGCATGAGTGATCAATGGTTTCCTTTGATTTGTTTGGATTCAGTTGATTCTTGTTTTTGAAAATTTCAAATCTTACTCTATCAAAGTGAAGGTTTAGATGCCCCTTCACGACAAAGCATGTCAAATGATATGGATAAAAGCCTCCCGAGCTGGAAACTTGATTTAACAATTTGAAAATTTTAAACAAGTGTTTTGAGATAAAATTCGTAAGATGGTAAAGGATTCTGTTGATACTGATGATGAGGCCTCCGGATTATGATAAGAGAGACATCTTTTATCGCGCAATTCGTTTAGGATTTTGTCAACATTTGTTTTGACACAAATTTAGCTCAAGAAATAGTTTTAGTGGTTTGTTTGTCACTCTGCTTTGATGAAAAATGATGTTGATGAAAAAAAGCTTCTAAAAATGTTTTTGAAAATGTCAAAAAAATTTCCGGTTTTGCCCTCTGTTTTTCTATTTTTGATCACGTGCCAGAATAGAGACTACATGCGCTACTGAAATGCCTTTATGCGCTAAAATAATAACCACACGCGCTAGGCTGCCCCCAGACATGTGCTAAAGTTTTGACTGTTTGAAATTGTTTTCAGGTTGTTTGAAAAAGATATGCGTTATTATGGGCCTGTCACGCGCTAACGGTTAAACTTTATGCGCTAATTTTTGGATTCCATGTGCTAAGCTGTTGCTTCCACGTGCTAGACTGTTTTTCTGACGTGCTAAATGTTTCAACACTGATTTGACCTATGATAAAAATGCTACTGTTTGGAACCGACGCACTAACTTGATGTTTGGATGCGCTAACAGAAGTACTCCACGCGCTAATAAGTTGCTCTTATGCGCTAAACTGCCCTGATTTTTCCTTTGGTTGATGTTTTGTGATTTTTGAATTTTTATTGTGAATTTTTCAAGTTTGATGGATGATTTTCTGAAGTAATAAATGCAAGCACTGCACAAAAAGTACAGCCATTTTGCCTAATCTAACAAAAAGTGTATGTTCTGCGAGGATGTGTTCAAATCCCCAATGTTTTAACAGGTTTGGATACGAATAATACACTTTAGAAAGACTCTTTAGTCAAAGGTCATAAATAACATCATAGCCCACTAGTCTCGATACTCCGTCAGCTCAAACAGCCGTGTCACCCCCTAGAGGGTGCCCGTTTTTTTGCCTTTTGTCAGAAATTAACTCAAAGTGAATCGCTTCATAGTTGAGTAGTTATCTTGGGAGATATATTGTGAGTAATCTTGAGGGTGAATTCTTCCCCACCCTTGCACTATGATGTTATAAATGTCTGGTTACTGACTCGGTTCAAAGCTTCTATTTCTATGGCTCGTAATCAGGCTTCATGTTTGGCCGTCAGTGATAAACTCCCTCAGGAGGCTTCCCAACCTTTAGAACAAAGGCTTTAGGTATCTCAAGGATACTGGGGGAAGGCTAATCGTTGCACGCAACCGTTGAAAAGGACTTTCATCACTTTCCACATTTGATTATAGTGGGCTGGAATTTTTGGCGTCAAAGTCGTTCCCCACTTAGGTCGTTCCCTTCACACTGGCCATAAACGGCTTTAAGAGTTGATTCCAACTCCTCGGGAAGGCAGACCTACTAAAGGATGTAAATGCTTGAAGTACAAAAAAGCTGTAAGAGTGGTCTGGATTTTTGATCACCGAGTTAAGGGGAGAGCATATTCCTTCCACTTTCGAGACAAAGTAATCAAGTTGGTTCTTTTTAGCCTTTCAATTCAGTGATTTGCTAAAATCTATATGGAGATGTTGCTCCATGAAAACATGGTGTTGATGTTATCCTTTTAAAGCAATGATTTTCTGATCTATGAAAAAGAATTGGTCAACAAAGTAAATTCGATGTTTTGTCAACAAAAGAAATCGATCAAAAGGGGAAGATCTTCCCTCTTTAGTTGCAAATGACTCTAGACATATGTGATTCTTTTACTTTGCAAAAATTTGAAGTGAATCCTTTTATGCACCAAAGGATGCTGAAGTTCGTTATAAATCCCTTTGTTTGCAAAACTGAAAATTCTACTTGTTCCTTTTAAAGCCCAAAATGAAAATTTTGCCCTCTTAGGAAAAGCATGAAAAGATTGTTTTTGTGGTTCATTTTATAGCCCAAATAAGGTGAGTTCAATTTTATTTAACTAGAATTAAAAAAACTTTATATTTTAACTAACTTGAACAAGCTAGTAAAATTTAAACAATTTATAGTTCTAAAAAAAAAACACTAAGCTCCTCCCTACAATAAAATGTCAGAAATCCTGCAAAATACCACCACAGTAGTTAGAAAAATAGAGGATTTTGTGGATTTCAACAAGTCTAAAATTTAATTTTCGGTTACAATTATTATTTCCGTCTTCGATGCGCTACATAACAGACTTTATGCGCTACAATATACCCTCGATGCGCTAAAATTAAGTATCAACGCGCTACACTGTTTGCTAGATGCGCTACTCTATACGCCGAAAGCGCTGCTCTGGTTTTCTTTTGCGTTGAGACCTGCAGGAAAAGTGCTGATTTGATGCGCTAAAAGATGGTTTGTACGCGCTGGATGATGGACTTAAAGCGCTAGATGGTAAACTGGATGCGCTATCTGACAGATCCGAAGCGCTAATCTATTTTTCAGATGCGCTACTCTGTTTTTATTCTGCGCTGAGACCTACAGGAAAAAATTAGTCGAGGCTATGCACTAAAGAATGGACTTTACACGCTATAGTAGAGACCCCACGCACTAAATAGTAGGCGGGAAGCGCTAGACTGTTAGACGGATGCGCTAGGGAATGTTTCCCACGCGCTGATTCCTGTTTCCCGCGGACCTGCAAAATGAGTTAATTTTAAAAACCGATTTGATATATGGGGTAGGGCCCCACAGTGGGCACCAAAAATGTATGTGGGAAAAGTGGGTCGATAAAACTCAATATGTGAAAATATTGCCAAATGACTTGTCCACACACACACACACATGACTTCTTGGTGCAAGCTATGGAGTAACGACGTGTTACTCAGCTTCCCAAGGTGGGTCCCATGGTTCTCTATCTCACAATGTCCCTCAAACCAATATTTTTGCTCTCAGATCACTGAGCAAAAAGGTTTAGGGATGGCAAATGCAAGAACGAGGGATGTTTTGATAGATTTTAGAATGAAAGGTATGCTAAGCTATGTATGATTCTAGAAATGCCATAAACTAGATTATAAGATGACAAGGTTAGTATGAATACTATCCTAACATGATATATTAGTCTATGATTGAGCTAATGATAATAGAAAGTATTCTAAACATGCATATTTAGACTAGTTTCTAGTTAAAAGAGGCTAAAATGATGAGCATAAAAATGATATGAAAGCTTGAATGTATTTGAGCATAAGTGTGATACTACAAATTTGAAGGATCTATATCTAAAAATGGAGGAATGAGAGCTCTATTTATAGCAAAAGCAGGGCAATGGATGGCCAAGATTGAAAGATTCAATTAAGGGTTGAGTTTGAAAGTTGGGGATCCATGTTTGCAATTTGCACCAATGAAATGGTGACAAGTGTCAACATAGGGTTGGGTTGAGAGAAGGGGTTGGAGGCATTAAATGTCTGAGAAGACATTATGGTTATCTAGAGGGTAAGGGTCAAGCCTAAATTAGGATTACCCATTGGATTAAGAGTTAATCCAAGGATAAACCTTTGTGCAAATGATTAAGAGATAATCATGGTCAAAGCATTAAAGTCCTGATGAGACCCTTGGGTTGGATGAAGGTTGAGTTAAAAGAAATATTTTAACCATGTAGGAGGGTTTGAGTTAACCATTAATGGTTATTGAAGACTTTGGGGAAATAAGTGGTTGAAGACTTGAAGCCTTTAATGGTTATCAAAGACTTTGAGGTTTTTGTGGTTGAAGGTTTGAAGCCTTTAATGGTTATCAAAGACTTTGAGGTTTTTGAGAAGTGACCTCCCTTTGCTTAGGAATTTGACAAAGTTTAAAAGATGGGTTAGGCTAATTAGAAGCGATTAGAAGAGTCTAGAAGAATTTAGGAAGGGATTTAGGAAGGCAAGTGGAAGATGTAGGATTTTGCAAGTGGATGGAGGGATAATAGGATTTAATTGAATTAAATGATTTATTCAATTTGGTTGTAATTTGGGGAAATTAAATAGATTTATTCAATTTTGGATAACTATTTAATTAAATTTTGAATTTAATTAAAAGTGGATAGGGAAGATTTAATTGAGTAATTTACTTAATTAAATAGAGGAATGTGGGTAATTTAATTAAATTGGATTTAATTAAATAGAGAAATGAACATAAAATATTCATTTAGGAATATGGTCATTTTTGTACGTCTACAATATGTTTTATATATATATATATATATATATATATATATATATATATATATTTGAAACCAAATGTTTAATTGCAAATCATTTATAACCACTTTCTAATGTTATAGGAGTAAAGAAGCATTTTAATAAGAAATTTTAAACTTAAACTCTTGGGAGGATATATCTTAGGTGATTAAAATAACCCATGTATGTCAAGTTGGCCCTTTTATTTTGAAATTTATTAGACACCTTTTAATTAATGGTAGTTTTGTTTAATAGGTTTAATTAATCTAAGGATTAGGGTAGATTAAATTAGACCCTAGGCAATTAAAAGAATTTAGGAGGGTTATTATAACTCTTATAAATTAACTAGAGATTTTTTGTTAAATGTGTTTAATTGATTAATTGGTGAGATAATAATAATTCTATTGGAGAATTTAATATCCCGCTTTCAACATAGATTATTTATCGCCTAACTAATTTAGATGTTTGATTCACTCAAAACATAGTTAAGACTAAACTAGTCTTGCATTATTTAAATAAGTTAGTTGAACTAGGTTAAGTGTTTTTTGTTTTTTTTTAAATTATTCCGTTTGTGCCCAAAAGTTTGGGCATGACATTTCTAGCATCATAAACTTTGCCATAACCCTTACAAACCAACAAATTATGTATAATGCTTATTAGTTCTGCATAAACCTAATTTGAACCCTCCTTTGTCCCATAGAATTTTTAACTTAAACATTATGTCAATCATTCTTATGCATTATAAGGGAGTATGATAGCACTAATGCAACATCTTTATCTACAAGAACTTGTGGTGTTTTCTCATGATACCATGTTGTGAATGCATCTGTCACCCTTTGTATATTTTGTGACTCTCCAAACAAATAAAAAGGTCTCAAGGAATGTGCAAAGTGCTACATCTATGCTCACATCAACAAAGTCCAATAATTTTTTCCTCATGGTTGCCCAAGAAATTTCCCACAATATTCAAATCATCTTTTAACTCTTTTTAGTTCATGAGAAAATATTCTATGCTCACAATATCTTTCTATATACATGCATTAACAACCTGACCCGTGAAGCAAGTTGCAGTTGAGCAACATGAAACATACCTAGCTAATAAATAAAAATAAAATCTTAAATCAAGAAACATGGTGAAAGTTTGAATGGCCCTTTGCAACATGTCATGCAAGTTGAATGCCTTCTGTAAAGTGGTGAACCCTTTGCATGAACCCTAATTTCATTGACCATGCCTCTAAATCTCCAACATGGATCAAGCATAGAGAAGCAAGGTGTTCCTTTCTCACCAAGCAATGGAGACTCATTCAATAGTAGGCAAGTAAAATCCCTAAATTTCTCATGGGATGTGGATGTGAGAACCTTAAGCTTACAAAAGTGGACAAAAGATAATTTTTCTTTCCTTGCATGAGTTTTGGAGTTATTGAAGTTTCATGTTTCGACTTTTTCCCTCTTTTGGTGCCCAAGCCTCAAAAATGTCTTTTAGTTTACAATTTAATCATTTAAGAAAAACCAAGGCATATACTTGATCAAATGGTGACTACAAAATGATGAATTTATGAAACCCTTTTGAACAGCATTTTGGCTTTTAATGCAAAAATGGTGCAAAATATGTTAACATATCTCGAGGGGAGGGGGGGAGGGAATTAGAGTGGTCACTTTTTGATCCCCAATCTTTGTGCACTTACCCATTAGTCAAATAAATATAACTTCTACATTTATATCAATTTTAAAAAAAAAATTAGTCATCAGAAAGATTACTCAAAATTGCATGTGGTGGTGAAGGTAAAATTTGAAAAAAAATGCTCAAAAAATTGGATATTTTTATTCAAAGTAAGCTCTTTATTTTTAAACTTCAATTAAGCACAACTTTTGTGTTTTTCATCATTTTTTCAATTCTTTTTTTTTTCTATTGGAAAAATCTAAAGAATAATAACTTGGTGGTGTTATAATAAATTTGTTGAAGAATTTATCTAATTTGTTGATTTTCACGCAAAAAAATTGGGTAAAAAAATCACACACATTTCAATTTGGATGAACCATTTACGTGTGTCTTTCGAACCGTAAACTACAATAAGATAAGTATAGATTCAAAAGAATGAACAAACATAAATTTGAACACAAATGAAAATATACCTTCTCCTCCTTCATTGATCCAAAGTAATGCACTCAACTCACTTGATTTGCTCTTGTGATTGTAGATATGTGAATTTCTCTGCAAGCAACATAACAATATGGATTCTAGGATGAAAATTTTAGCATAATTATAGTGTGATTGCAAATCATTATCAATGGATCCAATTTATAGATTTTAGAGGAGGAAGATCATTGGCCAAGATTCAAATTTTAATGGATGGATAAGATTCAAAGGGAGGAGTTGACATGGATTTAGGATTTCTCAAGTAGATGATGCCAAGTGTCATCATAGGAAAACTTGAAAGAGAGATGACAAATTTGAAAGATCTTATCTTACTTGCAAATGGAAGAAAAGGAATGGTTGGAGTAAAGAAATTTAAAATTTTTTGGATGTACTTTGAGTGTACTTTGGGAAAAAACCCATGCTAATTCTCCTCCCAAATGGGAATGGCTCCACACTACAGCAATTAGCTACAAGCCTCCTACATGGGAGGTCTTAAGTTCAAATCTCAAAAGCATTGTTGAATATAAAAAAAAAAATTATGCTCTCAAATGAAGAAAGCCTTTAAGACTTGAGAGGACAAGAAAGGGGGCTATTTATGGTAAGTAGGTGGCTTATCCCTTAATCCATAGATTAAGGAATGTGCACATGATTAAAAGAGAGATAGGTGGGATTAAGAGGCAAGTGAGAAATGTACAAGGATTTGACATTTGGAGAGAGAATGAGTGGGAGGAATTTAAAATTGGCTTAAATTCTATTTGAAGAAGGGAATTAAAAATTTATTTTAATTTCACTTGGACAAGAAAGAGTTATGAATCAAATTAAATAAATAAAAGGATTTATTTAATTTAATAGATTAAAATGGCTTATAATTAACTAGGTAAATTAATTTAATTATTTACCTTAAGTGGGTTAGTTAGGAAACTAGAAGAATAAGGGGTAATTAATTAAATAATAATAAATTATTTAATTTACAAGGGTAGAATTAGACCAATATGAAGGAAATTTTTGAGCAAATGCTAATGGTCAATTTTAGATGTCTACAATCTATTTTGATTTCACATAAGGGTATGTTCTATTATCTTGTGTTTTTTTGAATGTTTGTGTTCACATAACATGAGATTTGAGGTTTGTGTGGACCCATTATGATTGCTATATTTGTGGTCATTTGTTGTTACTTCATTTTTTACTTTTGGGTAGTAGTATGTTGAAAAGTTGAATAGCTATGAATTAGTGGTGAGAGTTATGACGCAAGAGTTTAGTTTTCAAATTTACATATCATTATGAATGTTCCTTAGTATTGGTGGGCGTTTTACATGTCTTGATTAATTTTTGTATTTGACTTACCCATGCAGTAAGTTCTAGAATATATATGTCATTTGTTGAATATTCTCATTATACTGTAGTCTTGGGGATTCTCAAGACTTCTTTGTGTGAAATATGGTGCATATTTAGGGACTTGTGATTATAGGTTTGGATGTAAATGTGGATATATTGATGGCATAAGATCCACTTGTCATGATGAGTATATCTTGGTTTTGAGGTGTGGTTAGTTGGATGTGTTAGCAAGTTTTTGTGATTATTGGAAAAACAAAATACCAATTGAAAAAAATTGGTACCAAAAATTAAATGAGGTCATGGTTTTGCAAGCCCAATACTTTAGAGACACAATATTCTCTATATAACAACAAGCATGTAAGTTGTTGTTGAGGTTGATTATCATAACTTTGGGCTTGTTGTCTAAGATTGATTGAGCGAAGTGCAAGTTCCATAAATGAGGAGAGGAAGCATGGTTGTGATGTATGGAGACTTTATTAGCTTGTATATTAATATTTGTTTATAAGAATGTATATACAAGGAGAGGAAGCATGGCTAGGTTACATGGTTAGATAATTCTCATTTGTTTGTTCACATGGAGTATAGCTAGGGAGATTGATGTTTTAGAAGCTATTTACATGGAGACTTTGCAACTGTATTATAAGCTTTATTTATAATAAAACAAGCAGAAGCATGGTTGGGATGTCTGGTTACATAATTCACATTTGTTTGTTCACATAGGGAGTTTTATGTTTCTAAAGTCTCACATGGAGACTCTGCAAATGTATTATAATCCAATAGGATAAATATTGCATTTCACTCTCCATGTGAAATAAATATTACTTTATTTAAGGAGACACTCCAAATGTATTGCAATATTTATTTATTTTTGTGTGTGATTGTTTCTTAAGAAGAAACATGGGTGCATAACTCACATTTGTTGGTTCATGTGGAGTCTAATGTTTGAAAAGTCTCAAAAGTGAAATGTAATAAGTTTTGCTACAAATTTCCTTTCAAATCATAAAAGAGGAAAACAAAACTTGGATTCAATTGTTGAACTTAGCAAATAGACAAAGATAGTGTCACAAGGAAAATAAAAATGAAAAGATAATTAATATTATCTTCTATAGCGAATATTTTCTATATATGTTTTTACTTAGCCATCTAATAATGAGTTAGATGTAGTGTTTCCTCTTTATCATACTTCTTGAATAATTAATTTGTAGACCAAGTATTATTTTGTAATTCAGCTTGTAGGTTCTAAAGAGGTATATTTGCTTGATTAGAATATTTTTTCAAAGAACACTCACATCAACGAAAATACAATATAATTACAGCAAAATGATACAAGTTTATTTATATCTACAATAAAACTTCTTAGACCTAAATTTTTAAAGATGTAAATGTCACAATTATCCAAATCTTATTTAAGATTGGGTTTGAATAAAATATAAAATATCATTTTTTATTATTTTTGTCAGTGTTATTGTATCCTAAGAAGAAACATGGGTGCATAACTCACATTTGTTGGTTCATGTGGAGTTTGATGTTTGAAAAGTCTCAAAAGTGAATTGTGGAGTTTGATGTTTTGCTACAAATTTCCTTTTGTAGACACCCAAAATTGTCCAGTCTAATTAAATAAATATTTTATTTATTTAATTATCTAAGCTTAATTCTTCTATTAATTAAATAAATCTTTATTTATTTAATTAATTCATTTATCCTCTTCTAGCCTTATTTCTCATTTAAATAAATACTTTTATTTATTTAAATTACCCTTTTCCTAAATTAAATAAATATTCTTATTTATTTAATTGATCTCACTCCTTCTATTAATTAAATAAATCTTTATTAATTTCATTAATTCATTAACCTTTTCTACCCATGACACATGTCATTCATCTCTTAATTCATACACTACCTACCCCTTTCATTGTTTTATTATTTCTTTTACCTACCCTCTAATCATAGCCGACCTCCTTTTACACCTCCCAATCTTATCCCTCCATTTCATATAGTGTCTTCTATATAAGGAGATGCTTCCTTCATTATCAAACCCTAACTACCAAAACTACTTGATCAATTTGACTACTTGGCATATGCGATCCTACTTGCAACCACAATTTCGTTCTTTGTTGAGCTCTTGTGCACATAAAATCTAAGAGCAAATATATCAAGCAAGATCAATGGAGATAGGAAGAATGGAGATCCAAACCCTATTGGACATGTGATGGTATAATCTTTGTGATGTCATTTGATATGCATTGTCTTAGGTAATCTTCATATGTTATGGTGGATCTTTGTTGTTGTTAGGCTAGGGTTTTGTGGTTGAATTCATTTAGCCTTTCAATATCATTATTATTGTTGTTATCCATTTTCACCATATACATTTTGGCATGCCCGGTGGGACTCTTGTCCCTTTTGCATTTAACATTTTGTTGTAGATTTTGTATTTTGAAGTTGCAGATCTGACATTTTCGACGACATTTTGGTACTTTCGCGCCTGTGTAATTTCGAATTGTGTTTCTGGTTTTCTGCTGCATCTGTGACATCTGGAATCACATCTATGTCCTCAATAGTATTTTATTCTACAAATTCTAAAAATCGCGTTTGTGTTCCTCAGTCGTGTCTGCGATATTTTTAGACACGTCTGTGTCCAAAAATCGCATCTGGATTTTGGGCCGCGTTTGTGTCTCCAATAAGTGCGTCTGCATTAGAGAGTCACGTCTGTGTCTGGGGTAACCACATCTGTGTGCATTGATTTCATTTTTGGGGTTTTATTGATTTAGTTTTTGGTCATTTAATGTTTCAAATCTGGTTTATTTTGAGCTAACATTTTCAGATCTAGCTAACGAAATTGGTGAAGCTTGTCTTGAAAGTAAAATCGATTGGTTCAAGGCCCCTATTTTCACAAAGTCTTTTGGATTTAAAATTTACCTAACTTGTGTGCTTGCAGGAAGGGGTGATTATTTCAAACAATCCAAACTACTAACAAATCTTTGTTGCAGGTCCTTGGCAAGGGTTTTTGGATTTTTATTATGTGCCTTGTTTTCATAAACTAGCAAACACTTCAATTGGTGCACTAAAATTGAATCATTGTCTTTTGTGTCTTGAACAATAGGCTCTTTTTGTTTAATCTTTAGAGGGCGTGTCTTCCCGTGTGGTCATTAGGACTACTAGTGAGAAGAGAATGACCCAAGTGGTAGCAAAAGAAAAGTCATCTTCTTCCAAACCACTATAAATAACTATATTCATGGTGAAAACTATGAATAACGTGTGTTGATTAGTCCATACCGACTATGTCTCCCCATAAACCTGTTTGATCAAATTTATTTGATCAGTCGTAGGGCGTAACCCCTACCCGCTGGGAGCCTTCTATATTTACAGAGCTGAAAGTGCCGCATGTATGGCCACACGAGTGGATGCCCTTACTAGCACCTTTTTGTTTTAGAAGCCAAAATCCTTCTAGTTGTTGAGGCAGGAGGTTGGACCTCTGGTAGCGGCCCACACACATACGGTTCTTAGTAGAGATACAAAGTTCGCCACGGGGAGTTTTCATGGGGACTGATGCTTGGCTGACCCGAGAAGTGAGTGCCGAGGGTGGAGCTAGTGAGGTCAAGCATCTAAGTATCCACTCTGAACAGCATAGCCTCAAGGGTAAAACCCCATGTGGGATCAACAACTATTGTCTTGGCCAGCCATAAGAATTGTGCTTGACTTATTTTAAACATTCAAACATTCAAGACCAAATAGCAAAACATTGTGTCTTTTGTGTCTTCAAGTGTATGCAAAATATTTTTACATCAAACAACACACTTTTCTTGGAGTCATTTTGAGTCTAGACACTTGCAAACATTGAGTCTTCATCAACACTGTGTCCTCTTGTCACAAAAAATAGTCAAACAGTCAGATTTGGTCACAACAAAACAACTTCACAGATTGGAAAAAATTGCATAAATTTTCTAGAAACATGTCTATGTCTGACATAATAGCGTCTGTGTTGTATAACCGCATTTGTGAAGGCCAGAAACACGTCTGTGTTTCTAGAATCAACATTGCAATTTACAAAAAAATCTCAGAAATGCGTCTGTGTTAAACAAAACCACGTCTGTGTCAGGAAATCGCGTCTGTGCAATATACAAGCACGTCTGTGTTTAGAATTGAAAAGCTTTTATAGTCCAGCAAACAAACACAAGTCAGTTTTGGAATTCTTGAGCTTCCTAGATTATTTCTCCAAGTTTTCATCTAGCATTCAACCTGTCTTTGGGTCTCACACAGTCCATCATTTCTTTACACCTTACATTACATTCACATTTGTTTAAACTTGAGTCAAAAGGTCACTTGCTTGTCCTCATCATACTTTGTCAACACACTACATACAACAACATTTTGCTAAGTGGTCCCTCATCAAGGTCTATCACCTTTGGGTCTCATTTGGTCTTACTTAGAGTCAAGGTCAACTTACCTCATCAAGAGAAACTATCCTCTCTTTGTAAGTCACACCTACTCTACTACATGCATACTTGGTCTTACACTTTGGACATTGCAAGTACACTTCAGATTCATTTACATTCCATCCAACTCTTAGTCTTCCATACTTTTTCCATTTTCATCTAGTCTCACACATCTCGGTCAATACCTAGTTCATGGTTGAAACCTGTCTTCAAAAATCTAGGAGAGAAACTAAAGAGGCTCAAGAGTCCACAAACATGAGTTCTTATGAGTATGACAATGATATCTTTTTCAATTTTGATCATACTACATTACTTGACATGGATGCCTATAGAAACATTCCAAATGTTGAGAACATGGACACTACAAACAACAATGATACACATAATGATGATATGGACAACTTTTCAGTACATTCAGCAGATGTGGAAGAATCCATTATGGATCCCCATTTCAATCGATTGGTTGAGGAAATAATGAGGAGGGATAGACAATACTTCTTACAAATGATGGCACAAAGTGGAGCCAAGATCCCTCATGATTTTGACATGTCTCAAATAATGGAACATAGACCTTTGCAACAACCTCACTCCAACATGGATCAAAGGAGGCCTAATAGTGGAGGCAATAGAAGACCACATCTTGTGCCTGAATCACCATCATCTTTGTTTCAAAAACCATAGGTCCCACATACACATGGTCAAGCATATGATACTCACCTTCGCAGACCATTATGGAAGTCTCATGCAGAGAAATATGCTCAATCACATATCAATGCTTAGGATCAACCACCAAAGAAATTGGATATTCAAAGGCATGCTCAAAATTTGGACACAAGGAAACCCCATGTCGAATTTGGGGGCAACACATTAGAACATGACATACCTGTAGAGTATGGTATACATGGACAAAATAGATATTTCATTCCTCAACATGAATCTATACCAAGTGTTCCATATATGCAGCATCACTATAGACCTCCTCCATATGAACATGTGTATGATCAATATCATCCATATATGCAACATGCTCCTCCTCCAATTGGTGCCTCAAGCATGGGGTATGGTCCAAGAAGTCGATCCCCACCTAAGAGCAATTTGGAGCAACAAATCAGGGACTTACAAAAGAAAATGGAGGACATAAATACACCGAAGCCAACATACACAATGAGAGACATATGTCCTTATCTATTTGACAAGACCATTCCAATGCCTCCATTTCCTACACACTTTGTGATGCCTAAATTTGATAAGTATAGAGGAAAAGGGGATCCTAAGGCACACATAAGATAGTTTTTCACATCTTGCATTGAGATAGCAGCAGAAGAGACATATTTGATGAGATTATTCCCATAGAGCTTAGGAGATCAAGCTATGGAATGGTTCTCCCAACTCCCACCTGGAATTAAGTCATGGGGTGACTTAGCAGAGGCATTTATTCAACATTTCTCCTACAATATAGAGACAGACATATCAATCACTACTTTGTGCAACACCAAGCAAAAAGAGGGAGAGTCTTTTGCATCATTTTTACAAAGATGGAGGAATCTAGCCAACAGATGCTCTTGTGAAATTCCACAAAAACAAATGGTAGAAATGTTCACCCAAAATGTTAACAAAGACATTGGCTATGATCTAAGGAAAGCTTGTTTGTCCACCTTCAAGGACGTCATTGAAAAAGGCTTAGTGACAGAAAAGGTCCTAATTGAACAAGGAGTCATTAAGATATTCAAGGAAAACAAAGATGACTTTAAAGGAAAAGACAAGCCAAGATTTTGGAATAAAAACAAGAACACAGTCAATGATGGTGTTGTTGATGCCAATGCAGTGCGACCCAAATTCATTTTTTCCGGATCAAGCTCTACAAACAACCAAGTGAATACTCCATTGGGAGAACCACTTGAGTCAGTTTTTAAAAAGCTAGTGGTAAACAAGGTAATCACTATTCCAAATTTTCCTCCATATGAGCCAAAGGTTAAACCAAATTGGTGGAATGATGATGATTATTGTGAATTCCATAAGAGCAAGGGTCATAAGATAGGAAATTGTCATCGACTGAAGAACATCATACAAGATCTCATTGATAGAGGTGACATTGAGATTGAAGGACATTCCTCCAATCAAGAACATGAGATGTTTAAGGAACCATTCCCAAAACATGACAAAGGAAAAGCTAAAGCCACAGATGACCAAACCAACTATACCAGAGCATCTTATAACTATGATTCAACCATCAATCACATCTTGATGGACAACTATGTCTCTACTATTATCATCAAGGACAAAACCCCTAAGAATTCTACCCAGAGACCCAAGATTGTCCTAAAAGGTGTTGGATCTTCTTCCGAACCTACCTCTGAATGTCATGTCACAACCCATTGAGGTAAATCCACTTTGCAAGGTGCTCTAGCTAAAAACACCACTTAATCATCAACCAAGCCTGAGTACGACCTTGTAGAACAATTAGGGAAGACACCCGCACTCATCTCCATACTTGAACTCTTGCGCATATCCCCCACACATAAATCCATTCTTGACAAAATCTTGAGAGACACCACTGTTCCTACTGATTTGAATGTGGACCAGTTTCAAGCCATGGTGGGGTACCTTTCCATTCCACATTCCCTTACAGTCACAGAAGCCGACGACGCCTCCGTGAGCCAACCACATAATGCACCATTACACATTGAAGCCTTTATACACAAACATCGAATAAAATGAGTCCTGATAGATGGAGGAGCTGGTCTAAACATTTGTACATTGAGCACAATTAAACAATTGGGATATTCTGATAAAGCTGTGAATTCTACAAATAAAATCACCATCAAGGCATATGATGATGAAGAGCGTTCATCCAAGGGCACAGTCACCTTACCTCTCAGAGTTGGGCATATGTGGTTTGTCAAGTCCTAGATCTAGATCTCACTTACAACATATTGCTAGGGCATCCTTGGATTCATGAAATGAGGGTAGTCCCATCTACATATCACCAATGCATTAAGTTTCCTCACAATGGAGTAGAGGTATCAGTTAATGGTGATCCTAATCCGTTCATATACTACAATAACCTAAGATCAAAAACTGAGACCATCATTCCCAGTAATCGTGAAGTTGATCCTTCTTCCGCATACATTGATCCTGAGTCATTAAAACCTTCAACATCAAAACAAGGTGAGCTTAAAGGCAAATTTTAGGACAAGGACATGGGGGGATATACTTTAAATTAGACCATGTACTTACGACAAGTCATGAGTTCACCAAAAGAATATGGAAGACCACATCTTAACAAGAAAGTATCCATCATTGTACTCAAATGGGACCCTACTACCTTTCAAAGATGGGGCGAACTGGAAGAGGAAGACTTATACAAAATGCTTTACAAAGACCTTGAAGATGATACACAAGATCATATCAGTCTACCATGTGATAAATATGGCAAAGGTTTCAAGATACTACAAAAATTCGGGTATGATGGAAAAAGCCCTCTTGGGTTACGAAAGGAAGGCATCATTAAACCTTTACAACCTGAATTGACATTCAAAAGGGAAGGCTCGAAGGGACTTGGTTTCCTGACTTCCAAGGTCCACACTCAAAGGACAGAAGAAGCCTTACAAATCAAAGCTGCCAAAATTCAACAAGAGGATCGCTATTCCATAGACTCCAACGAATGGGAATGGGGTTCAGATAAATCCTCCAGTGACTACAAGCTCACTGAGACATTCAGAGAGCCAGATGAACCCACAGAAGAAGAGGAATTTTATAAAAGATTCAAAGTTGGTCAAGAAACAACCCATGAGGATTCCACACAGTCCTTGTCTCAAGGTCCTAGGTTGAAATCACATAGGATGAGAACACCTGTCCCAGAATGCGCTACTAGTGATGATAATTTGGATTCGTTCGTGATCAAGACTGACGAGGAGAGTGCCATTGATGACCTCAATAATTACCTTGACATACCCGAATATAACTACATCTTCACTCTTAGCCCCGCTAACTCCGAAGACATTAAAGGCCTTCCCCTTGTTGACCACCAACTCATTGACTGGGATCATGAAGGACCTGCACAGTTTGACACATTCCAAAATGATGAGGCTTTTATTGACTATCTTGGCATACGAGATGATCTTCCCTCTGGGTACCATAAAGCGGGATGCACTATAGAACTCAATAGTGTGGCATATTTTGGTGAGGGTGTCGGGCCTTCCAGTCGCAAAAATGTGAAAATAAGAACAAACCAAGGGTCTTATGGTGAAAACCACACTGTGGCGCTGTCTGACCCCAAAAAAGTAAAAAGAAAGGATGTATCTGAGGGCGAAAACCTCTCTGAGGCACCCAAAGATGGAAGGCTCGACATTCTCCCAACATCATATGAGGAAAAGTCATCCATGTTGGTAGAGGAGACTATCAAAACAAACATTGGTACAGAAGAGGTTCCACACAACATATTCCTGACCCAATTGTTGACGGAGTCAGAAAGGTCAAAATTCATAAGTTTCTTCAAAGAACAACAAATCAACTTTGCATGGTCATACGCTGATATGCCTGGATTAGATCCAAATTTGGTAATGCATCATTTGACAGTTAAACCGGGGGCAAAACTAGTGAAACAGAAATTAAGAAAGATGCATCCACAAGTGGCATTACTAGTCAAAGTAGAACTTGAGAAATTATTGGATGTCAGATTCATACGTCCAATTGATTATCCTGAATGGATCTCCAACTTAGTGTCGGTCAGTAAACCAGATCACAGCATCAGAATATGTACAGATTTCAGAGACATCAACAAAGCTTGTCCTAAGGATGACTTCCCATTACCAAACATAGATTTGATTATAGATCTCACAGCAGGTCATGAAATGTTATCTTTGATGGATGGATTCTTTGGTTATAATCAAATAAAGATCGCATCTGAGGATCAACACAAAACATCATTCACTTGTCCTTGGTGAACTTTCTGTTGGAACATCATGCCCTTTGGGCTAAAAAATGCAGGCGCTACATATCAAAGGGCCATGACTACTATCTTTCACGATCTCATGCATGTAACTATGGAAGATTATGTTGACGACCTCTTGGGCAAGTCAATAGATAGAAATACACATTTGGACATACTTTCAGTCATCTTTGATCGGTTGGAAAAATACAAAGTAAGATTAAACCCCAAAAAATGTGTCTTTGGAGTAACCTCCGGGGAGCTCCTAGGATTCATTGTATCAAAAAGAGGAACTGAAGCTGATCCAACAAAAGTCAAGGCCATCCTAGAGATGCAACCACCAAGAAATATCAGTCAACTTCGGTCTTTACAAGGGAGATTCCAGTCCATATGAAGATTCATAGCGCAACTTGCAGATAAGTGTAATCCTTTTCAGCACTTGCTACATAAAAACATCAAATTCAAATGGGATGATAACTGTCAATAGGCTTTCCAGACACTAAAAGATTATCTTTTGAATCCACCAGTTTTGATGCCACCAATTCTAGATCAGCCTCTGTTACTATACATATCAGCTACTCCAACAGCACTGGGGGCACTCTTAGCACAACAAATTGCTGAGGGCAAAGAAGCAATAAAAGGACAAGCCATCGCAAATCAATTAGCAGATGCTCCCATGATAGATGATGTTCCTCTAAGTTCAAAATTTCTAGATGAATCTATTTTAATGATGTCACATGCAAAGCCATGGCAACTGTACTTCGACAGCTCATACACACAGCATGGGGCAGGAGCTGGCATCCTCTTCATAACTCCTCAAGGAGATTCTATACCAAAATCATACCACTTATCATTTCCTTGCACTAATAATATAGCGGAATATGAGGCATTAACAACTGGATTATGGGTTGTAGTTCAGTGGAAGATCCAAGAACTTCGTGTTTTTGGGGACTCTCAACTTGTAATCCGTCAAGCAACTGATGATTACCAAACAAAGGATGAAAAATTAATGCCTTACAAAAAAATGGTGGATGACCTGAAACAACATTTCACAAAGATAGACTTTGAGCAGATACCAAGAGAGCAGAATCGAGCCGCAAATGCCATGGCTACAATTGCTTCACTGAATTATCTACCTCCGAATGAGACCCACTATGAGTTCTTGGTGGATAACCTTTTGGCTCCTTCATATGAAATCATTCCTACTGAGATGATATGTGTCGTCGGTCCTGAGTCCCAGTTATATGGTTACATCTTCACATACCTTCGTGACAATACTCTACCTCCTAGTCTATCCAATAACCAACATCGCACTTTCATTCACCAATCTTCTCGATGCGTCATTTTAGCTGATATCCTATACCGGCGAGGTCTAGATGGCACTCTTCTTAGATGTTTAGAAAGCGGTGAAGCTCAGATTGTGTTACGTGAAGTACATGAAGGGATATGTGGTCCACATTCTAGTGGTCCTACCTTAGCCAAGAAACTCATCAGGACTGGATATTACTGGCCTAATATGGAAAAAGATGCATATCAGTTTGTCAAGAAATGTAAGCAATGTCAAATTCATGGATACCTCAACCATGCACCAGCGCAAGAACTTCAACCAATTGCATCTCCTTGGCCCTTTTGTCAATGGGGACTCGATCTCATAGACAAGATTCACCTACATTCTTCCAATGGTCATAAATTCATTATCACTGCCACAGAGTATTTCACAAAATGGATTGAAGCTTTGCCTCTTACACAAGTCACTGGAAAACAGATTGCTACGTTCATCCTTAACTATATCATTTGTCGATACAGTATTCCTGTTTCCATTATCACTGATAATAGGCATCCCTTCAAAAATTAGGATGTTCGGGAACTTTGTGACTGCTTCCATATTTCCTATCATTTCTCCACACCATATTACCCCCAAGGTAATAGTCAAGCTGAGGCGTCTAATAAGACAATCCTTAAAATCCTAAAAAAGATAGTCGACGACGCTAGCCATAATTGGCATATCCAACTTAATCCTGCACTTTGGGCATACAGCACAAGTGTCTGTACACCTATAGGAGCTACACCTTATTCACTTGTCTATAGCACTGAAGCCATCTTGCCTATTGAGGTCGAGCTACCCTTTTTACGAGTCTCTTTGCAAAACATTATCAGTGATGAAGACTATAGGGTCTCTCGCTTACAAGAACTTGAACTAGTGGATGAACGAAGACAAACTGCTTTTAATCATCTCAAGGCTTACCAACAACGAATGAGTCGTAGCTACAATCACAAAGTCAAGTCTCACACATTTGAGGTAGGTGATTTGGTTCTTAGAGGAAACCCCAAAAATCAGCAAGACAGAGAGAAGAAGGGCAAATTTGAACCAAATTGGCTTGGTCCTTACATCATCACAATAGCATATGGATCTGATGCATATCAACTCTCAACTATAGAAGGTGAACCTTTGGAGGATCCTATCAACAGCATGCACCTTTGTAGGTTTTACACATAGCTCTTCAGAGTATCCTAATTCAAAAAAATTCAAAAATACAAAAAAAATTATAAAACAAAAAAAATCGTTACTTGGTGAAAACCTGGCAAACAGGCGCCTTGTGACACAAAAAACATTGAAAAATCAAAAAAAGTAAAGAGAAATAATTTCGTCCAACAGTGAAACCACTTCAGTGGCACCCTAGGAAAGTACCATGGTGAAAACTGGGTCACCAGCACCATGTGTAGAGACATTGCTCCTCCCTCCTTCAGGATTCACTTGCATCCTTTCACTTTGCACACACTCACAACCTATGCATTCATAATAAACTTACACATTTCCATCATGGCTTGTTATTGATCTACCCAAGATTGGTTCGCCATTCGTAATAAATCTCCCTTTCCATCCATAATAAATCAAATCCTATCTATGGCTAAGATAAATCCTATGTCTAGTGATGGGTGTGGAACTGAGAACATCACATGTTTCGAGGAGTACAGTTTCTTCCAGCCTCCTTTAGTCTATCCACGCACAATCCGAAATAAAGCAACATTTGCATCACAGATCCGCAATAAAGTTCCATCTTCTCCGCAATATAGTATCAATTTCTGGCTGCAATGTAACAGAAGGAGACTTAATTTCTCTAAAAATAACACTTCTACTGTGAATTACCTTTTGTGCAACAGGGTCCCAAAGCTTGTATCCTTTCACACCATAACTATACCCGATGAAGATACATTTCACAGCCTTGTTCTCCAACTTTGTTCGCTTTTCCTTTGGCAAATGTGCATATGCCTCGCAACCAAAAACTCTAAGATGTCTCAATGAAGGCTTGTGACCTGACCATGCTTCCATAGGCGTTTTATCAACAAGAGCTGATGTAGGAGACCTGTTAATCAGGTAGCAAGCAGTGGCAACAGCTTCAGCCCAAAATTTTTGTTCGAGACCAGCACCACTCAACATACTCCTAGCCTTCTACATTAGTGTCTTGTTCATTCTTTCTGCAACTCCATTCTGCTGTGGAGAATACAGAGTTGTCTTCTGCCTGTTAATTCCACAATCTTTACAGAATCTATCAAAATCATTAGAGCAAAACTCACCGCCATTATCAGTTCTCAAACATTTTATTTTCTTTCCAGTCTGCAACTCAACCATTGCTTTAAATTCTTTAAAACGACTAAAAACTTCAGATTTACTCTTTAGAAAATAAACCCATGTCCTTCTACTAAAATCATCAATAAATGAAACATAATATGTGGATTTTCCAATCGAAGAGACATCTACTGGACCAAACACATCAGAATGGATAAGATCCAAAACACCACAAGTTTTATGAGAACTCGAGTAAAACTGAACGCGGTTTTGTTTTCCATAAATGCAATGCTCACAGAAATCAAAGTCAAGGTTACAGTCATTCAAACCTTCAACAAGGTTTTTATTTTTCAAGGTCCTTAGACCCTTTTCTCCAATGTGGCCAAGTCTCTGGTGCCATAACATAGTCTTCTCTGCAGGTAACTTTGCTTCAGACGAAAGAGCACCCTTAGGTACCCAAAAACCATTTCCATCTGCTGAAGGTGAAACCTTCAAATCTTCCAATGAAGTATCCGTAGATTTACTTTTTACAGAAGTGCTATTACACTCAATAGTGTATGCTTCAAGCTTATACAAAGTGCCAAACCTGACACCTCTAGCAACTACCATAGCACCCTTAATCATCTTACATCCTGCTTCAGAAAAGACTACCTGCACACCCGCATCTATCAGTTTGCTCACAGATAACAAGTTTCATTTTAATCCAGGGATATGCAGCACACCATTAATCCTTTTTATTCTACCATCAGAAAACCTGATTCTAACTTTACCTCGACCAACAATGTCTAGATGTGAATCATCACCCAAGTACACCTTACCTCCATTAAATCCTTCATATTCAGAAAACCAATCTCTATTGGAAGTCATATGAAAAGATGCACCTGAGTCAATTAGCCAGGCATCATTACCTGCATGAGTCGCCAAAGCCGCAATAAATGCATCGCCATCTTCCTTGTCGGACTCAGAATCAGAATCGGACCTTTTCTTTTTCTTTTTCTTTTCTTCTTTGCAGTCCTTACGGATGTGACCCGGTTTACCGCAATTCCAGCAAATGACTTTGGACTTTCCAAGAGATTTCGATCTCCCTTTGGATTTGGACTTGCCGCACTTCTCATTCTTCTTGCCTTTCTCCTTAGGTCTTCCACGAACAGTTAGGGCTTCCTTTGAACTGATGGATACCTTCCTTCACATCTCTTCACCGAATAGGGCACCCACCACGTCTTCAGATTTCAAAACAACAGAAGTACTACCGATAGCCATAACAAGAGAATCCCACAAATCAGGCAAAGAGAAAAGCAAGATCTGACATTTTTCCTCCTCGTCCATCTTAACACCGACGGATACTAATTGAGCCACAATCATATTGAATGCTTCCAGGTGGTCTGCAATTCGTCCACCCTCTTCCATCTTCAAGGAATACAATTTCTTTCTTAAGAAAATTTGATTTAATAAAGATTTCACTTGATACATCTCACCAAACTTAGTCCATAGCTTCTTTGCAGAGTTCTCTTCATGGACATTGATTAGAACAGAGTTTGCCAGGCACAGTCTGATTAGACCCTTGGCTTTTCGGTCCATAATATCATACTGAGCTGCCGCAGTAGGATCTGAGGGCCTTTGGACATTCGCATCAACAGCATCCCAAAGATCTCGATCTATTAGCAGATCTTCCATCTTCAGCTTCCACATCTCAAAATTACTTCCATTAAATTTCTCCACCTCTATTCTCCCTGACGAACTCGCCATCTGAATATTCCTTCAACAAGATCAAAAAAGTGTCTTCTGCACAAGCTCCCACTCAAATCTGGATTAGTTCAAAAAACCCAACTGCCCACAATTGAAACCAAAGGTGATCAGGCTCTGATACCACTTGTAAGGAAGTTAAGTAGCGGAAACAACTTCCTACACTAACCTTGAGAGGAGGGTAATGCAAAACTTTTTTAGATCATTACAACAGTTACAGAAAATAGAAATAGATATAATAGCAATCATACCACAACACAGTGATTTACGTGGGGAAAACCCTTTCGGGAGAAAAACCCCACCCTCCAAAAGCAGCTCAATATTTTATTCAGCAATCAAAAACAGATTACAACATACTTGCAGAGCAAGCTCTTCGCAGGAGTAGCACTAAACAGAGATTCAGAGGCAACTCAATAGCCACAAGACTCTTACACACAACCTCTATCTCTCACACCTCATAAATAGGAGATACAATACAAGAAACCGTCAAACGGTATTACAAAACCATGGGCTAAAACCACCCAATAAGGTGTAGCCGACCTTATCTCCCTTCTAGATGCCCTATGACATGTTAAAACACACATCAACACGTGTCGCTCCCTTTTTACAGCTCATTTATGTATTCGATACAAATTATTTTTCCTATTTCAGGAGTACAAACTTCCGGAGGCCATAACTTGAGAACCGGGTGTCCGATTGACGAACCGTTTGAAGCGTCGGAAAGCTCGCGAAGTGCTCTATCACCTCGTAACCCGCTTTGCCGGTTACGGCCACTTTTCAGGGCATTTCGGAGCCTCTAAAGTCCCCAAAATTAAGTTTAAATATTTTATTGCACCCCTCCAAGACGAAAACTTTAATATCTTCAAAACTAGCTGTGACCTTGCGACGCAACTTTACCAGAATGCTTATCTAGCCAACCAGAAGCTTCAGGGAGAGTTTCGCACCATTTCGTGCTTAAATGAAAACTTACTATAAATAGTAACCTCACATAAATGCAAGGTTGAGACACCATTTTTCCCAACAATAATGATATGCAACTATATGTTTTGCAATGGTGATATGCAAGCAACTATGATGCATTCTGAAATGAAGATATGCAGTGCAGTAAAGAAATATGCAAATACAGTACAGAAAATTTGAAATGAACCCACCCTTAGATGTAATATCTTTTTAGGTGCATGTTGTTATTGAGTTGGTATGAACTTTGAGTAGATAATTCATTTGTCTTTGTTTGAAGAGTTTAATAGTTAGTTTAATCAAATAATTAAAGAATTACTTAATTAAATAGACGAATAATTAGTGTAGAATTAATGAGACATTTTTAGATGTCTACATGTAATAGAGATAGAGGGGGGAGAGGAAGAGAGAGAGAGAGAGAGAGAGAGAGAGAGAGAGAGAGAGAGATGGCTATATATATATAAGGAGGTATAGGGGGTGAGAGACATGGAGACTAAAAAGTAAAGAGAAGTAGAGGAGAGAGAGAAATAGGGGAAATAGAGATAGATAGAGAGAAAGAGGAAAAGATAGAGGTATATGGAATGAGAGACAAAGAGAGAAAGATATATGGGAAGAGATAGGGAGAGAGGTAGAGATATAGGGATAGAGGATAGGGAAGGACTGAGGAAGAGAGATATGCGGGGAGATAAAGAGGTGTGAGAGATAGAGGTAGGGAAAGGGAAAAATATAGGTAGAAGAGGGGGGAGAGAGAGGAGGGGGGAGAAAGGGAGTGTAGCGTCATAAATTGTATGCACTTGCTAAAGCAGTACAATTTCACACCTAGTTTAGCACCCGTCTTGGCGCATTTTGCATCTTGCATTGCATTTCCCCTTTAGCACTTAATTAATTAAATTAATTAGGTCTAAGGTTCTATTTTATCATCTCCCATATCATAAAGTTGGGCCCTTTCATTAAAGTGTGCCGCTTTCAATTTATTCTTCCAATACATCATTTAATCAAAAACCCTAATTAGGTCCTATTTTCAACTTGAGGGCTTGATTTCGGGGGTCAAAACATCTCGAAATCACCTGTAACTTCGGGATTCGCTCTAAAATCATCATATCCAATGGCCCTAAAAATTTGGTGAAAAGTTGTTGGGACCATGGCGCCCGAAGTGCACACGGTCCCAGACATTTTTCCCGAAATTTTAGGAGCACGATCCAATCATAAAATAAAGCTTAACCCCAAGAAATTGGTGAGATATTCAATCTCTAGGTCGGCCAAAAGATGAAATTACGACCTAGGGTTTCATATATAAGAGCTCTCTTTCTTCATTTGAAAGGATCAAGGAATTTTGGTTTCAAGGACCTTGTGTGCAGAGAAAGAGCAGATCTTTGAAGACTTCAACAACATTCAACATCCATCCATCAAGCATTCATCAATTTCATTCATCCATTTTGGGCTTTGAAGACATTGAAGAGCAATAGGGGATTACCGACTGAAGATTGGCTTGTACCCCTCCCTTGGGGTTGAGTATGATTTCATGTTGTTTTCATGCCTTTGTGTAAGCCTCATTATATCACTTGTATTCATGCTTTAGATCACTTTGCATCTTGATTTGGAGCATTTACATTATCATTTACAAGCAATTAGGGTTTACTTTCTAGGTTGCTCTAGTTTGCTTAATTGCATTTTAGGATCTTGCACACACACAAGGTCTGCACACACACTACTTTTACAATACAACTTGGCTATTCGTAGAGGTGGAAATCACCAAAGCGGGGGTTTGACTAAGGCAAAACCCTATATAGCCGCCCACCATACCCTTTTCAGATATAAGTGCAGGTTTCGGGATTCGGACGACGCCGCAAGTTGCAGATCCGACGGAAGCAGACTGAGACGGAACAACACACCAAATTTTAGAGCAAAAGACCAGGACAGGGGCATGGGGTGCCCTGGTCCTACCAGGACAGGGGCGCTAGGTGCCCTGGTCCCTAGGACAGGGGCGCTGGGCGCCCTGGTCCTCCTGACAGACAGCAGTTTTCAGCATTTTTAACAGCTTTCCAAGTTGCAAAACAGCAGTTTCAGGGGCAGAATCAAGACAGTGGCGCCCACACCCCCGTCCTGAACATTTTCATTTATATTTTAACACCGGGTATGCATTTACATTCTTATCTTGTCCTTGTGTTTACAACTTTCCATTGTTTAAGTTCAATTCTGCAATCTTGTTATTAGTTCATACTTGCACTTTGGGGTTAGGGATTGAACTTGCATCATTTTATCTTTCAATTGCAACAAAGGAATAGAAATCCTAATAGGTAGCCCGTGGCTCTCTCTTCCACAAAAAAAAGTAGCCAATTGTGTGATACCTCTAGGCTCTTTCGTATTCCACAAGTGTGTGGTTGAAAGTGAGATTAGGGCATGTTTGCTTAGTGTCACTTTTTCTCCTACACATTTTGGTGAACCCGACGTGAATTCCAATCTTCTCTAATTCTGACTTATGTTTTTAAATTTGAGTGTTTATGCTATTTCAAAATCAAATTTGTATTTACAAGTTTTAATTTCTTGCAAGATTCAAAAATCTGGAGGAAATTTTTGCTAAAACCCTAATTTTTCAATTCAAAGTTGAACTTGTGGATAGCTTAATTGGGATCAATAATTTCAAATCTGATTTAGGAACTCATTTGAATCATAAATTTCATTTTCTACATCTACATTCTAAGTGCTTGCATTGGTTAAAATTAAACATTTCCTTCTATTTTGCATGTGTTATCATTTGAAAGAGGAAAATTGTTGTCATGAAACATTCATTTCATAGATGTGATAGTGGGTTAGCTTCCCTTGTTTCAATTTTTCCTTCTCCTAAAGAACCTCCCCCCGTCTATAACAACATTTTAGTGCCTAAAAGAGTTGCTACCAATCCCTTTGAGACTCTCCCATGTTCTAAGGATGAAGACTTTAAGAGTGATCTTGACAATTCTCCTAAAATGTGCCCTTCCTATTTAGCTATCCTAGAGGAAGAGAATGATATCATAAACACCTTTCTTAATGTTACTTTACCTTCCCTACATGATGCCTCTCTAAGTGAAAAGGTATTGATGGACATTGACTTATTTTCTCCTAAAGTTGGTCCTTCCAATGGGGGCATGTCAGTGCAACAAGAGGTTATGAACACTTCTTTCAAAGATCTCCTTCCTAAGCATGAATCTTTGGAGAAATATGTTCATGTTCCTCCTAAAAAACACTCCCTTCATGAGGATCCTTTTGTGCAAGAAGATGACATTATCCCTACATTTCCTAGTGATGGCATTTCCTTTTCCAACAAAATTCCCACTAGAGATGATGAATTAATGATAAATGCTTACCCTTCTCCTAAAGTTTGTCTTACCCATAAGCATCCCTTAGAGAAAGAAGATGAAATAATAAGCAATTTCCTTAATTCTCTCTCCCCTAAAGATCATATTGAACATATTTTGAGGAAAGAGGATGATTTTAACACATCTATTGATGCTCTCCCTCCTAAGGATGAGGAATTAATAAACAATGTTATCTCCTCTCCCGAAATTGACAATACTTCAAACATTCCTTTCAACAACCTCACTATTTGGGATGAACCATTAGAAGAAGGTGTAGATTATTATCTACCCCATGAGAGAACCCTAGCCAAAGGGGATGAAATCAAGATTGAAAACTCCCTTGATAGTTTCTCACCTTCCTTGAATCTCAATTATTCTCCCTCTCCTCAACTTGGTTCTACTCATAAGGAAACCCTAGTTCAAGGCAAGATGGTTAACATCTCTTTCAAAGATCTCCCTCTCAAGAGTGAGACTTTAGAGAGTAATGTTGATCCTTCTCCTAGAGAGTTTATTCCCCATGTAGATCCTTTGATGATAGAGGATGATATGACCTTTCCTAGTATTACTCTGCCTACTAGAACATTAATGCCTACCCCTTGTCTCTCTCCTAAAATTGATTTAATCTATGATGAGATTTTAGTGCAAGAGAAGACTATCAACAATTCTTCCAACACTTTTGTTCATTCCTCTAAACCATCCTCAATCAATTTGATACATGTGAATGGAACACCTAACAAACCTCTCTTCACTATCCAAGGTGCTTGTCTTTCTCAAAATTCTCAACCTTTAAATAAGCCTATCTTAGTGGTTCAAGGTGGTCATGCTAATGATTCTTTTTGCACTCCTAAGAAACCTATTATTATTGTGCAAGGAGGTTATTCTACTAAGAGCTCTTATGAGTATGCTAAGCAACTAACTAGAGAGATTTATCATGCGGTTGCTCATACCTATAACACAAGAAACAATAGGCAACCTAATCCTCCTCCAGTTATCCCAACTTCACTTCCTCCTCCCCAACCTATTCTTCCTCAAGCTCCTCGTATTTCACAAATGCTTAGTAAGGATTATGATCTTATTGAACAACTTAAAACTACTCCGGCAAAGATATCCCTTTGGGATTTGATCCAAACTTCTTCCGCTCATCATGGAATGTTACAAGATGCTTTGAAAGATTTGAATGTTCCTCCACCTAATACATCTAGTAATATAGTGTCTTTGGTTAACTCTGTGATGAATCTTAAAGCTCAAGTTGTGTTTACACAAGATGAGTTGCCTACTAGTGAAATTCAACATCAATATGATCCCTTGATGATTGTGGTTATCATAAATGACACTGCTATAAGACGAACACTGGTAGATAATGGTTTTGGCCTTAATGTGTGTAGCATTAATCTGATGCATAAGATGAATGTGGATACATCCCTTATTGAGCCTGACTCTCGTCCCATTCGAGGCTTTGATAATGTGGCTAAGTCTTCATTAGGTATTATCACCTTACCCATCACAGTGGGACCTGTTACTTTGCCTACTCCTATCCATGTTATGTCGGGAAATCTAACATACAACTTGTTATTAGGGAGACCTTGGATTCACAGTATGCAAGCTGTCCCCTCTACATTGCATAGACAAGTTAAATTTATTTATAATAATAAGACATATACCTTGATAGGTGATACTAATTTTCAAGCTTGTTTGCAAACATCTACTTCCAAAGGGAGTTCTTCTAAGCCTTCCTCTTCTAATGATGACTCTTTAAACAAGATACCTATGAACAAATCATCATCCTCTGATAGTCAAAATTCTTTGGATTAGTATGAAGTTCTTGAAGAAGATTCTTCTCAACTTGAATCTACACATGAAAAGGCTTTTGATCCTGAGAAGGTTCTCGCAGAAGACGATTGGGGATCTCTTGATTTTAATCCCACCTTTGTAGGTGAGTATAAGGTTCCTCCTAGAGAGCTTAAAGTTAAAAAGAAGGAAGAAACTAGAGATCAATCAGTCTTACCTAAACCTATGAGCAATAATCTTGTGGCCGCTTCTCAAACTTCTTCTCCTCACACCTCTAATTCTGAAGAATTTGATTCTTTGTCTTATGAAAAACCACCTTTTCTTTCTGAAATGGCTAATCGTTATGGTCGTGGTTTTCATATTTTGGCTAAGAGTGGCTATAGTGGAAATGGTTGTGGCGCAAATGAACAAGGAATTAAAGTTCCTTTAGAACATAACATGCATGAATATTCATTTGGATTTGGATATAATCTTTCTAAGCCCACCAAAGCATCTAAAAGACCATCTCTCAGTGTGAATGCTATATTTAGTAGTGATGATGATCTCACTTCAACTAAATCATCTTCTACTTCTATCAACTCTCATTCCCCTCATAAGGAAATCTTGGCGATGAACAAATCTCTTTATGACTCCCCTCCAATTTCTAAATCCACTTATGAATCTTTATCTCCTATTCATCATAAAGTCCTTTCCTCTAGGGATAAGGCTCCAATAAATTACACTCATCTTTCTTCTAAGATTTCTCATAACCGTCCTTCTTCAATTTTTATCACTTTATACATGTTTTTGATCTCACTTATAGTTGAGCATTTAGCATGTCATATTCAAATACCTCATTTAGTCTATCATGTCTTTAAATAACATTAATGGCTATTATGTTGCTCATCATTATGTGACATTGGTAGCTCATTTACTGGGGGCTCATTGTCATTCATGATGGTACAATTTCAAGTGCAATCATATTTTTGAAGCAACATAATAGCCTAATTTTTCTATATTATCTCTTGTTCCTATGGGGTAATAGTGTGGAAATATTGATCATCTTTGCTTTAGAATTCTCTTTTCCTAGATATGGGAGAAGATGTGTATTCTCTTTCTTATCCTACCCACTTCTTGTGAGGAGCATTTTACATACACTAATGTCTTGCTTGCATGAACCCATGTGAGTATGTAGTACATTTTGTTTATGTCTAAATCTCTCCCTGGAAGATTGTGTAAGTCCTTCTCATTGACCTTATCCTTGGGAGGCAATGATCTTTTCTTATTTTTATCTAAGGATCCACTTTTTCCTATTTCGTGGATGGTGTGAACTTTATTACTTGATGTTATTCCTTGTATGCATTTGTTGTTGTTTGTTCAAGGATTCTCTCTTACAAGAGGTGTAAGTCCTTGACTACAACCTCTTTTGCACTTGGTAAAATACATCCATAATGAATTCACTCTCCCAATTGGGTTCAAAAGAGCGTCATCCTTCATTAAGAATCACTTTTACCTCGCAAAAGAAGGAAGTATTGCATTCTTATTCTCTTCTTTGTCTTATTCTAGAAGGTGTTATATTTGTCTAAAACAATTCCTCTCGGGGATAGGTGTCTTTTGTACAAAGATCTCTTCTCCTCTAAGGATCTCCTTTACACATATTACAAGATATCCCTTTTCAACTATCTTATCCTTGCTTAAAGAGTGCAAAACTCTCTTGCTTGGATCTATGACATTGTTGCATTTTTGGGGTATCTTCTTTTGTGATGAAGGTAGGTATCCTTGTTCTACTTTGTTTATGACATAAACATTACACTTTTTGAGCAATGGGTCATTCTCGGAACCAGAGCACAGACTCTTAAAGCGAGATGTCACGCTTTTGTACTATACATATACAGGTTGTAGCATACTCGGGCATAGACTCCTATGAGGTGCTTCTAACCTCCCTTACACACACATGCACGAGGTTGAGTGGAACTAGCGGCATAAGGCTAGACTTTCTCACTCTCCTCCCTTACATGGATCACCTAGACAGATTCTAGGGGCTAGTTTTCCATGTCCTTTTCCCATGGATCACCTAGACAAGATCTAGGGGCGGGAAGTCCATGTTTTCTCTCTCACTATTCTTCTCATGGATCACCAATGTGTGTATTCATGCTTTTTTTCCTTTCTTTTCTTCTCTTTGCATTTTGTTTCCATTTACATCCTTCATCTTGTGTTAGAGAACTCTCAAATCCTCACACTCTTTGTTGTGTTGGAATTGAGATTTAGTCCTCTTTCTTACCAAATGATTCTCCATTAGTTTTTGATCTTAAATCCAATCTTCTTGTGAGCATTTGTCATCAATATTCTTTAACAATTCGAAGTGGTAAACATGATACCCTGTTTCAACTCACTAAAATTAGCAAGCCGAAACAGGGGGGGCATATAGCTACCCTCGAATTTTCATCACCTTCCTTAGTAAGAATTAGGTGATTTTGTGATCTAACGTGTGTTTTGTAGGGTGCGGTTCCTAACTATGTATTGTAGATACCGTTGGGGGCTTCGTTCGACAGACTTATGGATATATCCTTTTTCAAATAATGTTTACTTTTTTGTACTTTAGCTTGCATATGCACGTAGTGTTCATATGACCGCTAAAGTGGGGGCTAAATGTAGCGTCATAAATTGTACACACTTGCTAAAGCAGTACAATTTCACACCTAGTTTAGCACCCGCCTTGGCGCATTTTGCATCTTGCATTGCATTTCCCCTTTAGCACTTAATTAATTAAATTAATTAGGTCTAAGGTTCTATTTTATCATCTCCTATATCATAAAGTTGGGCCCTTTCATTAAAGTGTGCCCCTTTCAATTTATTCTTCCAATACATCATTTAATCAAAAACCCTAATTAGGTCCTATTTTGAACTTGGGGGCTTGATTTCGGGGGTCAAAACATCTCGAAATCACCTGTAACTTCGGGATTCGCTCTAAAATCATCATATCCGATGGCCCTGAAAATTTGGTGAAAAGTTGTTGGGACCATGGCGCCCGGAGTGCACACGGTCCCGAACATTTTTCCCAAAATTTTAGGAGCGCGATCCAATCATAAAATAAAGCTTAACCCCAAGAAATTGGCGGGATATTCAATCTCTAGGTCGGCCAAAAGACGAAATTACGACCTAGGGTTTCATATATAAGAGCTCTCTTTCTTCATTTGAAAGGATCGGGGAATTTTGGTTTCAAGGACCTTCTGTGCAGCGAAAGAGCAGATCTTTGAAGACTTCAACAACATTCAACATCCATCCATCAAGCATTCATCAATTTCATTCATCCATTTTGGGCTTTGAAGACATTGAAGAGCAATAGGGGATTACCGATTGAAGATTGGCTTGTACCCCTCCCTTGGGGTTGGGTATGATTTCATGTTGTTTTCATGTCTTTGTGTAAGCCTCATTATATCACTTGTATTCATGCTTTAGATCACTTTGCATCTTGATTTGGAGCATTTACATTATCATTTACAAGCAATTAGGGTTTACTTTCTAGGTTGCTCTAGTTTGCTTAATTGCATTTTAGGATCTTGCACACACACAAGGTCTGCACACACACTACTTTTACAATACAACTTGGCTATTCGTGGAGGTGGAAATCACCAAAGCGGGGGTTTGACTAAGGCAAAACCCTATATAGACGCCCACCATACCCTTTTCAGATATAAGTGCAGGTTTCGGGATTCGGACGACGCTGCAAGTTTCAGATCTGACGGAAGCAGACTGAGACGGAACAACACACCAAATTTCAGAGCAAAAGACCAGGACAGGGGCGTGGGGCGCCCTGGTCCTGCCAGGACAGGGGCGTTAGGCGCTCTGGTCCCTGGGACAGGGGCGCTAGGCGCCCTGGTCCTCCTGACAAACAGTAGTTTTCAGCATTTTTGACAGCTTTCCAGGTTGCAAAACAGCAGTTTCTGAAGCAGTTTTAGGGGCAGAATCAAGACAGTGGCGCCCACGCCCTCGTCCCAAACATTTTCATTCATATTTTAACACCGAGTATGCATTTACATTCTTATCTTGTCCTTGTGTTTACAGCTTTCCATTGTTTAAGTTCAATTCTGCAGTCTTGTTATTAGTTCATACTTGCACTTTGGGGTTAGGGATTGAACTTGCATCATTTTATCTTTCAATTGCAACAAAGGAATAGAAATCCTAATAGGTAGCTCGTGGCTCTCTCTTCCACAAAAAGAAGTAGCCAATTGTGTGATACCTCTAGGCTCTTTCGTATTCCACAAGTGTGTGGTTGAAAGTGAGATTAGGGCATGTTTGCTTAGTGTCACTTTTTCTCCTACACAGGGAGAAATAGCTCAAAATATAGAGGGACAAGGAGAGATACAGATAGAGGATTCTATAGAGAGATAAATCGGAATAGGGAAATAGATAGACAGATAGTGTAATAGAGGTAGAGAAATATATTTATAGAAATGGATAGATAGAGAAGGGAGATGTAGATAAATAGAGAGGTAAATAGAGATAGAGATATAGAGTAGGATAGATGTAGTGAATAAGAGAGACGAAGAAAGAAAAAGAGAAAGAGATAGTGATATAGATAGAGCGAGGTACATAAAGAAAGGGATAGGGAGAGAGATAAAGAGATAGTGATAGAGAGGTATGGATTGAATGATGTAGAGAGGAGCGAGAGAAAGATATAGGGACAAAGAAATAGGAAGATATAGATATAAAGTAGGAGAGATAGAGACATAATTAGATGTATATAGAGAGGGGGAGATGGAGATAGAAATATAGAGATAGAGAGGACATGAGCTAGAGAGAAAGATGATAGAGACAAGTAATAGAGAGACAAACACAAATATGGAGAGGAGGAAGATAGTTAGAGATAGAGAGGAGGAAACATAAACAGATATAAAGAGAAGAGATAGATAGAGAGGGGAAAGCTAGTTAGAGATAGCAAAGGAGAAATAGGAAGTGTGTGTGTGTGTGTGTGTGTGTGTGTGCACGTGCGAGAGAGTGAGAGAAATATAGAAATAGACTTAGGGAGGGAAAAAAATGGAGTGTGTGTGTTTGTAAGAGATAGGAGAAAAGAAAGAGTGGTAAGGAGGTAGAGATAAAGCGGAATATATAGATAGTGTTGGAGATCAATGAGAGGGGGAGTGATATAAAAAGAGGGAGATAGAAATAGATAGAGAGGAACACAAAGAGAGATAGGGAGATAGAGGTAGAGAGATATATATAGAAAGAGTGATAGATAGAAATAGATAAACAAAATAGGAGAGGGAGATATGGTTAAATATAGATGAATAGAGGGAGAGAGATATAGGGAGATAGAGATAGAAAAAATATCAATAATATTATATAAATTAAAGTAAAAATTAAATAATAAAAAAAAATAATAATTCTAATACATTTCAATTATTTGTAATTTCATAAAAAGACATAAATAATTAAAACAAATTTTATGTTTAAATTTAATTAAAAATTACAATAAAAAACTAAATACAAAGTTAAAATATATTAAAATCTAAATATTAATAGAATAATAATTTTTAAAATTAATGGTTAATACTAAAAAATATTAAATTAATATATATACAGTATACATATGTATTAAGAAATTAAATAATTTTCATTTTCTAATAAATTTTAACTATTTGGAATTTCATAAAAAGACAAATAATTAAAAAAAGTTAAATTTAAATTTAAATTAAAAATTGTAATAAACTATTAAATACAAAGTTAAAATATATTAAAATCTAAATATTAAGTTTAAAAATTAATATTTAATACTATATCTATTAATTTAATAAATTATAAAAAATATATATTTTTATTAAAAATATACAATATACATATGAATTAAAAAATTAAAGAATTTTCATTTAATATATACTAAAATGAATTATTTATATAAATATATTATAATATAATAACTAAAATAAATTTAAAAGTACAAAAATATAATAATATTAAAAAAAATATGAATATGTAATTGTTCACCATTTGTACTATATACACATATAGATAGTATAAGTACAATAAATTAAAAAATATTTAAACAAATTTAAAATGAAAAAAGTTTAGGTTCTTTTACTACAAACGTAGTCAGCATAGATATTTTTTTAAACGTGGTCAGTTTAGGTTCTTTCACAATTGAAATAGCTATCACCATCGACATTGGGTAAATCGTTGAAAAGGTTTAATGATGAGATAATAATTGTTTGTTAAGTTCAATCAAGAGTGTGCAATAAATTGAGAGTAATGATGTAGAAAGTAGAAAATCTATAAATTTATTAGTTACTTATTGGTACATAAGATTTTTTTAGATTTCTATAAATTTTGTGAATTTTTGAAATTAATATTTGCACACAAAAATTTAATATTTACCTATTTATAGTGAATGAGATAAGGTTTGTCTAGATTATTTATAAACTTTTTGATTTTTATATCTTGTAAGATCAAACACGACATTTAATGTTTAAGTTAAATATGAAATTATTTGTTTGTTTTATAGAATTATTTGAGTAAGATTTTTGGGGCATGTTTGATGTTTTTCTCTATACAAAATTGTGGGAACTTTTATTAGCATCTACTATAAAACTAAGAAGGTAATAAAAACACTACAAGCATGATGAATACACTGAATTATTGAGTAATAAGATAATAGGTGCATTTAAAGTGTTGTGAATTTTTTTCATTTTGAGCATTTACAATACAAAACATTATAATTGTTTGATGAAAAACCTTGAAATATGCTCTACGAGATGTAATATTGCTTTTTTTGCAATATCAAAGTTAAGAGGAGAGTTGGTTGAAGAATTTGTCCATGAGAAAGTTGTTATTTTTGCTCAAAAATTGGTGTCAAGGCACTTGAATGAATGGTTACCATCTATTCTATTATGGGGGGTCTATAACTGAGAATTTGTAACTATTTAGAACAATAATCTTACACAAACCCTATTGTTGCATAACACTAATCTTACAAAAAGGAATAAATAATATTTATAGAATGATTAAATTGAGAAAATAATTTCCAACTATAAAGTTGTAAGAGTATTTTTAAAATTCTATATTGTGATTGGGTAATCACTTAATGAAAATTGCACACAATGGATGCATAAATATTCGTGCAGGAGATAGGAACTAATAATACATATAGAGCTTACAATTAGAACAAAGTTAGGAAGGGCTTTACAATGAGTTTGTACATTATGTGAAGTCCTCTTATAGTTGAAAGATTAAGGACTTGCTCGGGAGGCTGATCACGTTAAAGGCTTAACAATGTCTGCAAACATCTACATAATTGGATAGCTGACAACCTTTTTATCTTTCTTGTGACAGGGTCAAAGCTTTTTGTATGAAGGAATAGTAAGCATTGCATTGAAGTTCAATTGATATGTGCTTACTGGATTGTAGATTATTTGACATGTTGCCATCATTGGAGATTTTGCCAATTGTAACCCACTCAGTGAAAAATGTGTCACTATTATGGCTCAAAGTAAGCAGTTGAAGCGAACCTTGACTATTCTCTATATGAAGACAAGAAATTGTTAGTGAATTCAATTGCTGATTAGCAATACTCAAAATGCTAATATAAAACGTAAACAAATTTTATTGCACCAATTTCTTTAAAAAAATTCTTTATAAAAAACATTAATTTTAAAAATATTTAATAAGACTATTTACTAATCATTGATAAATTTGTAGAAAATTGTGATGTGACTCTTGGAAAAATAATGCATCAAATGCATATGGATAAAATGAACTTAAGGATCCTAAACCACCTTCAAATTCCACTAACATAATAAGGATCCCCATAAGTGAAGCAAATATGTGCTGATATTGTGCTGTAAATTTCAAATTCATAGATCAGAAATCTGAACAAATTTTTGTCTCAAATTCATATTAGGGTACAAAAAGCACAGCCCACAAACCTCATATATGCTTCCAAACGGAGACAAAATTCGACAAATTACAACTACTTCAACGCAAACACAAAGAGAAAAAGGCAAATGTCTTATCCAATTCAATACCCAACTTACAAGCTAATGCTATAATTGATGAATACATTTTCAACTTTAATATGTCATTTTCACATCTTATTTGACATTTAAATTTTAATGTGTTAGTGCATGAATGATGTAGGTGTGGCAAATAAAACAAGGGACGTGTTCCCAATATTTGACATCAAATCAGTTGGAATGTGGCAAAATAAGGATGAATTAATTTTAACATCTGCCATTTGTTCTATATGTGGCTCTTCTTTGGAAGATGCTTTATGTCGTAAGAAGCAGAGCGATCTCACCAAATTTAAATTCATATGTTGTGATATATCAATTAGGTAGATCAAATCTTGGGATTGGTTTTAGGCATGGTTCAAGTCATTGTTCATTCTCCTCGTCCTCCTGTGACCACAATGGTGGTCAAAGACCATCCTAAACCTCTGAGCCGGTAAATGACAAAGGCTATTAATATGATTGGAAAAAGACCAAGCAAACTATAAGCAGTTTTGTATATAATACTTTGCAACCAGATACATGCTGACTTGCCTTTAACCTATTAAGGTTTATGGGGACCTTGTACCAATGTTTGATTGTAAGATAATTCAAGGTAGTGAAAATATATTGATTTTATTTTCATAATTAGGGGAGTTAAACTAAAAACATAGAAGTGGGAAAATTCGATTGTATTGTTTGCTTTTCCGTCATATTTAGCCGTCAAGGTTGCTGCATCAATCTTGCAAGTTCATTTCTACAACAACGGAGAAAATTGGTATTGCAAATGGCTATTCAATTTTGTGTTGCAGGCCGAAGAGGATGAAGGAAAAATATTGCTCAGATGAATGGAGGAAGGTACATATTTTGGTGCAAAAATTCCTGCTCTAAGATCAATTTAATATGCATAAGAATAGGCCTGCAACATTAATTTCAGAATTCTTTCTGTTTATTAATTTGCCAATAAAAAATGCATCTGTAAAACCTTTGTTCTTATTGGAAACAAACAACATAATAGCCATAGTAACAAGCAAGGAAAACACCAATCTGCCAATGGCCATTTAAATATGCAGTCCATTAAAACCTTTCTCTTGGTTTTGCAATCTAAGAGTTTCTAAGGTTTTGTCGGATCATTCAATTGGTCTTTCTATTGAAAGGGTAAACAAAATTTTGTTTCTTGAAAATTATACAGGGTTTATTTGAAATATTCTCCAGTAAATCAATTTGAAACTTGATGTATTTGAGATCTTTTTCTTTTTAAAAAAAGACTATTCATATAATCAGTTACAAATATCCCAGAACTTATAGAACCATAAAAACTCCAATATCAATTTCTTTCTCACAGCATGGATTAAACAAAATCTATTCATAACTATTCAAAATCTATATAATATTTTTTGTAAATGAAGTTTGCAGCTGGGAGTCGATGGGAGTTAGCGCACAATGGGAGTCCATGCACAAATTTACAAATGAAATCTATATAATTTTTCAAATATAAAAACTCCTACAAACGTGGTACGTGGAATGAGCCCGTGCAATGAATTCACTAATATACAAACTTTTATTTCAGTTAATTTGGAAGAGGAATGAATCTATAATGACAAGGCCATAGAATGAGAAAGGTAGGTGGAAAGAGAAGAAGATATAGTTATTACAGTCTCTATGGAAAGCACATTATCCCAATCACCTCATACAAGATTGTGAAGCCTATAGACAATGGGGGAGTACATTGGAGCATTTGGAAAGGGTATCTTGGAGTAGATCTTTCGAAAGACCAAACAAAAGAAAACCCATTGCTGATCGAGCCTAAAACCATATCTCAAGCTCCCTATCCTCCATGGATAACTAAACAAGCTTCATACACTCTATCTTATCTTCCCATATGGACAAAACTAAATTTCATAGAAGACAAGACTTTGCAAATCTATCCACAATGCGATCAGTCTAGAGACTTTGCTACTATAGGGTCATGCCAAGCTATCAAGACAGGCCAAGAACAATAGCCTAAGGGTTGTTTCGAAGCCTCCACGGGCCAAGAACAGGAGAACCAAATATGAAATTTACAACCGTATTGAAACAATGTCATACCTCTTTTCTGTCTGTTTCTGCACGAACATCACTTCAAACAACAAGTATGCTCTTCAACAAGTTTGCAAAAGATAGGAATATTGTTTAGCAAAGTGAAGAGACATGAATCCAACACAAAAACTTGCAAAAACACAATAACTTAAAAGCAGTTATCAGAGCATGAAACCTGCAATATATTTTGCAAAACTGAAAAATGAGAGAGCTTGAATAAACCCGGGAGAATAGAAATGATGATCACTCTAGAAATGGGTAATAAATATTGCCAACCACAGCTTTAAAAATCTTCTTCATTCAATAATGGAATGAATGGACAGGGCATGTGAGTAATATTATTACCGCCGTTGCAAAAAGTTAAATGTACGAATACTACATATTCAATCTATACACATTTGTCAAAAAAATCAATTTATTACGCATTGAATGTGCATATGGCAAAAGGCCAACACATGTCTTTTCTACTCTAGCCACAATAGAATGCATTCAATGAAAGAACATTTCAGAAGATTTTTTTGTTTTATATTATGGAAGAAGAAAATTATTATTTTTTCGGATGGTTGAAAATGTTGCCTAATAACTAAATAAAAAGAATTCAAAAATACATTTTCTGCAATGACTGTTTGCATTGCAGAGAGGACCAATAGAAAAAATGGAAAATAATATTTAAAAACTTAAGATAAATTGTGCCTCACATTTGACTATAGAAATGCATGGAAAAATATAAAAATACTAGCTCATGATTGACTACATCAAAAAATGAAATGCACATTGGGCAGGATAACTAATAATACATACGTGCTTGGAGTTAATGCCCGCTTGCCCCAGTCAACAAAAAATAAACATTGCCGAGGTTTGTCTTGTTTGGTACGAAGTTGAGAAACTCTCTTAACCAATGATATCATGTCAAACATCGGTAATTAAAATGATCGAAAACAGATTACGAAAAACAAAAATAAATAGACTTATTCTATCGTCTTGCAAGTACCTGTAAACAACTTTTAACCGTTGATTCAAATAACAGACTCCTTCTGCGTAAATATAAAATATTAATTATTATTATTTTCTAAATTATAAAAAAATATATCTTGATGATGAATAATAGAGATTCTAATTACATTGATTTAATATAAAAATTACTTGAAATTTCCACAATCCATAAAAATATGTTTGTTATTTCTTCTTCGATCTATATGCAACATATAAATTCCACACAGTTAAATTCAGAAGAAATAGAAATAACAGATTTTTAAATTATCATCTGAGAATTCTTACAGAAGAAATTATCGTCTGAGAATTCTGTCAGTTGAAAGGCGGCTGATATCATCCTTAATTTTTACAAACCAGCGCGGCAGAATGCCGTTGAGCTAACAAATTGCTACTGTTTACGCCAGGGAATGCATTATTGCGACAGACACATCACTGGATATTGACAGTCAATGCCTTAAAAGACCGATCCACTGAAGATTGTTAGAAGAGAAAATAAAATAGGACAAAAATAAATAACAAGGTGCTTAAAATAGGAAAATAAAATATGATGCATTATAGCACCTCAAACCCTGGGAGTTGTGCTTAATGTATTATTGTTAAAAGCTTAAAAACTCCCCGGCAATACTAGCCAAAATCTGAGGATTTCCCCCTGCTGCAGAAGCTTGTTATTTTTAGTAGCTACTTCAATAAACAAACAAAAAAGGTAGATTCCGAATTATCCAATACTGAGGGACCAGGGTGATTCCGAATCATTAAAATTTTAATGTAGGTCAAATAAATAAACAAATAAAGGTATCATGAAAGCTTCTGAGAATGATCAGAAATGTACAAACAGTTTTTTCTAGAAGTTTCTTGTTTCAATAAACTGGAAATCTCAGATTCATTTTTACAAACAACCTCATCACCAGTTACAGAAACCAGTCGCAGAGGGGTGAATCACTGAGGGTGATTCTGAATGGTTAAAATTATAAAGGTACAAAAAAATTTCTAGAAGTTTTCTTGCTTTTAATAGACTGGAATTAAAAACAGGGCAATATCAATTTTTACAAACAACCTGATGACCCAGTTGCAGAATGATGGATCACTGAGGGTATATGTACTCGGGTTTTTCACTAAAAGCTTCTGAGAATGATCAGAAATGTACTCAAGTTATTCGATCTGGTTGAGTGTGGAAACATTTGATCAAATAAATAAACAAATTAAGATATCACGAAAGATTCTGAGAATGACCAGTTGCAGAATGATGGATCGCTGAGAGTGATTCCGGATGATTAAAATTAATGTACTCAGGTTTTTCCTAAAGGCTCTCTTATTCAATTTGAGAAAAAAAATTCTGAGAATAATCAGAAATGTACAACAATTTAAAAGCAGGGTAAGTAAACAGGGTGATATCATCCATCAATTTTTACAAACAACCTGATTACCAGTTGCAGAATGATGGATCACTGAGGATAATATGTACTCAGGTTTTTACTAAAAGCGATCAGAAATGTACTCAGGTTATTGGATCTGGTTGAGTGTGGAAACATTTGATCAAATAAATAAACAAATTAAGATATCAGGAAAGCTTCTGAGAATGACTAGAAATGTACAACTCAGGCTATTCAATCCATCAACCTGATCAGCAGTCGCAGAATGCTGTTGAGCTAACCAATTGCAAATAAACTGGAGGTGTTTATAAACCAGGGAATGTAATATTGTGGCAGGCATCAAAAGATATTGACAGTCAATGCTTAGAAGAGAAAACAATATGAACAAAAAAAAAAAAAAAAATACAAATTTCTCTTCAACGAAATACCCTGATACCCTGGAGGATAGAATGTGTTTTAAATCTCCCATTCTCTTCAACGAATGTGAGTAAGATACTTTTTAAAAGCTTCCCCTGCAATTTCTGTACTGGATCTAGTACTCTACTCTTTGGAGTGTCTGAAGCCACTGTGCTCCGAATAGTTGACAAAACTGAGCGTTTCATTTTCTGAGAAACATGGAGCTTGTTGCTTTTCAACAATAAGCAAACAAAAAAGCTAGACTTGGAAAGCTTCCGGAAGAAAATGGGTACAATTAATTTGCATCTCACTGTTGAGGGTGATTAAGAATGATGAAAATTGATGTACATAGAATTTAGGAAGAAGCTCTAGAAAGGTATCAAGAAAGCTTCTGTGTATGATCCAAAAAGTGTAAACATTTGATTAAATAAATAAACAAATAAAGTATTAAGAAAGCTTCTGTGTATGATCCAAAATGTACAGAGCCTTTTCAAGAAGTGACTGGAAGTCACAGGTTCACTAAAAACAGGGTAAGTAAATGTGCAACTGTAATCATTGTGCTTAACTGCAATGGCCAACTGCAATGGTTAACTGCAATGTATCTCCCCTCCCCACAGGTACACTGTATTCCAAGTGCACCCCAGTACTCTAGAAACTGCAATGTATCTCCCCTCCCCACAGGTACAAGTGCACCCCACTCCATGAGGTTCACCGTTCAAGTAATCAAGAGACCCTCTCCAGGCACCGTGAATCTTATCAGATACCCCTTCAACGTAGTATTAGTCTACTACGTCCAGAAATGGACTGGAAGTGAAGGGAAATAGGAGCATTCCAGAAAGCCATCTGAGATCAGTATGCACCTCCAGTATCAGACATGTTGATACAAGCACATATTATCATGCCATAAAAGCAGAAACAGACATAGTTGATTTCCCATAATTAAAACCTTAGAGGAAAGTGATTGCAATTTACAGATCTAAGAAAGTTTAAGCAGCATTACGACATACAAATTTAATACTTTAGAATCATGAAACAATAAGAATGAGACACAAGAGAGAACACAAATATACGTGGGGAAAACCTTTTCGGGTAAAAAACCCCTCTCTCCAAAACATCGAGCCAATGGAGATTTACATCTTGTTCCATCCTGGAGAAAAACCAACAGATTAACCCCTGTAAAATGAACTCCTCTCATCAACCCCTAAATCAGCTAAGGCGTCAACATATAAATAGAGTTGAGCACAAAGAGTTAGGTGCCCATGGTTTCAAAAACCATCTTCAACACCTAAGAGGTAAGTTGTGTCATTAACAATATTTTGCTAATCCCATCTTCAGAACCTATCTCACCCATAATGGTCATCTTACCAAATACAATGTAAAGACAACATAGAATTTACTATGACAAGGAATAGGCATCTTCCTTACCTCACGCCACTTGTACAAGTGAACTCAAACAATATTTTGCTAATCCCATCTTCAACACCTATCTCACCCATAATGGTCATCTTACCAAATACAATGTAAAGACAACATAGAATTTACTATGACAAGGAATAGGCATCTTCCTTACCTCACGCCACTTGTACAAGTGAACTCAAACAATATTTTGCTAATCCCATCTTCAACACCTATCTCACCCATAATGGTCATCTTACCAAATACAATGTAAAGGCAACATAGAATTTACTATGACAAGGAATAGGCATCTTCCTTACCTCACTCCACTTGTACAAGTGAACTCAAACAATATTTTGCTAATCCCATCTTCAACACCTATCTCACCCATAATGGTCATCTTACCAAATACAATGTAAAGACAACATAGAATTGAAGATAAGCTTGAATGATACAAAGGCGATTTGTTTTTTGCTTTTAGTTTTATTTAATAAAACAGTTTCAGTTTTTTAAACAGCAGTTCCCATATCCAAACTGCTATGTATAAATAAAACAACTTTCTTGTTTTTATTAATCAGCAATCATATATTGCTAAGATAGGATAGAATAAGTTTTATAGTTTTAGTTTTATTGTTTTAAGTTTTTGTTTTTCCTATTCTTAGGAAAATGATTGTCTATAAGGCAATTATTGTTATTGTAATTTTGGTAAGAGTTTTTCAATATGAAGATTATCAGTTCTGAAGATAATTGTGTTCTTCTCTTTTAGTTCCGTTTTTTCTGTGTGTTGTAATTTTATCATAATCTTTCAAGAATTTACTATGACGAGGAATAGGCATCTTTCTTACCTCCCGCCACTTGTACAAGTGAACTCCACCACAAACGCCAATAGCTAAAATACAACTTCAATACATAATAGAAGCTGAAAACCCTACCTTGAGTCCTATGGAAACAGCACAACACAACACAACACAAGCAAATACCAAATCAATTTCCACTTCAACATAACATCTTCCAAGTGGATACCAACTTCCTAGAAAATAAGGAATATGCCAAATCAATTTCCACTCCAATATAACATCTTCCAAGTGGATACCAACATCCTAGAAAATAAGGAATATGCCAAATCAATTTCCACTCCAACATAACATCTTCCAAGTGGATACCAACTTCCTAGAAAATAAGGAATATGTCATTTCATCACTTGCCATGTAGGACATGTAGGATGCCACCTCACCAAGAGTTCCCACAGAGTGAATGACAACTTAGGGAGATATATCTTAGAACTCAAAAGTTGAGGCACCTTAATCCCAACATAAAAGAAAGGGTAGCAAATAATAAAAATCGTACTATTTTTACTTAATGAATTGACTAGTACCATTGTACATCTAAAAACTGTGAAATCAGCGTTGCACATTTCCTCTGATAGAAGTAAAAAATTCAGGCATGACTCTGCAACCAATAGAACCCCATATGGCATTAGGAATCGAACGTCAAGACCAGAATGGTTTTGGTTTGGCTTGGTTTTCAAATTTTTACCATTGCAAATGCAAACCTCAAAACCATAGAATTATTCAATTTCCACTCCAACATAACATCTTCCAAGTGGATACCAACTTCCTAGAAAATAAGGAATATGCCATTTCATCACTTGCCATGTAGGATGCCACCTCACCAAGAGTTCCCACAAAGTGAATGACAACTTAGGGAGATATATCTTAGAACTCAAAAGTTGAGGCAACTTAATCCCAACATAAAAGAAAGGGTAGCAAATAATAAAAATCGTACTATTTTTCCCTAATGAATTGACTAGTACCATTGTACATCTAAAAACTGTGAAATCAGCGTTGCACATTTCCTCTGATAGAAGTAAAAAATTCAGGCATGACTCTGCAACCAATAGAACCCCATATGGCATTAGGAATCGAACGTCAAGCCCAGAATGGTTTTGGTTTGGCTTGGTTTTCAAATTTTTACCATTGCAAATGCAAACCTCAAAACCATAGAATTATTCAATTTCCACTCCAACATAGCATCTTCCAAGTGGATACCAACTTCTTAGAAAATAAGGAATATGCCATTTCATCACTTGCCATGTAGGATGCCACCTCACCAAGAGTTCCCACAAAGTGAATGACAACTTAGGGAGATATATCTTAGAACTCAAAAGTTGAGGCACCTTAATCCCAACATAAAAGAAAGGGTAGCAAATAATAAAAATCGTACTATTTTTCCCTAATGAATTGACTAGTACCATTGTATATCTAAAAACTGTGAAATCAGCGTTGCACATTTCCTCTGATAGAAGTAAAAAATTCAGGCATGACTCTGCAACCAATAGAACCCCATATGGCATTAGGAATCGAACGTCAAGCCCAGAATGGTTTTGGTTTGGCATGGTTTTCAAATTTTTACCATTGCAAATGCAAACCTCAAAACCATAGAATTATTCAACTTTGGGATCATTCAACTGATAAGCTAGAATGATTTCTCTGATCTAGTAAATTTTTACTCCCCGTCCTTTTGAAGAATGAAATCAAGGGATATTTACTGTCAAGATTGTGTTATGCAGTTTTGTTGTTTTCGTGTTATGCTGATAGTGTTCTCAGATTTGCAATGTAGACTAATGCACATAAATATCTCAAGACAAACAACTTCTAGGTGATCCTAAATGATCCTCCAAACTGATAATGATCAAAAGAACAACTAACCCATATGATTATATTCCAAACTGAACATCAAATCAAGTGTTAGCAGCAAATGGACATTTTATCAAACACTTGGCATGCATCCTCAGAAAGATAGTATGGTGTGATGCAAACCCAAATCCCCCTTCCGCTTATTTCATTTCATATGATGTACCAAATTACATAACAATGATAGCCTAATATGATTATATTCCAAACTGAACATCAAATCAAGTGTTAACAGCAAATGGACATTTTATCAAACACTTGGCATGCATCCTCAGAAAGATAGTATGGTGTGATGCAAACCCAAATCCCCCTTCGGCTTATTTCATTTCATATGATGTACCAAATTACATAACAATGATAGCCTAATAAACATGATATAGGCAGCTAATAAATGATTACATGGACTGTCACTTTTCAGACTTCTGAGGACTTAGGGACTGCAGTCATACATACACACACTGAAAAATTCTCAATGAAAGCAATTTAATATAAACCTGGCCAAGACGTCTTGAAGGAGCTAGCATATGATGATTGATGTCTTTGACTCTTCACCATGCCAAATCGAACCCCATCTAAGCCACCCCTGCTGCTACAATGTGTGGACTGAGAACACAATATATGATAGCCGAAATCTCTTCAAGACTCCACCAAAATGATCGCCTATATGGCTGGGATTGATCGCCCTCCTTAATGTGAAGTTTGGAAATCAAATGCTCGAGCTAGGAGCCAAAATGTAAGGTGATGACAGTCAGGTTCGATTTCTGATTTAAAATTAATTGGAGGCCGATCGATCCCTTATCAATTCATCTCCAAATTGCCATAAAGAGAATCGCCTAAGTCTCTTATTAAAATCGCTAACCTCCAAATGAAACTTCAATGCTTCAATGATGTGTAATTAGCAAAATCGGTCTTCACTTCAGACTTGGAATATGAACAGCCAGGTTCGGCTATCCTTCCTTAGCAAATCCGATATGTAATGGATGTCTAAATGGCTAATTGAAAATGATCTATGCAACCACCATGACCAACAGCAAAAACTTTTGATATAAACAAATAGGAAGACTGAAATGTCTCTCAATCGCAACCCCAAATGAAACTTCAATGCTTCAATGATGTGTAATTAGCAAAATCGGTTTTCACTTCAGACTTGGACTATGAACAGCCAGGTTCGGCTATCCTTCCTTAGCAAATCCGATATGTAATGGATGTCTAAATGGCTAATTGAAAATGATCTATGCAACCACCATGACCAACAGCAAAAGTTTATAAACAAATAGGAAGACTGAAATGTCTCTCAATCGCAACCCCAAATGAAACTTCAATGCTTCAATGATGTGTAATTAGCAAAATCGGTCTTCACTTCAGACTTGGAATATGAACAGCCAGGTTCGGCTATCCTTCCTTAGCAAATCCGATATGTAATGGATGTCTAAATGGCTAATTGAAAATGATCTATGCAACCACCATGACCAACAGCAAAAGCTTTTGATATAAACAAATAGGAAGACTGAAATGTCTCTCAATCGCAACCCCTCGGAAGATCTTTCACTTCCTCAGTTATGGTGATTGTTATGCCAATCACCAGAAGTTTCCGTTCCCAAATGATTATCTCCAGACAACCTTCCAGCTCCACAAGTCAACACAAGAAATGATACTCAACAACTATTATTATTTATTACACATATTAATTTAATTGCACTTTATAAAATAATATTATATTAAAATCAAAATACACATGCCTAGTGATACGTGTAATCTCCTTATTGCACCTTTAAACCCATGAAACATGAAATATGAAACCATAAGCTACTGCAACTCCTAATCAATCCTCTTGGCCTACAAGGGTCAGGTGATATAGGCCAATTCCCTTGAAAAACTGAGGACTTTGGGAATTGAACTCTCAAGCCCAGTGAGAGAATGGTTTATCCAAATCTTGGATTTTACAATAGAAACTTTTACGCTAGCTAAGGATAATGGGATTCAATTCCATCAAGAGAACGGTTTGCCTTGGATTTATCATCTTACCATAAAAACCCCAAGAATATAGAAATCAGCCTCAGAGAAGGCAATAAATCACCATTACAGTCCAACTTCAACATAACGAAGAAAGTAAATATATTCATTACTGTAAATGGTAATTTTTAACTCATTTCTTTCTCTACAAATTTTCTTTGAATAAAATGATGTCATTGCCAGCTAGGGTACAGCTAAAGTGAAAGAAACATCTCGCAAACACAGAAACCATATGAAAAACCTGACCTCCGGTGAATTTACATTTATTCAAATCCTATCAAAGTAAAAACATATTTGTTTCTTTCCGTGTCCTGCATATTAAGTCAAAAATATAACAATAACTGTAAAGCAGCCCTTCTTAGAAACCTGGAAGAATTCTTACAATTAATGGTAATTTAAACCTACAAAAGATCACTCACTGCTTGATATCATACTTCAATTTTTCCAAAATACAAACAACCTGGTGACCAGCTGCAGAATGCTGTTGAGCTAAACAATTGCCACTAGACTGGCGGCGTTTATAAACGCCAAGGAATGTATTATTGTGGCAGACATCAATAGATATTGACAGTCCATGCCTTATAAGAGGAGCTACACTAAAGATTGTATTAGAAGAGAAAACAATATGGACAAAAAATTACAAAATATACAAATTGGGTGCGCACCTGAGACCTGGAGTATGTGTTAAATCTCCTATTTTCTTCAACGAATGTGAGTAAGATACTTTTTAAAAGCTCCCCCCGCAATAGCTGTACTGGTTTTAGTACTCTTTGGAGTGTCTGGAACTCCGAATACTTGCCAAAATCTGAGGGTTTCATCTCCTGCTGCAGAAGCCACTGTGTACCCATCTGGACTCTGAGAAACATAGAGCTTGTTACTTTTACTAGCTAATTCAACAATAAACAAACAAAAATGCTGCAGTTGGAAAGCTTCTCGATGAAACTGTGTACAATTAATATTCATGCCACTGTATCAACAAATAAAAATGTATAGAGTGTTTTTTAGAATTGACTGTGGAAGACAAACTGGTTAACTAAATGTATAGTTACCTGTGCTAGATAGAGTACTCTAGAAGTGTGCGCAGTAAGATCGGTCATTTTGGTCATTGAAGGATACTTCCACAAAGTGAGTTGATTTTGGCTATAGCCATGAGAACTGAGCAGTTCTCTCTGGTGCTTACTCCACAAGAGGGCACACACCTGAGAGCCAGTATCCACAGAATTAAGGCAGGAACCTGTGTGGGTATTCCACATTTTAATACACCTATCTGCAGTTCCTCCTCCAGATGCTAACAAATTGCTCTGGAATGGGCACCAGGCCAATGCCTTTACTGCAGCTTGGTGGGCATCCAAACGGTGAGTGGCCAAGCTCCTCCTCTGGTCCCAAATGTGCAGCAGATTGTCATTTCCTCCGCTGGCTAGTTGTTGCCCAGACTCGGACCACTTCAACCCACACACCTCTTGTTCATGCCCTCTGTATGCATTCACAATGTGCTCCCGGACCCGGACATCGTGGTTCAAAATCTTGGCATCTAAACCGCCTGATGTGAGAATTGAATGTTGGCCCTGGTTCCATGCCAGCGATCCAACTCTTCCAGTGTGCCCTTTCAATGTCCTCAGCTGCCGATTGCTCTCTGTGTCCCATATCTGCACGTTGCAGTTATTCAGACCCACTGCAATGTGTCTCCCATCACAGGCCCAGTTAACGCTGGTTACAGGGCCCTCCTCCTCAGTCATGCTCACCAGCTCTGAAATAAGGCCCGTTGAGGCATCCCACAGGTACACGGTATCCCCAAGCGCTATGGCTAATACGTTTTTTTCACCCCAGTCCATGAGATTCAAGTAGTAATCATCCACAATCTCTGGAGCATCCAGAGTCTTCTCCGGGCACTGTGAATGTAATAACAATATAAATCTTATCAGAAACCATTTTCAGAGAAGATTAAAAAACCACCGTATTGAGACTTGACTTCCTTGCACAAAACAGAGTCCAGAAACGAACTGGCTAATAAAGGAAGGTTTAGCAAATAATAAAACACACACTGTTTTCGCCTGATGAAATGAATGGCATTCGATTACCATTGTACACTTTAAAACTAGGAATCAACGTTGCACATTTCCTCTGACAGAAGTATAATCCTTCAGGCATGACTCGGCAATAATAAAACCATATATGGTTTGAACATAACTTGTACACTATTTTTAGGTAATGAGTTTCAAGACCGCACATTTCCTCTCACGGAAGTATAATCCTTCAGGCATGACTCGGCAATAATAAAACCATATGGTTTGAACTTAACTTGTACACTATTTTTAGGTAATGAGTTTCAAGACCACTCTGGGAATGGTTTGGCTTAAGCAAATCTAAGGCTTGGTTTTCAACTCTTTACCATTGCACACTTCAAAACTAGGAATGAGCGTTGCACATTTCCTCTGACAGAAGTATAATCCTTCAGGCATGACTCGGCAATAATAAAACCATATGGTTTGAACATAACTTGTACACTATTTTTAAGTAATGATTTTCAGGACCACTCTGGGAATGGTTTGGCTTAAGCAAATCTAAGACTTGGTTTTCAACTTTTTACCATTGCAAACCTCAAAACCACAGATATCATTCGACTTTTGGAACCATTGCAAAAGGACCCTGCACATAATAACCTTTGTACTAATATTGGGCATTGAATTCTCAAGCCCAGACACAATAGTTTTTCTTAAGCAGATCCAAACCTTGAAATGTATTATCTCCAGAGTTCTTTGCAAAAAAACTCTGCAAATAATAAAGCTAGAATGAAAATAACCCTACAGTATTATTAGACATTGAACTCTCAAGCCTACTCAGAGAATGGTTTTGCTGAAGAAAATCCAAAATTGCAACAGAACCCTGCACATAATAACCCTTGCACATAATAACCCTTGCACTAATATCGGGCATTGAATTCTCAATGCCCAATCAGAGAATGGTTTTGCTGAAGAAAATCCAAAATTGCAACAGAACCCTGCACATAATAACCCTTGCACTAATATCGGGCATTGAATTCTCAAGCCCAATCAGAGAATGGTTTTGCTGAAGAAAATCCAAAATTGCAACAGAACCCTGCACATAATAACCTTGCACTAATATCGGGCATTGAATTCTCAAGCCCAATCAGAGAATCGTTTTTCTTAAGCAGATCCAAACCTTGAAATGTATTATCTCCAGAGTTCTTTTGCCAAAAAGCTCTGCAAATAATAAAGCTAGATTTTAAATTAGCCATTGAACTCTCAAGCCTACTCAGAGAATGGTTTTGCTTAAGCAAATCCAAATCTCGGATTTCATATGCAAACCTCAAAACTAGAAACCCTGGGATGTTTCAAATTTGTCCATTGCAAAACAAATCTGTAAATACTAAGTATGACTCTGCAAATAATAAAACACGAATAGAAATTCTTGCCCTAGCAATGGGTAATGAGATTCAAACCCACTGAGAGAATGGCTTGGCTTGGATATATCATTTTACCAAAGAAGGCAAAAAGTCTCGGTAAAACCTCGGCGGGACTCTACAAATTAAATCTTGCCCAACTCACTGTACAAATCACCATTACAGTCCAACTTCAACAGGAAAACCAAGAATTACTAAAAGCAGAAAACTAAAACATAATTTTCTTTATAAGGAAAGCGAATATAACCATGACTGTAAATTGTAAATTTTCATTCATTTCTCTACAATGGTAAGGTCCAATCTCTCTCACCTGCGGAATGTATCGATGTGTTCTGGACTTGGGCTGAAAAGGAGGAGGAGGAGCAGACGAGTAAAGAGTACTATTGTTAATGGCTTCTTGTGCTGGAGGGGGTTTGTTTTGAAAAGCAAGAATCCTCGATTTGGGAAACATTGTTGCAGAGAGATGTTTCCTGTAAGCTTCTCGAGAGGCACAAGGGCTATCAGGACAACTACTGTTTTCTTTTTCCTCATCATTCAGGGACACCCGAGCCACATCGAAATCCATGGAAGCTCTATCCGGAATAAATCTATCACTCTGCAATCACCACAACCATTAGTCTCCCTTCTGCACCCAAAAATCATTGACATTTCTCATATAAAACATATATACTTACGTTGTGCCTGATCAGATGACTTCCTACATTAGAATTTTCTTGCATGGGATGTCTCTGCCTTTCCTCGGTCCTCCTAAAAGCCTTCTTGGGGGATTCCATAGCCATCCTATCCTGCAAAACAAAACAGATCCACAACGAAAAAAGGAAAACAAAAAACAGAAAAATACAGATACCCACAGAGGAATGATCTACAACTAAGAAATGAGCCGATATTCTGCCAGAGAAGATGAAATAAGCCGATGTTCTGCCAGAGAAGATGTTTAACAGCACTTGTAAATTGTTTTACAACAAATACTCGCTGAGTTCACGAGTAATGAATATTGATGATGGTAAACGTTACATATATACACGCTTCACTCGCAAACGGTCATATTATTTTTTTGTTTATTTTTTAAATCTGTGGATGTATGTATACGTTTGGGCCCAACGGTCATCTTTGATTTTTCAATTGAGATTGTTCAACTTGTCTATTTTTTTATATTTTTTTTTCTAGTGGGTTGTTTAATTAAACAAGAATATTTTACTTGATAATTGTATATGGTTTGATCAATAAGTTAATTATGATAATTACATGGAGAGGTCTAACATTACATCACTCAAAGATCTTACCCGTGGACAAATCTAAATTAAAAAACAAATTCCTATTATTATTATTATTTATTAAATGAAAAAATATGCATAACTTACAATCATGGAAGGAGAGGGGGAGAGAAGGAGAGAGAGTTGAATACATATAGGGAGGGAGAACTTATTATTATTATTTATTAAATGAAAAAATATGCATAACTTACAATCATGGAAGGAGAGGGGGAGAAAAGGAGAGAGAGTTGAATACATATAGGGAGGGAGAAAGTGATGTAGATGGAAGCAGATATAGAGAGATAAAGAGATAGTGGTAGAGAGATATGTATAGATGTAAATTGTTCTCTCATAGCCACATGAATGACATTGTACACGCTTTCTTTTATTCATAGAATGTAAAATGAGAGGATGTGGTTCAAGAAGTTCAGTTATTTGTGAATGTAGGTATCATTTTATTTTAGTTAAGTAGTTTAAATTTCATTGGATAGATAATTGAAATAAGTATTTGGGTCATCTTTGTGTGCTATGCCTATTTTAACATGATGGTGTCTTTACAACTCTATCCTCTATAACTTGTCTTCAACTTGTGATTTATAGAGAAGTAGTGCTATGGGCTTTAGGGGCTTGTCGTAAAGAGATTGAACTTTAAAATATTTTTTTATTACATTTAAACCCCACAAAACATTTGATGACAATAGCTTAAGAAATGTAAAAATGATCATTCCCTGAGTTAAAAATATTGCTTATTTAATTTTATATATTTTTTCAAATAATAATATGTATGAAATTTATATCTATATTTAAAAAATCAATTGATTTTCTATTTTTTAAAGAAACAAATCTAAATTAAAAAACGACTTCCTATTATTATTATTTATTAAATGAAAAAATATATTTTTAAATCTAGCTTTAAATGAAACTTCTAATTTAAAAAATTATATTTTTAAATCTAGATTTTGAAAAAACTTTTTTTAATTTTTTACATGCAAATCATTTCATATTTAAAATAAGACTAAATTTTAAAAATTATATTTTTAAATCTGAAATTTCTAATTAAAAAAATTATGTTTTAAAATATAGATTTAAAAGAAACTTATATGTTTTTATTGCAAATCATTTCGTATTCTTAAATAAAACTAAATTTTAATAAATATTAAACATAAGAAATTAATTAATCTATGCTAAAGTGAAGATTTTTAAATTTGATATCTCTAGGCGTCTTCTACATAAATTTTATTTATAAAATATAGGTACGCTAGTTGTAAAAGGTTTATCATCATATTGATCAAGGAGTTTTTTTAGATGGATCATTTCAATTGTAAGTATATTATCTTGTATTTGTATTTGTATTAACATATTGTAAAATGTCATAGATTTTGAATTCATGGAAATACCACTTTTCAATAGAGTTGCTATTTTTCTTTTCATGTCAACTTCTAACCCTAAGGCTCTTATCAAGATTGGGATAAACTAACTAGGTTTATCTCGTAAGGATCTCGTAAGGAAGACATTTATGCTTATATTTGGAATTAGAAAAGGCCAATGAACAGTAGAGATAATACACCTCTTCTACATTTTGAATCTTGCCAAGCTTCCAAATATTATTTGAAGATACAACAATTTGAAAGAGTAGTGTGAATTCTCAAAGATGACTATGTGGTTTATCTTGACAAAAAAATCTTCACAAAGGGTTTTGATGCATATGCCTCGCATACCTCTTCTATTTGAAAATTGAATTCAATGATGCAACAAAGGATATAGTTGGCTAAGGATCCTTGCAAATTTAATCATCATAATATTGTACATCATTCAACAGTCCTCTAATGATTTAATTAGTTTTTAGTTCACAATATTTAGGGCAAAAATTTATAACAATACCAAAATTTATGGCACAATGTTCATAAAAATGATATAGGGAATAGGGGAGTGCTTCTCTTCATCTTATGAAGACCCCTGCATTTATGTTGATTGTTGTAGGGGGTAGAAGTTTACCCAAGTCACACTCATAACACATTGTAACATATAAAAGAAATGATGCAAAAATTACCTATGTCTTTTGTTGCCTTTTAAAACTTAGTAAAGTATTACTTTATAATAAGCTAGAGATTCTAAACCTTGTTGAACTATGCTAGCAGGTTCAAGTAGTTTTTGAATCTCTGATATCTTTGATGTCTTCCTCCTTGTGCATTGAGTGTTCAAGACTACTCTTGAACCATGTCAAGTAGTTTAAATAAATTTGAAATCACTAACATTAGTCACCCTTTCTCCTTTCTTCATTGTACTAGCAAGTAGAGGACTTCAAGAACTCTTGAAATCTTCAACTCGTTTACTTAACCACTTTCCCTCACACCTTTTGTCAAGGCTAGTGGAATTTGTTAAAGATTCAAAAATTTCTTAAATCTTTATAAACTTTGACATCATCAATTATCTTCTCTTCTTGTTTTCTTCATTTCTTTCAATGACTAATCAAATTTAAGAACTTTAGAACTTACTAACTTTACTCACTTGACCAAACCTCTTTTACTTTTGGTAGGGATTTTTTCATCTCTTGAACCATTTTCCTTTGTCTTCTCCCTAAACTCCCATACTTGAGATTTCCCACACTTTTTTCACTTGTTGGAGATTCAATAAATTATTGAACCTCTAAAGTCTTCACCTTATTCTTTTCGCATTTTCCTTTGTCTTCTCCCTAAACTCCCATACTCGAGATTTCCCACACTTTTTTCACTTGTTGGAGATTTAATAAATTATTGAACCTCTAAAGTCTTCACCCTATTCTTCTTCATCACGTATTGTGTAATTAATTTGGCTACCTTTTAAAGTTGGTTGGAGGTGTTTGTTGTTCCAACTGATTGCCCAAGAAATCCTATGATTTAGCCATGTTCAATTATTAGAGTCTTGGATCAATGGCCAATTAACAAGAAACAATCAAAAGATTCTTATCTTCTACTCTTCAGACTCTAGAAAATCTACGTGGGTTTCCCTTAACAATATCTTTAAATATTAACTTGATTTAGCTAGATATTATACAAATCAAATTTGTTTTTAATGAAAATATACTAAGGAAATTCTTGATTTCACTTGAAATGGCTCATTTCTTGGAGATATTCAATATTTAACCATGTTGAGAATTGATTTCTAATTCAAGCTACTCCTAAATAATATGGAAATTAAAGTGGTTTTGATATTTAGAGTTGTACAGTTGAATAACCCTAAAGACCAGTGCCTTATCTAGGGTAATAGAGTCAAATTACAAAAGATAATTATATTTATCCAACAAAATAACTCAGACTAGTGGATACATACATTAATGCCTTACATTAATGAATCCCCTCTTCTAACCATAAAATCCTACTTACAAATCCAAATTATACATTCAAATTCATAGAGAATTAATTAGAGCAATTAAGTTCTTTCCTTGAAAGAAGGCAATAGACAAATCACACAATTGCAGAAACATTGTAATGACAAACACAAAATATCCTTGATATATTGAATTCATATAAAATTGAATGTACAATTTGAAGAGGAATTTGTAACTTTCCATCAATAATCAGAAACTAGCATGCATTTGCTTTATAAATTTTAATAATTGTACAGTCTGCAAAAATCTTCTAAAACTCTAGACTCAACACTATATCTAAATTTCCCACTCAAAACATGAAATTCAAAACCCTTCAAAATGTCCTTTAAATTCCTTTTATAGAACAAGGGAGCAACATGCATCATGCCATGTACATGTCAAGTATTCATTTGACAAAGATTCATAATAGAAGAATATGCCAAAAGGCATCTTTAAGGCACACAGGACAAAACAAAATATGCACCGCCTGAGGGAATGTTGGAGATACAAGAATAAGAACAAAATTTGAGGATGATGTTCTACATTCTAAACTAATTTTGGTCGATGTTTAAAACCAGTGCAACTGCATGGAGAGGTAGCATGTGACTACAGAATGGTGATGTGGTAAAAGGTCCTAATTTGGTGACCAATTGAAATGCAAATCAAATCGATTTCATTTCTCATTCTCAAAACCACAGACATCAGTGATATATTACATGGAAAAGGATTCACAAAAGGAAAAGGATCCATAATAGACAAAATTAAAATACAAATAAAATTTGTATTTATCTCCCTCTTTTCAATTGTTTGAAAATTAAAATTGATTTATGCTTGCTATATGCTCTATATATTCCCTATTAGTATATATGGCAACAAAAACATTGATTGTCATTATTCCAAATTCAAGCATTGATAATTCATCTAAATCGGAACTTAAATTGTCAATAACTTTTTCTTCATCCTCATTGATAGTAGTAATGATTGGAATGATAATATGTGAAAACTCTTCTTTCCATTATAATTGACTCTTCAATTATCCATCTTCTTTCTAGAATGGTGGCACAATGAGGTGGAAATGGGAGTCACTAATTTAGCTATGTAAACAAAGAGTGAACCTAATTCTAGGCAACATTACAATAAAGGGGAGATGAAATCGATAGATTCGACCTTAATTTCATGAAAAGAAGTAAATGTTCATTATATTCCTCTCCTATTTATTTGAGTTGAAATGGATATTGCAAATATATTGTTAGCATCAATCAAGAAGGAAGACTGGAAGGGGGGGGGGGGGGTGAATCAGTCTTCACCGGAAATCAGGTAATCAAACACCAAAGCATAAACAGATAAACCGCAACAACAGATAGATAAATAAATGAACAACACAACACACAACACCAAGATTTTGACGTGGAAAACCTGGTCAAGGGAAAAGCCACGGTGGGAACCTACCCACAATAAGATGATACTCTGCAGTAGTATGTGAAAATATTACAATGGGGAATGCACATGCATTTAGGCACACTGCCTAGATCTCACTGCTCAAATGATATATGCCCAAAAGGCTACAACCCTTAGGGAAGTCTCACTGACTTACAAAATGAATCAGAATACAATCCAGAAGAAATGAACTGCAATAATAACATCTCCAAATGCCTGATGACAGTTCCGGTTAAGCATAGTTGTCTGCTTAGCAACACCAATCTCACCACAACACTTCACCAAATGATAAATCTCTTTTCTCACATACAAATCTCTCTGATAATGCAGACATAATACCAACACCTAAATTACATAAGTGTATCACCTATATATACAAATCATCAACCTTGATAGCAAGGTCGGCTAAACCCTCAACCCTCAACTCATAAATACAAAAATTACATTACACGATACAAAGATTGACCACTAGACCAATATTATGATTTACATTACATAGCATGGACCTAATTCAAATTACTAAATGATTACATCCACCATAAATTGTGCCAAGATCAACCACAACACACTACATTGTTAGAGTAATTGGGTCTTTACTTGATTAATTAAACAATATTTGTTTAATTCTTTAAGCTCCCAATTATCTTTTTACACTTAAGCTAACATTAGGTGCATATTAATTAATTATTTTATTCATTATTATGTGCAAGCCTAGGGTTTTCCCTTTTTAGGGTTTATTGACCTATTAGAGGTTAATTTTTATTTTCATTGTATTATCTTTTCATAATACATTCTTTTGGTGAACTGGAGCTCTCATCTTTTGAGAATATTTTTCCTGTGTTTTGTGTGTTCTTCATATTATTGCTTCCTTGCTTCTCCTTGTAACAGGTTATTTAGCTTGCAGAAGATCTTCAAGTTACTATGGGGTTGTATTTCTCAACTCCAATATGGTATCAGAGCTCAGATCTGTAGCTATCTGTTCCTATTTTTTGAGAATTTTTGCATTGGAAGCAGATCTGGGGTTTCAAGCAATTTTTTGTGTGCTTAGGGTTAGGTATTTTTTTTAGCACTTTGGGCCTAAACAGACCTCACCATCATGCTTAGAAGGCCCAAAAACCCCTATAGTCATATAAAATTTGTCCATTTTTTACTCCTAAGCATCTGGGTGATCTTTTTTCTCCCAACCAGGTCGAACAACCCTGGCATGCAAATCGAGAAAAAATTCAAAAAAAAATTTTTCCTTTTTATGGCATGTAGGCCGAATCTTGACTTTATCAAAAAATTTCATTCAAAAGTCAAAAAAAAAACTTCAAAAAATCCACAGGGGCATGCAAAATTTTACAAAAAAAAAGGGGTTTTTTGTAGGTTGCGGGTGTCAGAAGGTACCGCAGGCCATCGTACGGTGCCTACGGCCCTATTAGCCAGGCCCCATCGGCCCCAGCTCCCACAGGCTAGCCCCCGCCAACCCTCCAACCGCCACCGACCCCTCCGCCCTCGCCGTCGGCTACCATCTCCCGCTCAGCACCGTCGCCCAGAGACTCCCACTCAGCGCCACCACCACCCACCCGAGCACCACCTCCACCCAGCCACTCTGCTTAGCCCCCGCTCCATCCAGCAACTCCGCCTTGTTGCCCCACTCTGCTCGGCTACACCACCAACGCACCACCAGAGCCAGGCTTCTTCACCAGAGCTCCACCCTTCAACCTTTTTGAAGAGGGATTGGTTTTTTGGCTCTATCTTGAGCATTCGAAGTCAGATTTTGGTGAACGAATAGGCATCAAAAAGGTGATTCCAAGATGGACCTTGTGGTGGTGGATTTTTTTCCTAAATCTACTATTTGACTGTACTTTTTACCAGTAAAAGTCAGACTTCCTTTTTGCACTTCCGGGGCCATAGAATGGGCAAACGGACTCCCTTTTTTGAAAACGAATAGGCATTGGAAAGCTCTCAGCATGATCTATTCAGATTTGTGATCTTTTTTCTCAGAATATTCATCAAGTACATGAGATATCAGTTTGAAGTTTTTTTGCTTATGCACTACTTCCTTCTCATTACTATGTACTAGGGTTTGGGTTTCTCTATTATGGGGGGTGCTTTTTTCTTGCTTTCTGTCATTTATATCAGAAATCAAGAACACCTAAACTCTCAAAAATAAACAAACCCTTTTGCATCTTCTGTCTATTTTGAAAGATCACATAATAAAAAAAAACCAATCAGGTGCAGGTGCAGAGTTTTTTTTGTTCTCATGGCAGATCCTTTAGTTGAGTTGTTAACTTCACACAACTATCACACCTGGAAGCCTCGCATCATGAGGCTTCTCAGAGCACGAGGGTTGTGGGCTTCTTTGGATGAGGTTTAACCAGTACTGCAGCATCCTTATGAGATTCTTATGCATAGGAACAAGATGGATGAGGTCATGGGTTTTCTCTCCTTGCATGTCTCTGACAGTCTTCTGTTTCACCTTGATGAGTTGCTCACTCCTCAGGCTATGTGGTTGAAGTTTGAAACTCTCTTTGGGAGGTTCAATGAGATTCAGACATTGCAGATTGAGGCAGAGTTGGTTTCCTTGTCACCTGGTTCCTTTCCCACCATTGAGGATTTTTTGAACAAGTTTAAGACTACCAGATCTGTTCTTCAAGGATGTGGCAAGATCAAGACAGACATAGAGTGCATTCACTTGATTCTTTCAAAGCTTCAGGGTCATTTTCAGTTTTTTGCCTCTGCTTTCTACTCCACCATGGATGGCTTGGGTGCTCATTTCAACATGCCTACCTTTGATGTCTTTTGTGAGTGTTTGTCTCGTGAGCAGTCTCATCTTTCTCAATTGGATATGCTTTCGGGATCCAAGAACAAAGCATTGGTTGCTCAATCCTCTAAGGAGAAACAAAAGCAAAAACTGAAGCCAAAGAAGCCTTCTGCAGGTAGTGAGAATCCCTCCAAGCCTGCTCCCAAGTCTGAGTCTAAACCACCATTTCCTCCCAAACATGGGAAATCTTCATAGTCTGGTGAGTCTTGCTCCAAGACTAAGAAGAAATCAGGCGACACTTGTAGTTTTTGTGGCAAGGAAGGACATCCAGTTTCCAGGTGTTGGAAATGTTTAGAGGCTTTAGAGGAAGCCATGCAACAACATCACATCTCCTCACCTCAGGCATCTTCTCCTTCCATAGGGAAAGGTCATGCTCTCACTACTCAAGCTTCGACCTATGGGTCCACATGGATACTGGATTCTAGTTCTTCTCACCATATGACTCACAGTCAGTAGTTGGTTACTTCTCTTGCCTCTTGTGGTACTTCACAGATTGCAGTGGGTGACTCAGTTCAGCTTTCAATCTTGGGTATAGGTTATGTGTCTTTGGATGAGGGTACTCTGCAGGATGTTCTAGTTGTCCCTGACATCTTGATGAACCTCTTGTCCATTTATCAGATTTTCCATTCTGGCTCTGGTAAGACAGTTGAGTTCTCACCACATGATGTGGTTATTTGGGACCTCCATGACTCTGATTTGGTTGTGGCTATTGGGAGTGTTGATATTGCATCTCGTCTATCCAAATTTGATGGATTTGAGCCCCCGCGGGTGCAGGTTCATCTCTTGTAGCACATGCAAATTCAATGAGTAAGCTTTGGCATGAGCGCTTGGGCCATGTCAATTATAGATATCTTCAGCAGTTGAGTACACAAGCACTTGTTCTTGGGCTCCCACAAATTTCCTGCACTGATGGTGTTTGTCATGGTTGTGTGCTTGGCAAGCATCATAGTGATCCCTTTCCGAAGGGAAGAGCCTCTTGTTCTTTGGCACACTTGGAGTTGATTCACAGTGACCTCATGTCATTTCCCACTCCTTTTTTAGGGGCCAAGTATGTACTCACTTTCATTGATGACTTCTCCAGACGCACATGGGTGTACTTTCTTAAGTACAAGTCTAATGTCTTTGATTCCTTTCGAATCTTCAAGATGTTTGTAGAGAAGTAGTTTGGTTGTTCTATTCGGTGGATACGTATAGATAATGGGGGGGAGTATGTGAATCAGGATTTCAGAGATTTTTGCACTGAGCATGGTTTGTAGCATCACTTTACTGTTCCCTACACCCCTCAGCAGAATGGTGTTGCCGAACTCAAAAACAAAACTTTACGGGAGATGGCGAATTGTATGATTCAGTCCAGGTCCATGGATTCATCTTTTTGGGTTGAGGCAGTCAATTGTGCCAACTATATTCAAAATCGGATGCCTCACAAGGCTATTCGACATATGACTCTTGAGGAGGCTTGGTCTCGTGACAAGCCCGATGTTTCCTTTTTTAGAGTGTTTGGCAGTGAGGCATGGGCTTTTATTCCTGATGCTCAGAGGCACGCCATGGAGTGGAAGAGCTGACCACTCATTTTTGTTGGCTACTATGAGGATGTTAAGGCGTACAGGTTGTTTGATCTTGATTCCAGAGAGGTCATGTTTCGACGGGATGTTCAGTTTGATGAACGCCTTCCCATAGTGGATACCCCAACTCCAGTGTCTACTCCTCTACCTACTCCAACCGCTGCACCCCTTCAAGATCTTTTTGAGGATGATTTTGATGATGGTGTTGATGATCCACCATCCCCACCTCCACCTGATCCACCTCAGATGCCCAAGTGGGCTTGCCTTACTGTTGAGGCGGCAGGTCCTATGGCCGGTGATCCTTCAGATACTCGTCGCACTTGTTCTCATACTATGGGTTCTAGTCTTTTGAGTCATGCTATTTTAGATGATCCTCAAAAGTTTTCAGAGGCGACAGGTCACCCTGAGTGGGATTGTGCTATGGAGGAAGAGTATTCTTCTTTGATGAGGAATCATGCTTGGGGTCTTTGTCCTCTTCCTAAGGGCAGAAATATGGTTAGGTGCCGCTGGTTGTTTCACACTAAGTATGCTGCTGATGGTTCCATTGATAAGTACAAAGCATGTCTTGTTGCAAAGGGTTTTTCATAGGTTGAGGGTATTGATTACTCCGAGACATTTGCCCCTGTCGCCAAGATGAACTCCATTCGCTTTGTACTATCTCTTGCAGCTTCTCAGAGTTGGCCTATTTTTCAGATGGATATGAAGAGTGCCTTCTTGCATGGGGATCTACAGGAGGAAATCTACATGGAACACCCTCAGGGATTTGTGCAGGATAGTTCTTTGGTTTGTAGACTTCGACATTCATTGTATGGTCTCAAACAAGCCCCTCGGGCTTGGTATGAGAAGATGGATTCTTTCTTGCTCTCCACTAGGTTCTCCCGCAGTCATTCTGATCACACAATGTACATACAACTTCTTGAGGGTGGCATATTGATTCTTGTGCTATATGTTGATGATCTCCTCATCACAGGTAGCTCATCCTTTATGATTCAGCATACCCGGCGAGCCTTGATGGATCAGTTTGAGATGACAGATCTCGGTCTTTTGCACTATTTCCTTGGTCTTCAAGTGATTTAGTCCTCTGCTGGGATCTACATTTATCAGCAGAAATATGCTCTTGACATGCTTCAACGCTTTGGCATGCTTGATTGCAAACCTACTCACACTCCTTTTTAGTCAGGGGTTGTTTTGATTACTGCTTGTCCTACTCCTTCAGTAGATTCTACACTTTACAGGCAGTTGGTTGGCAGTTTGTTGTACCTGACTCACACCCGTCCTAATATTTCCTTTGCAGTTGGTCTTGTCTCTTGATTCTCCCATGATCCTCATAAGAGTCATTGGTAAGCTACCAAACATATTTTGAGGTACATTCAGGGCACTAGCTCTCATGGCATTCACTACACATCAAGGGAACCTCACATTGTTGGCTACACTGACTCAGATTGGGCTGGTGATGTCACTGATCGAAAGTCTACTTTTGGCTTTGTTTTCTGTCTTGGCTCTGGTCCTATCACATGGTCTTGCAAGAAGTAGACTGCTCATGCATTATCATCTACAGAGGCTGAGTACCGCGTTGTTGTGCTCGCTAGTCAGGAGATCTTATGGCTTCGACAGTTGATGACTGAGTTTGGTTTTCCTCCTAATAGTCCCACTGTTCTTTGGTGTGACAATCATAGTGCTATTCATATTTCCTGCAACCCAGTAGAGCATCAGTGGATGAAGCACATTGAGCTTCACATGTATTTCATCCGTCAGTTGATTCAGGATGGTGTTCTCATTCTGGAGTACATTCCCACTTCTGAGTAGGTTGCAGACATCTTCACGAAACCTTTTTGCATCGCCGCGCTATCTTCAGTTGTGCTCTATGCTTGGGGTGAAGTAAGTTGTCGTTGGGGGGTCTTTATGAGGCCTTCCTTCCTTCTTCTTCTTTCAGCATGTTTTTTTATCTCTTTTTGGAGAGGAGTTTTTTCCCACTGGGTTTTCTCCTTTGTCTCCGTTTCATAGAGATTTCATTGTATTTGGGTACCTGATCAGGCCTTGTTGTCGGGACCCCTTTTTTATGCTTTCAGTAGTTGTTCTAGGTTTTAGCTTCTCCCTAAGTCTAGCTTAAGGGGGGGTGTTAGAGTAATTGGGTCTTTACTTGATTAATTAAACAATATATGTTTAATTCTTTAAGTTCCCAATTATCTTTTTACACTTAAGCTAACATTAGGTGCATATTAATTAATTATTTTATTAATTATTATGTGCAAGCCTAGGGTTTTCCCTTTTTAGTGTTTATTGACCTATTAGAGGTTAATTTTTCTTTTCATTGTATTATCTTTTCACAATACATTTTTTTGGTGAATTGGAGCTCTCATCTTTTAAGAATATTTTTCTTGTGTTTTGTGTGTTTTTCAGATCATTGCTTCCTTGCTTCTCCTTGTAACATGTTATTCGGCTTGCAGAAGATCTTCATGCTACTGTGGGGTTGTATTTCTCAACTCCAATATACACCACCAAAAATACCACATAACATGAAAATCACCACCGGTTGATAGAAATCACCAAAACTCGCACAACAATTAATGCAGATCGTCAAAACAAATAGGACACGATTAGGAAACACCAAAAAGAACATTAGAATCATCTAGAATAGTTGCACCAACAACTCTTTTCAAATCTTCATTGGTCAACGTCTCAAAGCTCAAGAACACAACCAATTAGTAACTGTGACAAAGTAAGATAACTTGCAGGTTACCAAATCACAAACCATCTAAAATGAAAATACACAGGATCATCCCAAATAATATCCCAAATTCTTAGCACAAGATCTTATCATACCAGAATATACAAGAGGGAATACTGACAGGAACACCAATAGGAACACTAGCAAGAACCAGTAATCAAAGAATTGCAAACCGGATCCCAAACTCACAGGAATATGTTGACATCAATGACAATAACATATCCAAATCCAATCGACTACAACAATCTCAACATATATAAAGTGAATGCTAGATCTAGGACTAAAGATAAAAAATTAACATAAATCAACATGAACCAATAATTTAAGATTTGATATGAAGCTATAAACATAGATCCAGAATGAGGAAGATGAACTGAAATGATGGCATTGAATCTAAGTATGTGAATGCAGGTTAAATGGTGCTCTAGGTGACCCTATCCTTAGAATGTCAAATGTGGATGAAAGTAACTTCTCTGAAACCAAAACGAAGCTTATAATCTACCCCAAAAAATTTATCAAAAATTTGTCAAGCATAGGTGTGTGGGGTTGTTGGAGACTTGTTGCGAGAATGATTGGAAATGTATGTTGATATTAATGTCAACACTAATGTCTAACAATATGTGTTGTCACTTAGTTTGGACAAATGGAAAATATTGGTATATTAGATGGTAGTATGTTGGAGATGCTTTGACAAGTTGGTCATTGATGGAAAAGTCAATTTAGAGCTTTATCAATTGACAATATATTAGTTTGGAATTCATGGTACAACTTTTGATCATAATGGAGACACTTGACTAGAAAATGCATGCTTGGAGATGTCTTGATATTAGTCTTGGTTTAGTCTACAACAAAAGTTATATGCTTTTTATCCTTTAATACTAGTTTAACAAAGGAATATAGTCTCAAGTCAATCAAAATAATGCTCTGCATTCTCCTGCATTGATAGATATGATGGTGCGGATTTGGGTACATGGTAAGGATGGTGTATTGGGCCTATGAAAAGAATTTTAGTTATGTCAGTGTGTTGGTGAAAATGATGTCTTTCTTACTTTTGTTACACAATCTATCAGATCTACAAAGTGTTTGGCAAATTAGTGATTACTACTTATGAATCAACTTACAATGATTTGTTACTTCAGGAGGTGAATGGAGAATAGTTGTCTAGGGATAACATGCCTTGTTTGGTTGTTTATATTATGTTTAGGATGTTAGTTTACATTTGGATCATATTTTGATATTCAAATTTGATGTATGAAGCTAACTTAGTAAGTTCCATTGATTTTGTTGATTCTAACCTATTCTACTTAGTTTGAACCATGTCTTGAAGGTATGTTATCATCTTGTTGATGTTAACTATTATTTGGATTAATATACAACCTATCTTGTTGATGATGCATTGTATTTTAAAGCTATCTTATTCCTTGTCACATGTTTCACTTATTTGATTCTATTAGGTCGACCTAATAGATGTTTGGGATGCTGCAAAGGATATATATAATACAAATCATTTGTGAATGCAGTAGTTGTAATTGATGAAAGTGATGTCAAAATATATGCTTTTGATATAATAGTTGATGTGGAGTTTATGAAGTGTGTAGAGTCAGTGTGACAAATTCAGACTTTCAAAGCTTCAAAGAGGACTACATTATCAACATTTGAGATGCTTCTTCTAAAACAATTTACCTAATGCAATTTATTGTGATGTTATAATGTTGTGATATTGTATCTTGTCATTGAGAAGTGATCATTAGTTTGTAATTAATGTTGTATCTTTCTCTAGGGAAGTGCACATTATCTTGCAAGCCCAAGTGGCAGTGAGATTCCTTGTCAGTATGCCTAAAACAAACAATTTTACTCTTGTTTTATATATTACATGAGTTGTTCCTCACTGTGTTTTTTCCCTCATTGGGTTTTCCAAGTAAAAAATGTAACCTGTCTTTGTGTAGTGAATGATATGTTTGTTAGGTCCCGGAGACAACTGAGAGGGGGGGAGGTGAATTAGTTGTCCAATAAATTCAACCAAAATTAACATAACCAAAACTTAATGCTTAATGCCGGTAAACCAAACTTTATGTTGATAGATAGTTTTATCAGTTAATTGTAGTATCGATAAAGATTAATGCATGAAACATAAAGACATTAACATCCACAACACATAACACAAATATTTGTGCATGGAAACCCTGTAAGGGGAAAAACCATAGTGGGAAGCCTTACCCAGAATCAAATGATACTACTGCAGATAGTATGTGTGTACAATATGGATTCTGCACATGCAGAAAGGCCAGCTGCCTAGAGCTCACTGCTCAATCACAAAATGAGAGTCACACTAACTACAATTGGATGGTTAGATCCAATGATAATGTACTGCTTAAAATAGCATCTTCATATGCTGGATTCAGTACCGGTTTAGTTCTAATTACCTTCACAAAAACCTTCCCTCAACCTTCAAATGATTTTTGCGTGTATAGCTCTGCTTATTTTTGCATATATCCTATTACAATCCTTTTTCCAATCGCATATCAATCTCACAAATGAGATCTTACATTTATACCATAACCTAAGACCAATTGAATAGGTTGGCTCACTAAAAGATATTACAATAAAATCAATTACAAATAAATTGATATCCGATGCATGGTGTTGGCTCAATGCATTTACAATAATAATAAATCATCTCCATAACGTGTCATGCTGATCTGGAATAGATATGTCTGTCGGTGTATATCCTGGACCTATTTGCCAATAACATCAAATATGCAAACTCGAATAGTTCAATAGCCAAATCGCCAAAACCAAGTGATCAAATAATGTCTTAGACATAACCAAGTAGTCTCCAAGTCATTCGAAGTGTCGGTGAATAATATAATCTATCGGTGACTATGCATAAGTCTCTGACTTGTCGGTGAACATAACAAGAATCTCCAAGTGCTGATAAGTGTTGACAAGTGATGACAAGTGTTGACATCAATGACAAAACCATATCAACATATCCAAAATACCAAAAATGTTTAGTTCTTTACTTTCTATAGATTTGAATTTAATATTTTAAGAGCTAATAAAGGATGAATTTTACTTATGCTAATTACGTTCACAACCTGGAGGAATTGATTATGTGTTACATTGATGTTTTGTCATTGATGTCAACACTAGCTATTTTGGTTGTTTACCAGTTCCTGGTAGGTTCTGGTAGAGTGGTTGGATTATGATATTGATATAGTATACTTTGGTATGTGGAATTGGTTTGTATTTGTCATTTATGCTATTCAGATGCATATCACGATCAGTTGGTTCAGGATTTGATGACTCAAAAGCTATCATCTTCTCTAGTAAGCATTTTGGTCACTAGTAAGGGTTTTATTGGCAGAGCTTTGTTGAAGATCTTTTGATGCACTTGATAAGTGGTGTTGGTGTGGCTTCTAGATGGCTCATAGGATGTTGTTGGTTATCTTGTTCATGTTCCTATTGATCGGTGGTGTTGGATTTGGTTTATGGCGACCTATTTTGGGTCTGGTCTTATTCTGCTAGGTTATGGACTGGTTTATGTAACGTATTGGTGGATGATACCGATGTGTTACTAGATGGATTTATTAATTGGATTATATTATTTTAGTCCCAAGATAACTTGGATGATCATTGGATTAAGGGTTTATGTAATGAATTTATTGTATTATCTTTTAGGTGGCCGACCTAATTGTTTAGGTCTCGGTTTGGTATATATATGATGTAAGATCTCTTTGTAGATCATGGTTATGGGTTATAGGATTATGCGATTATCTATGTGCAAATAATGTTGTAATCATATGCAGAGGTTTCGGTCGATCATAGGTGATCGAATTGGATTTGTAAATAAGGTTTAAGACCTCTAGTACTGAGCTTAACCAGAACTGTACTCAGGCATAGGAGATGTTATATTTGTAGTTCACTCTTCTTTTCGGATTGTAGTCTAGATTTCTTTTGTAGTTTGTGAGGCTCCTTTTGTGATTAGCAGTGCACTCTAGGCTGTTGGCCTTCCTACATGTGTAGGCCCCTCATTTTGTAATCACATACTTACTGCAAAACTATTATCTGACTGTGGGTAGGCTTCACACCGTGGTTTTTCCCTTTACCAGGTTTTCCATGTACAAATCCTGGTGTCATGTGTTATGGATGGATGGTAACTGTTCTGTGATTTATGTTTAACTGCGATTTCAGTATTTGGCTTATGCATTTTGGTATTGAGTTTATGTGTTCTGATAATGAGGTTTTGAATGCTTAAATTTTTGTAATCTATTGACAACTGATTCACCCCCCCTCTCAGTTGTCCTTCAGTTATCTGAGTTGTCAAACAATTGGTATTAGAGCCTGGTCCTCTCTACAGAAGCTTAACCACTTGAGGAAGATCCTATGGCATCAAATAGTTCAAGTTCATCAAGTTCATCTGCAGTTGTTTTCCAGAGAGAAATTCCAAGGCTTGATGGAACAAATTACAGTGTATGGAAGATTCAGATGGAGACTCATCTAAGATGTCTTAGGAAAGATATTTGGGAGATCACTGAGAAAGGATATACACCTCATAATTCGGTATTTGGCAATCCTCCTCTGTTAGGCTTGGATAAGGACATTGAAAATGATTGTAGAGCTAGAGAAGCCCTTTTGTGTGCACTTTCTGATTAGAAAATAATGGGACTAACTAACAAACCAACTGCAAAGGCTATATGGGATATGTTGGAAACTCTGAATGAAGGTGACCCTACTACTAAAATTGCTAAACTTGATGGTTATCGGTTAAGATATGAGAACCTGAAGATGGAAGAAGATGAAAGGATTATTGCTTTTATGGAAACGGTCAATGAAATTGTCATGGGAATTCAATGTTGTGGTGGATCTCTGAGCGAAGATGAAATAGTTTCTAAATTATTGAGAGCTTTGCCACTGGCTTATAAGATGAAGGCTATTGCAATTAATGAGATGAGAACAATGGCAAACACCTCTGTTAATAGGAATACTTTGGTTGGAAAGTTATCTGCTTTTGAGCTTGAGGAATTTGGACCATTTGTTAATGATGTTATTGATCTTATTCATACTGATTTGTGTGGTCCTGCTAGAATCAAAAGTTTTCAGGGTGATAGATATTTTATGCTAATCATTGACGACTATTCTAGAATGATGTGGGTTACTCTAGAGGAGAAATCTGAAGCTTTTCAAATCTTTAAAGCTAAAGTTGAGACAGAGACTATCTTGGATGTCGCTAGAACCATGATGATCGAAGCTAATTTGCCTCATATCTATTGGAGAGAAGCAGTGAGCACGACAGTATACACATTCAACAAAGTTCATATCAAAGGAGACACTGGTAAGACACCTTATGAGTTATGGTTTGGTCATACACCTACAGTTAAGTATTTCAGAATCTTTGGTAGTAAATGCTATATCAAAAGAGATGATTCCATTGGAAAGTTTGATCATAGATGTGATGAAGGAATATTTCTTGGTTATTCTAATGAAAGAAAAGCATATAAATGTTATAACAAAAGATTGCAGAGAATTGTGGAAAGCACTAATGTCAAGGTGGATGAGTTGAACAGAGGTCAAATAAGAACTTATGAGAGAGAACTGGCGGTGGAAATGATCATAACTAAACTGGTAGCACCTGCACTAGAACATAATGTTGAACTAGTTACCCCGACAGTATCAGATATTCAATAGTAACTAAAGATCAGAGCAGAGGAACAGAAAATCAAAAGACTCCTAGGTATGTAAGGTTGAATCATTCAGAAGATCATATCATTGGAGACAAGAACAAAGGAGTGATGACAAGAAGGTTGGCAGTTGATGAGGTATGTTTAATTTCTCAAATTGAACCAGAATTAGTAATTGAAGCATGTAAAGATGAATGTTGGATGAAAGCTATGGAAGAGGAATTAGATTAGATAGAAAAGAATAACACATGGACTTTAGTTCCCTGGCCTAAAAATAAGAATGTTATTGGAACTAAATGGGTTCTTAAGAATAAATTGAATTGTTGATGGACAAGTTGTGAGGAATAAGGCTAGATTGGTTTGTAAAGGATATTCTTAGAAGGAAGGAATTGATTATGATGAAACTTTTGCATCGATAGCTAGGATTGAAGCTGTGAGATTATTTCTTGCTTATGCTGCACGTAAGAACTACAAGTTTTATCTGATGGATGTTAAGTGTAAATTTATGAATGGAGATCTTGAAGAGGAAGTTTATATTGAGCAACCTTATAGATTTTCGCTTTCAGATGATAAAAACATGGTTTGCAAGTTAAGGAAAGCTTTATATGGATTGAAACAAGCCCCTAGAGCTTGGTTTCACTAAAGGTAATGCTAACATTAATTTATATTATAAGATCACTGATGATGACATATTGATTGTTTAAGTCTTTGTTGATGATATCATTTTTGGAGGTGAGGATAAGTTGTGTATGGAATTCTCTAACAATATGAAGAATGAATTTGAGATGTCTATGATTGGGGAGATGAAATTTTTCTTAGGTTTGTAGATTACTCGGACTGATAAAGGTATCTTCATCTATCAAACTAAGTATGATAGAGAGTTGTTGAAGAAATTTGGTATGAAAATTCTAAACTGGTTGGTACTCCTATGGATACAAGTGTGAAATTGACAAAGAAAGATGTATCAGCTCCGGTAAATCCTACAAGGTACAAGTTCATGATTGGAGGTTTATTATATTTGAATCAGACTAGACTGGATATAATGAATGTAGTTTGTGAAGAGGTAAAAAATATGGAGAAGGGACAAAGGAGGTTAGAATGCAAGGAAATAAAAAAAGACACAATACAAATGCAAATAACCAAATTTATACCATGTCTTTCACCCCTCCCTCGGATTGAGCTTGATGAAGTGAAGGCACCCCTTTTGATGCACCACTTGATTTGGTCCTTGCTTGATGTGGATGTGGATTTCTCTCCTTTGCTCAACAAGATTAGGATTTGATAGGATTTGGATTGATGGATTATTGTTGGATGAGTATTGAGGATTTGATAGAGGACTATGAGAAAATGATAAAGATGTGATAGAGGGAGATGAGAGGAGAAATTACCAGCATAAGAATAGAAGAATGGAAGACCTTTTTTTGAGAAGGAGAGATGCTTAAATTTATAGATTGGAGGAGGCCAATGGAGGGCCAAGATTGATTTTCTTATGAAAGGATAAGATTGATTCAAGATAGTGGACATGGATCAAGGATACATTGGAGAAATAAAAAGGAATATAAAATTCCTTGAGAAGAGGGGGGAAAGGAAATTTGAATTTCAAAATGAGGATGCATAGGGGGATTCAAAGAAATTTGAATTTCTTTGAGAGGTTCAAGATTGATGTGACATGAGTGGGAATTAAAAAATTGGAGAATAATGATAAGTGGGATTATGAGAGATTCTAGAAGAATTAATTAGGCTAATGATGGATTAGGAAAAGTGATTTGTAGGAATCACATGACTAGGTTAATTAATTAAAATTAATTAACTTAGTGGGTTTAGAGGAAATAATTATTGGGGGGACTTTAGAAGAATAGGGGAATAATTAATTTATTTGATAAATTAATTATTGGACAACAGTGACAAGATTAATTAAATTAGATTTAATTAACACTGAGAAGAATAAGGATAACACAATTGAATTAATTAATTATGTTGACAAGCTTAAATTGATTAAATATTGATTTAATTAATTTTAGGTGTCTACATTTTGCCCCTCTTTGATATAGCATCATGAAGTGATGCTATATCAAAGAAGAATAAAACATAGTGGAAGAAAAGGATAAGGACTAGTAGCATGATGCCTCAGTCATAAGATGAGGAAGAATGACGAGGAGGAAGGATAATGAGGAAGTAGTTGTATGCCCCCTCGAGAGGACATGTGGGTTTGAAGAACATGGGTGTGCTCTCTAAATGGATTAGAAGACTAGGTGATGAAAGGATGAAGATGATGAAAGAGGGAAAAAAAGAATGGATTGGAGTCTTGTGAATGAAATGAGATGATGAATGAAATAAATGAGTGGATAGTGTGTGCAAGTAAAATTCATCTAAATGTAAAATAAATTAGGAATGCAAGGGAAAATCTCGAATCCGTATCCTAATCAAAATTCAAGAAACATATAATGAAATAATGCAATATCAAACAAATAGGAATTAAAAGCATTCAATGAAACTCCCTATTCCAAGATCGCATATAGCTTCCATTGCTCTTCTCTTCTCTATGGTATGATGGCTCTCATATATTGCGTTGGTAATCTACAAGTAACACAAAGATTCAAAGTTCGTGATTATTGAAAATGGAGATTGGATGTTCAATTTATAGATTTTTGGAGAAGATTGATTAAAAGGTGGAACAAAATGATCAAGAGGTGGAACTCAGGTGAGCTCACATGTTGATTGATAGTTGAACTCCTGACTTGGAGGTGAAACATAATAGATTGAATAGATTAAATGAGTCAACTGATTGAGAAAAAGCTTTATGAAAGAAGAAAAAGAATGATTGGAGGAAATAAAGAAGATGACCAAGAGAACTAGGAGATAAATGATTTAATTAATTAATTTAGCATGTGCTTGCACTTTGACTTAGATTTTTAATTTAGTCTTTGCATGATATTTATTCAAATAATTGAATTTATTTAATTCAATTTAGTATTTGAATATATTTAGAACTTGACTTTGATTTTCAATTTGATTTTTGAAATCATGCACATGTAATTGAATTTGGAAGAAATTAGAAGAATATGAAATTAAATGAAATTAGAAGAATTAATAAAATTAAATGATATTAGAATTTGGGGATTTGGAAATGGAAGAATTAATTTGTTAATTAAATAATTTAAAGAAACTATTTAATTATTTTGAAATGGAAGAATTAATGAAATTAAAAGAAATAATTAGTTAATTAAATAATTTAAAGAAACTATTTAATTATTTAGAAATGGAATTTAATTAAATAATAAAGACTATTTAATTTAAAGGATTAATTATAATTAATTAAATAATTAATATTTAATTGATATTTAGAAGAGGATCGAATGATTAGTTGATTAGAGAGATAAAAATTGAAATTGAATTTATTTAAATAATAAAGATTATTTAAATTGGGGATTAAAAATCAGAATTAATTACCTAATTAAATAATTTAAAGAAACTATTTAATTATTTAGAAATTGAATTTAATTAAATAATAAATATTTAATTAACATTAGAAAATGGTTAAAATGATTAAATGATGAAAGAATAAAAATAGAATAATTAGTAAGATGATGAGGAATATGAAATTAGAAGAATAAGATTAATTAAATTAATTAAAGAATTATTTAATCAATTAGAGGAATAATTAGTACATGATCAATGAGACATTTTTAGGTGTCTACAGATAGGATTTCTTGTTGAGCAGATATGGAGAGAAAACCTAGGTTTTGATATTGCCATGGATAGTCTACACCATTGATTATAGGAACCAGGATGATATGAAGATCTGAGGCATGGATTGACGCTCAGACAAACAGGTATGTCTTTCACACAATCATGCAAGTGTTGATAAACACTAATGCAGGGTTGTTGGTTCGTACAAGGAAAACCTTCAAACACACCATGCCATGAAAACTATGCCCCATTATACACCAGCCAAGATATACCAAGATATAGGATGATCAAGGTAGTCACGAGCAAGTATAGTCCTGGGACACAAGATGAAAATCAAAGCGAAAATCGCAAGCATGCAAACAACATGCACATGACCAACTAAAATCTCTTGACAAGATTAGGACATGGATTTGGATAAATTGTCAGACTAGGGAAGGATGCATCCCGATGGGCGGGTCATGGATTTGGGTGAATTGCCAGACATGGGAAGGATTCATCTCGATGGGCAAGGTGTGGATAGATTGATGGATGACAAAAGACAAGTTGGATGTGCAAGGTCTGCAGATGAGAGGATTGTTGCTTGGATTTGATTAGCACAATATGGATGGGTGCTTGGATAAGGCACCAGTCAATGTGAGCTCGATTAGATGGGAAAACCTTCGTTTGATGGATTGGATACGATGGAAGAACGATAAATGATTAGATAGGATGAAAAGGGGGATGGATGATTGAGTAGGGTTGGATTGGGGGTGGGATTAATGATTGAATTGGAATAGATGGAGAATATGATTGGATGAGATAGGATTGGATTAAAAATATAATTGGATAGGATGGGGTGGATTGGTGGATATAGGATAGATGGACTAGAACCAATGACAAGGGAGAACCAAGGATTGGTAAGAGAATGGATGGAGATATTGTTTGGATAGAAGTCATATGGATTGAGTGGATGGATATGGATAGGATATGGAGGAATAAAGGATGGTAGGGAGGATGATGGAGACCCAAGGACTATGTTGCAAAGGAGGAAAATGCCCACTAAGGGTAGTGGAATTGAGGATGTAAGGATGGTGGATAAATATGTATGATATGGAAGGATAATGTGTAATGGATATGGATGGTAGAGGATTTAAGGCTTGTGTGTTTCCAAAGCATGCATGCATATACATTATTTTGCCTCTATATGATCAAGACCAAAGATAAGAATGGAGGATTGCATTTGGATAGGATGAGGGATATGATATGGTGGATATGGATAGCATAGTCAAGATAAAAGATAGGAAAGGAGGATGGACTTAGATAGGATGTAGATAGAAGATAAGGAATGTGGATGGTAGGATTGCATGCATGAAGCTTTCCCCCAAGTGTAGAGTGCAAGAGGATGAGGGGATTACACATCATGCTTGTTTGCCAAGTTTTCATCATGGTACTTACCCAAGGTGCCACAAGAAGTGGTTTTCACCATTGGATATATTGATTTTTCTTTACTTTTTTTGCCTTTTTTTTTCTTGTATTTTTCTTGATTTTTGATTTTTTGAAGTTTTGGAATAGTTTGGATGATAAGGATGAGGATGAGTGGATATGGAAGATAGTGGATGTGTGAAGGAGAAAGGAAGGACTAAAGCATCTAGTTCCATGGATGGTATCCCTTAGTATTTCTTTGAACTAGAGGTATGCTCATAGATGTTGGTAATAATTGGGGAGATAAAATGGATAGGGGATGGAAGATCAGGATTTGCAAAGGATTGGACTAATGGAATGGGATAGTGAAAAATGGATGGTGGATAATGGATGGGGTTTTGAAAAATTTGTGGAAGATCAACATTGGCACACACCTTGAAGAGTGGTGGAGTAGTGGAGGAGAGGGTTTTGAATTAGATGGGGGATAAAGTGTGGATTTTGGGACATGAAGACCCAAAATAGAAGAAGGGGATGATGGAGTTGGGATGGTGGATTTTGGGACATAAGGACCCAAAATGAATTTTGAAGATAGAGGAGTGTTATATGGAGGATTGGAGGACTTATGAATGGATGGAGCTTTTGGATTAACAAGTTTGGATACCAATTTTGATTATTTTTCTTCTAGAAGTAGCTTACGAATCCACATAGGTTTTGATTTTTTCTTTTGGGACCTTTGTGGCCTTTTTGTTTTTTCTTTCTTTCGGATCATATTTTTCTTTTGAGCATGTCATTTTGAGGGAAAATGTTGATCCTTTGAATTTTGTGGATTTTGAGCTTTATGCTTTTTAGATTGGGCATCCAAATTGCTTCCAATAGCAATGGGATGGGTGCATGAGGATGAGGGGTTGATGAATTTGATGGATGGGATGGTGGAGGGAGAATGTTGGAAGGGATTCAATGATGTGTGCCTTTGTTGATCTTGCTTAGGGATTATTTGAGGTGATGGGGTGGTGGATGGAGGGATGTAAGGACCGAAAATGGATGGAAGGAATGGAGGATTTAGCTTTGGAATATAGGGTCCCAAAATGGATGTGGAAGATGAGGGATGGTAGGATTTAGATTTATACGAAGGGCCTTTGGATTTAGGAGGAATATAGGATGTACCAACATCTTGAGTGATAGCTTGAGGACCCTTATTATTTCAGAAACAAGATGTGAGTCCATTTTGAGGGGGATGGGATGTGGAAGGAGGATTAGGATCTTTAGATGGATTGGGATCATGACATGGAGATGAAGGGATAATTTGATCTTGACTTGGGAGGGTATCATGACATGGATTGGAAGGGGTGATTGGATCATGAGATGGAAGAGGATGATGCGATGGAGGGAGAGGGTTGGATAGAGGAATCATATGATCATGAGAGGAAGTGGAGGGAATTATATCATTAGATGGAGTGGAGGGAGAATCATCATGAGATGGAGAGGATTCTATGCTAGCATGCTTTGGAACAAGATTTTGGCATGTTTGGAGTTGTGTGGATTGTGTGATGGAGGAGGATACGGAAGCTTCGATGTGAGTAGATGGAGGAATGGGGGTATCATGAAGTGCAGGGGATTGGGATTTGTTTTGAAGTGGAGGTGATGGAGGTGGATGAAGGACTTGAGGAGATGAGACAACTTAATTTCGAGGTAGGGATTTTGTCTCCTTTGCTAGCATGTCTTGGATAAGATTATGGATGATGGACTTGGAGGATGTGGATAATACGAATTTTGGAGGATTAGGATTAGATGGATTTCCATAATGGATTAGGGGATTAGGATTAATGCTTGGAGGATTATGGAGTAAAGGATTTGGATGGGTAGTAGAGGTAATGAATGTGTTGTAAAAGGATGTGGATTGGGATATGGATGGGAGGGGAGATGAAGGTATATATGCGGATGAGGGATAATATGGAGATACAGATGGGGAATAAGATGGATTCCCCTTGTCAAAGGTCGATTAAGGGTAAGATATATGATATAGACTAGGATTGAATATAGTGTGTTGAGATGAAATGGATGGTGATATGATAGATGGATGGGAGGCTATGGGATTGGCTTGGTAGGTAGGTTGAGGTTTTTTGTGAACTTCCATGAGCATCTGCTCATACCAAGCCATGAAGTTTTGGGTAGCCATGTTGAGAATGAGGGATTAGATTGGAATTGGATGAAAATGTTTTGGAGGAGAAAGATGATATAATGATGTTGAATGAAGATGGGGATTAGAACTTGTCTTTGAATGATGATGGATTGGATTTGATTAGATTTGGATTGGATTTGATTTGGATTGGACTTGGTTTGATTGAATTGGTCCTTGGATTAGGACTTGATTTGATTTGATTGGTCCTTGTATTGGATTGAATTGGATTGGATTTGATTGAGGATAGGATTGATTTGGATTAGGATGACACCTTAGCCTTTAGATTATAACTTAGAGGGGAATTAATGATGGATTGGATTTGATTGGATTAAAGAATTGGATGATTGATTGATGAGGGATTGGATAACTGGATTAGAAAGATGGATTGATCAATTGATTGGAATTTTGTAGATTTGATTGGATTAGAAAAAAAATGATTATGGAAGAATGGATAGATAATAAAAAGGAGAAAGGGGAAGGCTACCCAAAGTCAGATGAATGATTTGGAAAGAAGTATTGGTTGAGGAAGGATGATTGTTTGAATGGATGAAAGTGGAATGGGGATTGGAGAATTGCTTGGATAGATTGATTGGGGATTGTTTTGATGATTGAAAAAGGAAAGGTTGATTGGTTTGAGGAAGGATGGACTTGGTAAGAGATATCAAGCAATGAATACACATTGGCCACTGACGTAAATAGAGCATCCAAACACAACATACTACCCTAGGAAGTTAGTTGAGGAAGAAAAGTTTTGCTTGTTGACTCAGGTACACACCCAATAGCCAATCAGAATATGGTCGTTGAGTCTCATACAATGGATTTTCAATGTCGTATTAGCCAACTCCAAACGCTAATGGGGGCACAAAATGGCAAGTCTCTTGGGGGAGTTACTATCTCCCTTGCACAAAGATTATCCACCTTTCAGAGGTGAACCAGGTGGTTTCTATTCCTAGGGTTTTTAGTAAGGATTTTTGTTCGAAGACTACCCTTTGCATTCGTGCAAGCACGATTGAGGCCTATAGCCATACAAAGTACCAAGCACAATAGTAGTCATGCAAGCGTGATTTAGACCTCAAGGGGCCCTACAAAGTGCTTGATATGAGTATAAATTCAAATAGCTCTGTCCTCCAAGAATTTCATCTCCAAAGGCCTATTTATTATAGTGAGTTGTAATGCTTGGGTTTTAGTCATACTCACTTGGGTCATTCCCCTCTCACCAATGTTGGTGTGAGTGTGCCAGACAAATCAGGAGGGCAAGCCCACTAAGGGCATGTACACAACAAACTAGAAAAAATTTGAGGGTCTGGCTTTCTGATTGTCTATGTAGATAAGATCATACTCTCCTACCTCTACACTTCTCACAAACACATCAAACAAGTTGTTCTTTTACCCCTAATTGGATCTATGTCCCTAAGAAAATAATTAAAAAGACACAATGTTTGGTTGGATCTCCTTAGGAAACCTTCAAAAATAATAGATTAGTAGTCATGTTGTTTGAGCAAGATAGTCTTTGGCAAGTGGGAACTTGGACTAACGTTCTGCAAAAACACTTGTTAGGCTATCAAAAACATTCCATCTTCCGACTAGGTAGGCATCCATTACGTTAGAGGATGTATGGTGTATACTGCATATTTCGATTCATGGTGAGAGAGTTGTGTACAACCATGACAATGGCATTGCTGGATTGTGTGCACTTTTTGAGTGTCAGATACAGGACTTGTAGATCAGTGGTCGATATGACATCCCTTGGGCCCGGTTGGATTATGATGACATGACTATTGTACTATGTGATTTTGTCGACAGTTTGTTGATACCTGACAGACAAGGTCACAAATTTCTAGTGGGATGGGGCAGAGTGCTCCATGATATGATTGTTCATCGATGAGTATATGCATGGGGTCCATGTCTACTGGACATGTTGTATTATTAGATGCATGGGATTGTATATCCTAGATATCAGTCTATCAGTTGTGGTGTGACAATGCTCCAGACTTGGGCATGGGAGCATATTTCTATTTTGAGGCCTGTTATTCATGTTGATTTGCAGCCTAGTGAGCCTTATGCTTTTAGGTACACAACAGGTATCAGACACAGGGGTTCAGGTAACACCTTGTACTGGAGGCATCAGTTTGATATTTTGCAGTATTTCATTTGGAGACCATACTTAGATTGCCCCGATTGGGAAGATGATGCAGTGCATTTGCCTTTCTGCCTACAGCAGAGATATCTAATCGGTAGGACTTTTGAGACAACAGATTATCAAGATGTATCTTCCAGGGCGGGTACTAAGATAGTTTGGTGAGGTACAGGTGACACCAGTGGTTATCACTTATTTTGCTCATGTATCTCAAGAGGTATCTGATTGGGGTGTTTGTTTTCAACCACATGTTGCTTATGCTGAGTTTGATGCTCTTCAGCCGTTACTCTGGGGTTGGGGTAGAGGTACAGTGGATCCAGGGACGACGCCAGAGTATGATGCATGGTTTGCAAGACATAGGCTGATTCCACTTACTGATCTTACTATTCTGATTATAGCACAGTAGATTCGCCATCCTAGATAGCGCTTGAGGATAGACATGGGGGAGAGAGTTGAAGGAGGATGGGAGGGTGGAGGTGAGGGAGGAGGTGAGGGAGAGGAGGGAGAGGAGGGAGAGGATGAGATAGGAGATGAGGATGTAGACATTGGTGGAGACACCAAGTCTATTAGCAGTGGGGATAGCGATGATTCTTCAGAATCATTGAGTAGTGAGGATGGAGATGATGATGATGATATGCCAGAGCTAGAGGATGTGCATGCTACAAATGGTGGGAGAGGATAGGTGGGCGATAAGGACAATCCGTAGATTCTTAGAGTGTAGATCCAGAGTTTGGAGGAGGACGTCGCTAGATGAGATGTCGAGCGGGAGGCCTACCGTGTAGATTACGGTGCGCTTGAGGCTGAGAGGGATCATCTCCAAAGGGAGAGAGATGAGATAGTCCGGAGAGGTCAGATTACCATGGATGCATTTGATTATCTTTTTAGACCAGGTACAGATGCTCGCGACCAGGTAGATAGGTATTTCACCACTGCACATGAGGCTATATACTATTAGCAGGCTTATGAGAGAGCTATCCCTGAGGGTCAGAAAGAGCCTAGTTTTAGTGCCTTTATGGGGATGAGATCGAGTCGATCTACTTCTCAACGGACTAGAAGTGGTGGTGTTATGGGACCACCTCGACATCCTAGGGTAGGATTTAGTGGACAGGATCCACCTGCTGATAGAGGCAGTGTTGGTTGAGATATTTTTTATCATGTTATCTGAGCCTTCGGGCCTATTTATTGTATTCGTACACATTATCATTTTTGAGTTATATATATATGATATGCAGGTTTTGGCAGCGATCTATTTATGTTTTGTTTTCCATGTATGTTTATATGATGCTATGATTTTTGTGATGTATGTCTATTTGATTCTATATGATTCATGAATGCAATGGCAGTACATGTATGTATCAATAATGATAATGAATGCAATGGTATCTATATGAATGCAATGGAATCTTTTATGAATGTTTAATGGTATTAATATGGAATCTATTTTTGTTTTTGTATGATAATGCCAGAACAAATTTTTAACTCAGATACACCATGAAGAAATGTTAGTCAGATGATAGAGAGAAGAGATTGATGATAGAAAGAATCTTAGAAAGAATGTGATTTAGAGAGAAGATGAGAAATCAACAAACTATCAATAAACATATGAGATGAGAATGAAATTGAAAGAATCACGAACCTGTGTCACATATTTTATTGTGTAATATATATTCATCACTGAGCCTTATTATTGAACAATGAAGCTTAGCACATCAGAAGGAACCAATATGTAAAGATATCTCATTGTAGAAACAAACACGTAGCAGACAACGAGTGAACCCTCCATTTTGGGAATTACACTAGGGGTCGAGGTATGTGTGGCATCCAATAGCTGAATGCTCCTATCACAGACACCCACTAGAGCAATTTCCCTATAATTTCATCGGTTCACACCACAAACAGCAAACAAAGAAAAAGATAATGCCCATCATAGCTCCTCTAGTCACTTGTGGACATCCCTGAGTAGCATAGGAACATAGTCTATTGCCAAATGATAAAAGATAAAGACTGACCCAGACAAAATTCAGCAGCTATATTGACCTTGTGCCTTCGTTCTCAGTTGCTTGATGTGATGGTTGATAATGTTTGATCTTGGAAAGTTGCGGACCCCGTTTAAGACTGACCTGTCCGATTTCAAGTGTATCCTCTTCTATTTAAGACAAGATAATGATCACTCGATATGGATATGATACGATTGATAAGACAGTTTGATCAGTTGCTTGCAGATGTTTGATTGGATGGTCGTATCCTTTGTTAACTTTGTGCGAAGTATTTGCTGGATATCTGCTAGGGTATTTGTTTCTCACAAGACATTTTATTGCAAGTTTTTTTGATTGATTGATTTTCAATTTTTAGTTCTTTTCCAAGAGTTTTTTCAATGTTTTTGGATTATGTAGATCGATATTTGAATGTTTTTGATATTTTTTCAGGACATTTCGCAGATGTTTTTGGTTGATTTTTTTTGGACATTATATGGATGTTTTTGGATTTTCAAAGGACGTTATATGAATGTTTTTGGATTTATTTTTCAATATTTTTGGATTTTTGAGTTTTTCGGTGTTTTTGGATTTTTTCAGGACGTTATATGACTTTTTGGTTTTTTTCAGGACTTTATATGATTTTTAGGATTTTTTTAGGACTTTATACGATTTTTTGGATTTTTCTAGTTATGCCCCCAGTGTGCATACTTGTATGACATGATGATTTGCAGAATGCATATGGAGATAATGAATTTTCGATATGACCTATGTTAACGCAATATGCATGATGAAGATGCATTCCTATTCGAACAAGGTTGACTATGTTTGTTTTAGCATTTGTAGTACACCAATTGAAATGGAGGTGCAAAACATTTCATAGATAAGCAGTCAATCGATCCCTAAGGTCCTTTGGGACATCTAACTCAACACACTTAGTAACAAGGATTTACAAATGGAGACGCGGAAAACTTCCCCATTGATTCTTGAAACTTTGATCTTCTTTTTCCCATGTGTGTGCAGATGAGTTAATTCCTGCTCTTGTGTTCATTAAAGATTCTTAGCATCCTATATGACTAGCTACATGGATTATCCTAACTTCAAAAGCATCCCGAATAGAGCCTCGCTGCCAGTAAGCGTTTAGAGCTCCGACGAGGTTATAGACTATAATTTCTCAAATATTGCTCCATTGCCAGTAGGTGTTCATAGCTCTGATGGAGTTACTTGCATGTTCCCATAGTCAAGCTTTTTATCGCATTTGTATACATGATATTTTAGTTATATATCATTGCTCTTTTGCCTTGAGATGAATATTTGGCATAGCATTTTTTCTTTTATTATTCTCTTGCATTGACTTGTAAGTAATGAAACCTACTTGGGTGTGACAATTATAGTGGCGCTGAAGTAGAATTTTATATTTTTCACTAGTCATATGATCAACTAGGTGTCTAGAATGAATTAGAGATTTATTGTTTTTGAGATATAGCAATTGATAGATTTTGGGTAAACAAATCTCAAATAGTGAAATCACTACCCAGCCATAATTAAAGCATCATCACAGGGTAATGTTGAAAATGAATGACCTTAGAACCTCAAAGACTTCATGTCTGAAAATCTTGAATGCAAACAAATGATAAACTTGGATAGTTGCCTTATTTTATCGGTGCTACTATATGAAAATGCAGAAACTTTGCGAATGCGATGCATTTTTTAAAAAATAAACTATATGTAATGCAATTCTTTGAATAATATGATATGCAATGCGGAAAGTAAAACCTAAACTAACCTAGCCCTTAGGTATAATATCGTTTAAGGTGCATGTTGTTCATAGGGTCATAGAGTGGATCTCCCTCCATCGTAGCCAAATTATATGCTCCATTGCCTATAACCCTTGTTATGATGAAAGGACCTAATCAGTTAGGTTTGAATTTCCCTAGCTTTTCTCGTTCCACTAGGCTCCTTAGATTCTCTTTAAGAACTAGATCTCCCACTTCAAAATTTCATGGGCAGACTCATTTATTATAACTATGTCTCAAATTGTTTTGATATCCTTGTAGATGATTAAACGTTGTTTATCTTTTTTCATCAAGTGTTTCTAGTTCTTGTAACCTTGCTACTCGGTAGTCTTCCTCTCATATGATGTTCTGTAAGGAGACTCTTAGAGATGGTATTTCTATTTCAATGGGGAGTATTGCTTCTGTACCATAGACCAAGGAATATGGTGTTTCTCCTATAGGTGTGCGTACTCCTATTCTGTAAGCCCAAAGAACGGGATTCAACTAGAGATGCCAGTCCCGTCCTGTGTCAGTGAAAACTTTCTTAAGAATTTTTAATATTTTTTTATCTGTTGCCTCTACTTTCCCATTGCTTTGTGGATAATATGGCATGGCAAATCTTTTTGTTGTATGTGAAATTTGTCACACAACTCTTTCACTTCCTGGTTTTTAAATAGACGTCCATTATCTATCACGAAGCACAGTGGAATCCCATATCTAAATATAATGTAGTTGAGCATGAATTTTGTTATCTATTTTCCAGTAGTGTATGTAAGAGGAATTGCCTTAACCCATTTGGTAAAGTACTCAGTGGCCATTAAGATGAACACGTTCCCATTGGAAGAAGTGGGGTTGATTTTAACCACTAGATCTAATCCCCATTGTGAAAATGGTCATGGTGACGTAATGGGTTGAAGATCTTGTGCTGGTGCATGAATGAGGTCTCCATACATTTGGCATTGCTTACATTTCTATACATACTTATAAGTGTCCTTTTCCATAGTTGGCCAGTAATAACCCGTTCTCAACAATTTCTTTGACAATGGTGGACCACTTTGGTGAGCCCCGCAAATTCCATCATGGACTTCCTTTAAAGCAAGTTGTGCTTCATTCTCATCAAGATATTGGAGAAGAGCTCCATTGAAGCCCTCTCTATACAAAGTACCAGCTATAATGGTGTATCTAGATGTCTGACGAATAAAGGTCTTCTTTTGATTTTTGGACAGATCCGGTGACATGTACTGAGTATGTAAATATGTATATATTTCATTGTACCAAGGTGATTCTGGACCCATAATTACACATATGTATTATGTTGGGGGAGTCTCATATGTCGGTAGCATCAACTATTCTATGATGAACTCAAACTGAGTTTCGTTAGCAGGCATATTCAGAAGAGATCCTATGGTAGCCATTGCATCTACTGCCTCATTTTGTATCCTTGGGATCTATTCGAAGGTAATTTTGTTGAAGTGCTCCTTGTAATCTTCTACCAGCTTCTTATAAGGCATGAGTTTTTCATCCTTCATATTGTAATCATCATTGACCTGGTTTACAATCAATTGTGAATCACCATAGATCTATAATTCTTGTATCCTCCACTGTACAACTATACGAAGCCCTATGAGGAGAGCTTCATATTCAGCTATATTATTTGTGCATTAGAAATTGATCCTAAATGACTTAGGTATAGAATCCCCTTGAGGGGTGATGAAAAGAATCCCTACTCCATATCCATGACTTGTATATGACCCATCAAAATATAACTTCCACATTATAGATGCAGTTAATGTAAACATAAATTCATCTGGAAAGTCTATCAACAACGGGTGACTGTGTTGTAAAGGAGCCTGTGTTAATTGATCTGCTATAATTTTTCCTTTGATGGCTTTTCTATCTATGTATTCTATATCAAACTCGCTTGGGATCATAACCCACTTAGCTAATCGCCCGGTCAATGTTGCTCTGCTTAATAGGTACTTGAGTGGGTTAAAGACTACAATGAGTTGTACCTTATGACTTAGCATGTAATGTCTAAGCTTTTGGGATGCAAAGATTACTGCTAAGCATGCTTGCTCTATAGGGGTATAATTAAGCTCATAGCCGATGAGAGTCCTACTTATATAATAAATGGCTCTTTCTTTTCCTTTTTCATCATGTTGTGACAACAGAGCTCCTAGAGATGAGTTTGTTGCTAATATGTATAACAACAGATGTTTTCCTAGATTAGGTGATACTAACACTGGTGTGTTTAGAAGATAATCTTTAAGAGCTTGGAAAGCTTCTTGGCATTGTTCTATCCATTTAAAAGTAACTCCTTTCCTAAGTAAATGTTGGAATGGGTGACACTTATTTGCCAACTATGCTATGAATCTCCTTATGGATTGTAGTCTTCCTTGTAACCCTCTTAGTTGTTTAAGTGTTGACGGAGGTTGCATATCAATGATTGCCTTGGCCTTGGCAGGGTCTACTTCAATTCCTCTATTTTGACACTATATAAAATAACAGTTTACCTTTTGTTATGCCGAACACACACTTCTTTGGGTTTAGTTTGACATTATACCACTCCAACCAATCAAATATTTGTGCAAGGACCGTAAGGTGGCCTTCTCTTGTGATTTAGCCAATATATCATCCACATAATCTTCCATTATGTTGTGGATCATGTCATGAAACAATGGTGTCATGGCTCTTTGGTATGTTGCTTTGGCATTTTTCAGACCAAATGGCATCATATTCCAGCAGTATGTTCCTCGTGCGCATGTAAAGGTCATTTTATGATGATCTTCTAGTGCAGTTTTAATCTAGTTGTATCCTGAAAAAACATCCATTAAGGATAGCATTTCATTTCCAGTTGCTATGTCAACTATCATATCGATATTTGGTAGCGGGAAGTCATCCTTAGGACAAGCTTTATTTAGATCCCGAAAATTCATGCAAATTCTTATGCCTCCTGTGGGCTTAGTCACAGGTACCAGGTTGGATATCCATTCCACATAGTCAATAGGTCTAATGAAACCTACATCCAGCAGCTTTTATAATTCTATTTTAGCGAGTAACGCAATACTTGGATGCATTTTTCTCATTTTTTGCTTGTAAGGTTTAACTCCTGGTATCAAAGGTAAATGATGCAACACTAATTCAGGGTCTAAGCCTGGAAAATTTGCATAGGAGCAAGCAAAATTGATAGGTCATTTCTTGAAAAATGATTGAATCTATCTTTTTCTTCTTTGCTTAGTGATTTTGCCAGGTGGATGTTCGTACAATCTCTCCTTCTGCTATGTTTACTTCTTTTGTTTCTTCTATAAGCAATGTTGAACTTTCTCTTTCAATAGGAAGGTTACCCAACTCACTCTTTCCATTATGGGTAGTTTGATCTTTATCTTCTATTGTAGAGGTACTTTCTTCTCCAAAGTATGTTTTTCTATCCAGGTCTACAACAAAACCTACTTTGTGATCACCTTGTGGAAATCCCTCTCTCACTCCTAGAAATTCTACAATTGCTTCGTGTGTTGGTTTTCCTTCTTGCCCCCAATCAATCAAGTGTGAATGTACAAGGGGTAAATCATTACTACCTTCCATAGTAGACTCTGATGACATGATGACTTGATTGTTTGAATAACTTTGTGTATTTTCATCTTGTATAGGCTTTATTTGATACCTTAATATGACACTTGTTGGTGGGCTAGAATCATGGAGTGATAATAACTTTAGTCATGAGAGTCTGACTCACTTTCAATGTATGTTTCATCATGTGAGCTATCATCACTTATTTTTTCTTATTCCTGTCATTGATTCTATTGTAGATTGACTGGTCTTCTTTGGATAGTAGTTACCCTTCTTAAGCCTGGTATAAGCCTTTGCAATCTTTCTTCATCTGATTCATTAGGTTGTGCATGAGTCATTTCTCATGGAAGAAGTAGTGACAATAACCATGGATGAGATTCATTTGGTGGTGGTGAACCTGCATTTGTTGCAACATTAGCTTGTACTATTGTGTCAACAACTGCATCATTTTGTGACTCAGTGCTAGGTTCTTGCAGGAGTTGTCTCATGTCTTCCCCATCCAATTTTGCACTAGGCAATGTGGGTACTTGATTACTTGTTTGAGATGAAGATGGAAGCACCTGCGTGGACAAATCCCTATGTGGTATGTATTCTAATGGTTTCATTGGTTGATTTAGTATATCAAGGGTATGTTGCCTTGCTTCTGTGATATGTTGTACATGCTTATATCCCAATCCTTGATTCCTTGGATTATCATGATGAACAATAGGCTCTAGTATTCCTTGTTTCTGTAACCCCAGGTCTGTGGTACCATCATATCCATGTCTCTAGAGAATTTTGAATCCATTTCCATACTGATCTATGGGTATTTTGGGTATTGTCATATGATCTTCTTCTCTATATATCCAATGGTTAACATCTTCGTTCAGGGATTCTTCTTGTAAGTCACCCCATCTAATGAAAGAGCATGAGTTTGTATATCTGACAATTTATTTTCCTTTGTCTTGTTTTTGTATTGTATTGTGAGGTTTCCCAAAAGACTTAGGAGATAGAAACAACTGTTTCCCACTTAAACTATTTGTAATAGAATACTCTCCACAACCCATATATTTTATTTGTAAGGAGGATGTTATAGGCATATCCTTTTTTGTTTCTGTGATTTTTAATGCCTCTAGTTGTGTAGTGAGAGGTGCTGCTTGATTAATAGGTACCTGATTATGCACACTTTCTTTCAAGTAATTACAATGTTGGAAGGGATTTGGATCACCCTTTATGGTGATTTCAATACCATTATATGGGAATTTGACACATTGATGAAATATGGATGGTACTGCTTGCATGGTGTGGATCCATGGGCGGCCCAATAACATGTTATATCCCAGTTCTCTATCCAAGACTTGAAAAGCGACCTTTGTTGTTATAGGTTCCATTTGTACGGGTAATGTTACAATGCCTTTTGACAGAAATTCTTCATCATCGCATGCCTTGATATTTATCCTCTTGGATGAATCAATGTGAAGTTCAAAATATCCTAGAGCCTTAACCAGTTTTAAAGTACAAATGTTGAGACCGGCTCCTCCATCTACGAGTACTCTTCTGATTCTTCTCTTATGTATGTGAGCTTCCAGATGTAGTGGGTCGTTATGAAGGAGTCTATCACTAGGAATATCTTGTTCTGTGCATGCAATATGTTTGCCTTGTGTCAAATTTCCTACCATAGACTGGAAGGCATTTTCATCTATATCTTTGTCCACTACCGAATCTTGAAGTGCCTATTCCAGTATAGCTCTATGAGTGGGTGAAATACGCAAAAGTTTGAATATTGATATATGTATCGGAGTTTTCTTAAGTTTCTCAACAACATTATAGGTCCCTACTATTGGTGGATGATTTTGTGGTATTCCTTATAAAGTTACCTTTGATCTACAAGTAACTACTGCACAGTTTCTGTCTCTAGGAGTTATGGTGATCGTAGCCACTGTATCATATGACTTATAGGTTTTGTCGATATCATATGTTGTGTTATCTATATTTATGTTAAATCCCTCTCCATAGTCTTTATGTGTATGTTTGACATCCATGATGTGTTCTATGAGTTCATCTTCAAACCAACCTGAATGAGATGGTTTATCATGCCCCCAGTCTCTGAGACAAATATTTCTATCATCATCGTACTTTGGTGCCTCTGATATCATGCAAATTTGGTTATCATCTGTGTGAGTGTCTTGATATTGCTCATCTTGATCAAGTGTTTCTTGTGAATCATTGTTTACTATATCTCTTGAGCTAATGGCATGAATAGTGTAGTTGTATGAGACCTTTGTGTAGTTAGTTGTATTAACTTGGGTACCGGATGTGGTAGCTTTCCCTTTGTCATTCTTAACAAATGGATCCTTAAAAATTGTATGATTTGTGTTTGCTGAGGTTTTATTGGTATTGATTGTGATGTCCCCTTGGTCTATCATATCTTGGACCAATTTTTTCAATTTGTAGCAACTTGTTGTTTTGTGACCTTTAGTCCGATGATAATCACAGAAATCATTATCATTCCACCATGTGCGTTTGAAAGGACCTAGTTCATATACTCTTATCTCCGGTAAAGTGATCATGTTTGTCTGTATTAATTTTTTTAGTGTTGACTCAACAGGTTCTCCTAGAGGTGTGTAATTCCTTCTTGGAGCATTTACCCTAGGGTACCTTGTGTTCATGTTTTGTGTAGCATCTACATTTGTGGAGGTCGTGTTATTCCCTATATGTGGATTAGATGAATGACTTCTTCCCAAAGATAAAACCGGTTGAGTTTTGTTTATCATTCTAGCATCTACGATACCATCATTGGTCATATTTTTGTTTTTCAACCAAAACTTGGACTTGTCGTTGTTTTTGGTGTTTCCATACTTAATAAGACCTTGTTCCACTAGTCCCTTCTCACATTTTAGAGATTTTTCAGTTATTTGTTTGAATGTGGTTAAACATTGCATTTGTATTGGATATTTAATTTTGGGAATCACATTTTTTGTGAACATATCCACTTGCTCTGTTTCTAGGATAACTATCTTGCACCTTCTATAGAGAGATCTACATCGTTGTATGAAGGATGCAAATATTTCGTTCTCATATTGTTTAGCGGCACACAAGTCCATCAAAGTAACCCGGGTTTCAATGGTATGCGAGAAGTTTGCAATAAACTGTTCAGCTAATTCTCCCCATGATGTGATGGTTGGTGGTAAATGTAAAAACCACTCTAAAGTCAAGCCCCCCAGACTTTTAGGAAATAATCTCATTAAGTAAGTATCTTTTGTTGCAACCTCTATACATGTCGTAAAAAACTCTCTCATGTGGTCTCTAGGATCACTCTTCCCTCGATATCTATCGAATTTAGGCATTTCAAAATATTGTGGGAAAGGTGGCATGTACAATGTGTGATCGAATGGATAAGGATGTAAGTCCTACATTGTGTAGCTCTTTTTATCATTACCGGTGTAGCTCTTTTTATCATTACTGGTCTGCATGGTCGTCATTTGTTGTTGAAAATTCTATAATTGTTGTGTCAAAATATTTGTTTGGGTCAAAGGTACACCTTGTGTTTGTGTATGTCCTACAAAAGGATTCGTGGTTGCATAACTAAGAGCTTGTTGGAAGGTACCATGAAATAAGTGATATGTGAACCCATGTTTGGTTGAGCTATACTTGTTGTATTGGTAAGACATAGATTTGCATTTTGGTGACTATATGTCGATCCTATAGAATAGGAAACCGGAGGTTGGGTTGCACTTGTTGCTTGTGTTTGAATAGGTACTAAGACACTTGATATTATCGGTATACTTTGTGTTGGTATACTAACATTGATCGCCGAAGATGATGCACTTGTTTGAAAGTTTGCATTCAAATTGACATTTGTTTGGATAGGTACATTTTGAGGAAAACTGGAGGTCATTGCTTGCATTTGTGTTATGGGCAGTGTTTGACTATTATCTTGACCTAAAGTTTTTCCCAATGGTAAGATCTTTGTGACATCAAAATCTTCAGGTAGTTTCACCCCATTTTGTAATAACAACAAGAGATATTTGTCCCTATCACTATGTATAAGTGCATCTAAGATCATAAGGACATGTGGATCTTATTGAGATGACTCAATTTCTTCTTTTGTTAAATGTTGTTGTAATTCATTTAGGGTAGACATTGCCTAAGAACTTGATTGTTGACTAGTTGATATGTCCATATTCCAAGTTGGGTTTACAGACTGGTCATTGTTTGGGTCCATTATACCTTTTGCCTTTTGTGCCCTTGTGACGGGCATTTAAGACTACTATATGAGGGTGGTTTTATGCAAGACGATGACTAATGCTAGACTGTAGATGTAGGTATGAGGTATGCAAAACTAGACTAGACTCTCTATTGGGGATTTTGATGTGAGACCTATTAAGTATTTTTAGATTTTTGTAATGCAAGTTTTTCCATGTCTTCTCTTAGACGTTCTGCAAGAATTTCTCTATCAATCCTACGGGAAATTTTATACTCGATATTTATCTCGTACTCAACTCCTATATACTGAGGTGCATTTTTCGTTGAGTCCCAAGCTAAATTATCTAGACCTTCAATGATTTCTCGTTGACCGCCGTTTGGCACTAGATTAGGTTGCTCGAAGGGGAGCAAACCATCACCTGGGAGACCCATTTAGACACATGCTATGACTTTGTAGGATGATTATGTCAATGCTAACGAACTAAGACAGACATATATGAAATCTAGATGAAGACGTATATGAGGATGATAATGGGGATGTTAATGAGGACTATGCAAGGACTAATGATGATAGTAAGGACACAAATGAGGACTATGCAAGGATTTATGATGATAGTAAGGACGTAAGTGAAGACCTATGCAAGGACTAATGACAATAGTAAGGACGTAAATGAGGACTATGCAAGGACTTCCTAGGGTCACAAGTGTATAAACCTTTGAGTTTTAACATTTCAACAATGGACTTTGTTTCAGTAATTTTGTGTATAGGACCAATTTCATGGTTTCTTCAAGTCTGAGAACAATTGTTTGGAGGTAAATATAGCTGACTGAACTGGTTTTTCAAACAATCACAGAAAATTCTAAGACACGTAAGATAGGGCCTGAAACAGCCCAAAGGATTGACTCAATACTGGTCTGACACAATGATACATAAAAAATCACAGAATACAATCTTAGGCTAGAAAGTGGACACCATTCAATGAGGCCCTTACAAAATACCAAGACAAAATGAACAGATAGAGAGTCTGGCAGCACAGGCTCCACTCCACGGCACACACTTCTTGGGCATGCCAATCTCTCTTACCCCAAACATCAGAAGATCTTATAGCTGAGGGATTCCTGTATCATAGTGTAAGGTACATGAAGGGTATCTATGGGGTACAATCTGCACTCTTGGAATCACTGAATGTAGGGTTTTGGGCTACTAAATTGGTTTGTAGTATAAGGTTTCGAGGGGTCCCAATCCAATGATGGATTCTCAGAGCAAGCCACTTAAGACTTTAGTTAAGCTTATCGGTGCAGGGAAGGCCCCCACATACGTCGAATTCACTCAACACTCTAGCCGCCTGATCAGTATATTTATATAGCAGCTCAAAAAACCCGCTTGAGAGTATGATGGGAGAGATGATATCCCCAACGCATCCCAATTTGAAGTACCTCCGTGGGGTGATGAAATCCCAGTCAAAGATACCCCTCACTACGTGGAATAAAATAAAATTGGATGTCGTTTTCACCTCCTTCCTTTCTCCCAAGACCCTGAAGGTGGGTGGAAAGTTAGTTAATGCAACAGTAGGTCCAACCCAAACACAATAAAAATTCTTTACCTTAAGAAAACCAAATATGATTTAATCTAATGCACCCTGATTCACGTCCATTTTATAGCCCAAATTTAGGTGTTGAATACGCATGTGCATGTCCATTTTAAACACCAAATTGAAATTTGAAGGTATGCATGTCAATTTAACCATTGTTGATTTTAAGCCCAAATCGAAGTGTTATACATGCATGTCAATTTTAGCCAATGTTAATTTTAAGCACCAAAAGATGAAGTGTGATATTATGAGTGCAATTGATCTAATACTAATCCAATCCTTTTTGTAAATTCGCCACAAGCTACAAATAGATGATTAGTAGTAAAATCAAATCAACAGAAGATAGAAAATAAAAAATTGACAGAAATGAATGCATGACAATACATGCGCGAATGTGTGACACTAATAGATCAATTGGGTAATCTAATCAAGATGACTGCATGACAGACAGACAGATAACACAAAAAATAAAAAATTAAGCTAAACCCGATCAGAAACTTGCAAAACCAATTGTGAAGCCCTAGCCAAATCTCTCATCATCCATTCAATATTGATTAGATTATATTTAACTTGATATGAGAGAACTAAGTTGTTATATCTCTCAAAGGATGGTTGATCTTCCCAATCTTGTATCCTCTTTTTTGCTTGGAGAACCCTTTGATAGCGTTTGGCATGTCTTCTTTGTTCCTTTGTCCTTCTAGCACCTGAGATCCTGAATTGTACCTTTCGTGCCATAAATTGTTATAATAAAATCATGAAAAATAATCTATTTCCAGATTTACTCAATTTTAGATAGAATTAAACATATCAGAGAACAGAAAGGATATGAGAATAGAAATAATGAAGGAATGGGGGTATCATGAAGTGTGGGGGATTGGGATTTGTTTTGAGGTGGAGGTGATCAAGGTGGATGGAGGACTTGAGGATATGAGGCAACTTTATTTTGAGGTGGGATTTTGTCTCCTTTGCTAGCATGTCTTGGATAAGATTATGGATGATGTACTTGGAGGATGTGGATAATACAGATTTTGGAGGATTAGGATTAGATGGATCAGGATAATGGATTAGGGGATTAGGATTAATGCTTGGAGGATTATGGAGTAAAGGATTTGGATGGGTAGTAGAGGTAATGAATGTGTTGTAAAAGGAAGGGGATTGGGATATGGATGGGAGGGGAGATGAAGGTATATATGCAGATGAGGGATAATATGGAGATACGAATGGGGACTAAGATGGATTCCCCTTGTCAAAGGTAGAGGAAGGGTAAGAGATATGATATACACTAGGATTGGATATAGTGTGTTGAGATGAAATGGATGGTGATATGATAGATTGATGGGAGGTTATGGGATTGAATTGGTAGGTAGGTTGAGGTTGTTCATGAACCTCCATGAGCATCTACTCATACTAAGCCATGAAGTTTTGGGTAGCCATGTTGAGAATTGGATGAATATGTTTTGGAGGAGAAAGATGATATGATGATGTTGAATGAATATGGGGATTAGGTCTTGGCTTTGAATGATGATGGATTGGATTTGATTAGATTTGGATTGGATTTGATTTGGATTGGACTTGGTTTGATTGGATTGGTCCTTGGATTAGGACTTGATTTGATTGGATTGGTCCTTGGATTGGATTGAATTGGATTGGATTTGATTGATGACAGGATTGATTTGGATTAGGATGACACCTTAGCCTTTAGATTATAACTTAGATGGGAATTAATGATGGATTGGATTTGATTGGATTAAAGAATTGGATGATTGATTGATGAGGGATTGGATAACTGGAATAGAAAGATGGATTGATCAATTGATTGGAATTTTGGAGATTTGACTGGATTAGAAAAAAATGATTATGGAGAATGGATAGATAATAAGAAGGAGAATGGGGAAGGCTACCCAAAGTCAGATGAATGATTTGGATAGAAATATTGGTTGAGGAAGGATGATTGTTTGAATGGATTAAAGTAGATTGGTGATTGGAGAACTGCTTGGATAGATTGATTGGGGATTATTTTGATGATTGAAAGAGGAAAGGTTGATTGGTTTGAGGAATGATGGACTTGGCAAGAGATATCAAGAAATGAATACATGTTGGCCACTGACGTAAATAGAGAATCCAAACACAACATGCTACCCTAGGAAGTTGGTTGAGGAAGAAAATTTTTGCTTGTTGACTCAAGTACACACCCAATAGCCAATCAGAATATGGTCATTGAGTCTCATGCAATCGATTTTCAACGCCGTATTAGCCGACTCCAAATGCTAATGGGGGCACAAAATGGCAAGTCTCTTGGGGGAGTTACTATCTCCCTTGCACAAATATTATCCACCTTTCGGAGGTGAACCAGGTGGTTTCTATTCCTAGGGTTTTTAGTAAGGATTTTTGTTCGAATACTACCCTTTGCAGTCATGCAAGAACTATTGAGGCCTATAGTCGTACAAAGTAGCAAGCATAATAGTAGTCATGCAAGCATGATTTAGACCTCAAGGGGCCCTACAAAGTGCTTGATATGAGTATAAACTCAAATAGCTCCATCCTCCGAGAATTTCATCTCAAAAGGCCTATTTATTATAGTGAGTTGGAATGCTTGGGTTTTAGTCATACTTACTTGGGTCATTCCCCTCTCACCAATGCTGGTGCAAGTGTGCCAGACAAATCGGGAGGGAAGGCCCGCTAAGGGTATGCACACAACAAACTAGAAAAAAATTGAGGGTCTGGATTTCTGATTGCCTATGTAGACAAGATCATACTCTCCTACCTCTATGCTTCTCCCAAAAACATCAAACAAGTTGTTCTTTTACCCCTAATTGGATCTGTGTGCCTAAGAAAATAATTAAAAGGACACAATGTTTGGTTGGATCTCCTTAGGCAACCTACAAAAATAATGGATTATTAGTCATATTGTTTGAACAAGATAGTCTTTGGCAAGCAAGAACTTGGACTAACGTTCTACAAAAACACTTGTTAGGCTGTCAAAAACATCCAAAAACTCTTGATCCTGAAATGCCCTAAAATCTGACTAAGTCTGAAATTTGGAAGATCTTCAAAAAACTAGATTTTGCATTATAACTCTTGGAGGTCCAAAACCTCTCTCAAATATCCTGACAATATATATGGAATATAACTTAAAGTATAAGAAAGAGAAAAGAGAAGAGGAAATGCCACTTATACTTAAATATTATATTTTATATATATCAGAAGACCCTAATAAAAATGGCTATGTTCTTGATACGACAAAATAAAGATCAGCAACTCATACAACAAACCCTACTTCACCATATGAAAAACCCTACTTCAGCATATGATATGTAGCAGAAACTCATACAACAATTCTCACATAGCCATATGATGAACAACAGAAACTCATGTGAAACTCTGTACCAACTTGTATTAGCTTTCGAGCTGGAAGCATAACCTGCAACTTCATAAGACACAAAAACTTGCAAAAATGTCAAATTAGGGACGTGGGTCCCACCGGGTGTGTCAGAATGAAGAGGGGAAAAAGACAAAGAAGGGACAAAGGAGGTTAGAATGCAAAGAAATTAAAACAAGACACAATGTAAATGCAAATAACCAAATTTATAGCTTGTCTCTCACCTCTCCCTTGGATTGAGCTTGATGAAGTGAAAGCACCCCTTTTGATGATCCACTTGATTTTCTCCTTGCTTGATGTGGATGTGGATTGGTTTCATGTGCTCAACAAGATTAGGATTTGATAAGATTTGGATTAATGGATTATTGATGGATGAGGATTGAGGATTTGATAGAGGACTATGAGAAAATGATAAAGATGTGATAGAGGGAGAGGAGAGGAGAAATTACCACCATAAGAATAGAAGAATGAAGACCCTTTTTTGAGAAGGAGAAATGCTTCAATTTATAGATTTGAGGAGGCCAATGGAGGGCCAATATTGATTTTCTTATGAAAGGCTAATATCGATTCAAGATAGTGGACATGGATCAAGGATGCATTGGAGAAATAAAAAGGAATATAAAATTCCTTGAGAAGAGGGGGGAAAGAAAATTTGAATTTCAAAATGAGGATGCATAGGGGGATTCAAAGAAATTTGAATTTCTTTTAGAGGTTCAATATTGATGTGACATGAGTAAGAATTAAAAAATTGGAGAATGATGGTAAGTGGGATTATGAGATATTCTAGAAGAATTAAATAGGCTAATGATGGATTAGGAAAAGTGATTTGTAGGAATCACATGACTAGGTTAACTAATTAAAATTAATTAACTGAGTGGGTTTAGAGGAAATAATTATTGAAGGGACTTTAGAAGAATAGGGGAATAATTTATTTATTTGATAAATTAATTATTAGACAATAGTGACAGGATTAATTAAATTAGATTTAATTAACACTGGGAAGAATAAGGATAGCACAATTAAATTAATTAATTATGTTGACAAGCTTAGATTGATTAAATATTGATTTAATTAATTTTAGGTGTCTACAGTTTGTATTGTATCAAGATATCAAAGTGATCCTAGAGAGAATCATGAGAGTGCGGTGAAAAGGATTTTCAGGTATTTGCAAGGAACAATTGAATATGGTTTGTGGTATCCTAAAAATGATGACTTTACACTATGTGCATATACAGATGCAGATTGCACTAGAGATGTTGATGACCAGAAGAGAACATCTGGTGGAGCTTCCTTTCTTGGAAAGAAACTTGTTTCATGAATCACCAAGAAGCAGTCATGTACTTATTTATCTACTGTTGAAGCTGAATATGTTGTTGTTTCTACTAACTGTACACAAGTCCTATGGATGAAGCAAATGTTGAAGGATATAAGGGTAGACTATAATGAACCAGTAGTTATTCACCGCGATAACTCTGATGCTATTGATATATCAAAGAATCTAGTATTTCATTCTAAGGCAAAGCACATATCTATCAAGTACAACTTTTTGAAGGAGAAGGTGGAAGCAAATAAAGTCAGACTGGTTTATGTGAACACTAAAGAACTGATTGCGAACATCTTCACTAAACCTTTACCTAAGGAATCATTTGAGTACTTCAAAGACAGATTGGGGGTTTCTACCTCTCCAGTAGAGACCTGAGTGATGTTGATTGGCATGAGCCTGCTATGCATTTACAAAGCAATTATTCATTCCAGATTGATGCGGTGGTGCTACTACTCAGGGGGAGTAGTCAGCTGCATTGTTCAAAGGATTTATGATTTATCTTTGATATTTATGTCATATTTTTAGCATTGATGTCAAAGGGGGAGAGATGTACATGTGAAAATTGAGCTTAACTGTAACATCAGTCAAAGGTTAGAGATCAGAGCTTAACAGAGATATCATTCACAAAGGGGATTTGGACCAGAACATCATTATTGGGAGATTGTTGGTTGTCTTCCATTGGGGGAGACTTGTTTGGCATTTCTTGGCACTTGGATGTTTAGTGTTGCCATCAATGCCAAAGGGGGAGATGATGGTATGATGAAAGAATGAGTATTCAGTCAACTACTGAGAGGGTGGGTGAATCAGTAGATAGAAAAACTGATACAGACTTCACCAATCTCAAAAATCAATCTCTCAAAGTAAACTTATAACTATGAATGTAATACCACTGTCAAGATAAAAACTCATAAGATAAACCGGTTGAATGTTACAACAAATTAATAGCAAACAACTTCTTCATTTCTCAATGCTTCCGGTTATCATAATTTATCAAAGTGGTTAAGTAAATCAACCATAAAAACATTCACCACTTGACACAAATATTTTTGATGTGGAAACCCAAATAGGTAAAAATCACAGTGAGATGAGACTCACAAGATAACAATCTGAACTCTTCTAAAGTTCGCCCTATTAGGAGCCTATCCTGTTAAAGCTTTACGAAAAGTCTTGTTAAGAAATGATCCTATTAGGAATCACTCGGTTAAGGGATTGACTACAATGCCTTGTTAGAAGCAATACCCTGTAAGGAGTAACCTTGGTAGAGGATTTGGAAATCCAAGATAATGGATCACCTTGTTAGAGGATTTGAATAACACCAAGCTTGTTAGAGCTTACCCGGTTAGGGGATTTCAATTTTGTTGTAATTGTTAGAAAACAATAGGAGTTTGCTGATCTATCTGAATAGCACTACACTTGCTTGATCAGATCCATTTCATGCTCCTATCTACCTTTACTCAAACTGCAGATACATCATCCAGTTCGGCAACCACACACTCAACTAATCTTTGCTAACCCTTTGCCAACTCATTAAACTAAACAACTTCATCGACCTTATAAATAAATCAATTAGGTCGGTAACACAATAAAAACCTAATTCTCATAGAGATTACAAACAAATTGGTTCAAGTATGACCATTGGATTACATAGAAATCTTTGCACATCAATCAAGAAAACCTTGATCGCTCCTTGATCATCACTTCATCGAAATTAGTAACTCATCATGCACTTTGCATTAGATGCAATACATTTTCTCATTCCCTAGACAAAAACTACTACAACAACTCACCAAAATCTCTTCAAATTATCTTCATACAATAATCATACGTGTCATAATCATTACCACTCATCATCTGATCATAAACCAATATTACCAATTCACCAAACTTAATCAGTTAGGGTTAATGAAAAACAACAGGTAGGGTTTACCAGTTACATGAATAGATAGGGTTTACACCGGTTACCAGTTCACTCCATAAATTCTTCCTACTAGTTACAGTAACAATATTGCAACAATATCATTACCAGTTAATTGACATCAATGACAACATAACATATCATTAATGCAAACTTCATGCAGATTCTAGGAGGAGATTTTTTGGCAGCTTGGAGGAATTGATTGTGTTACATTGATGTTTAGTCATTGATATCAACACTAGTTGTTTTCGTTGTTTACCGGTTTCCGATAGGTTCCGGTAGAGTGGTTGGATTATGATATTGATTCCATATGCTTTGGTTTGTGGAATAGGTTTGGATCTATCATTCATGCTATTCAAATACATATCATGATCAGTTTGTTTGGGATTTGATGACTTAGAAGCTATCATTTTCTCTAGTAAGCCTTTTGGTCACCGATAAGGGTTTTACTAATAGAGCTTTGTTGAAGATCTTTTGATGCACTTGAAAAGTGGTGTTGGTGTGGCTTCTAGATGGCTTGCAGGATGTTGTTGGTTATCTTATTCAAGTTCTTATTGATCTATGGTGTTGGATTTGATTTATGGTGACCTATTTTGGGTCTGGTCTTATTCTGCTAGGTTATGGACCAATTTATGTAACATGTTGGTGGATGATCCTGATGAATACTAAGAGGGGGGGGTGAATTAGTATACTGAAAACACTAAATTTAAACACTTAAACAGTCTAGTAATAAACCAGTAAAACAGTTTAGCAAACAAACGGATTAACACACATGAAAACCAGATAGCAAATAAGACATTCACCCACATAAGCAATAACACCATAACACAAGATATTTGATGTGGAAACCCAAATGGGAAAAACCACGGTGAGCTGAAACTCACAAGTAACTATCTGTAGAATAGGAACTAGACTGGTTAAGGTCATACAATGTTCTTTACCAGAACATACTCCTGTTAGGAATCTCAATCTCTGTTAGGAGATAAGTCTAATTAAAGACTACCTTGCTAGAGGATTTTAGATCCACAGATGTGAACCACCTTGTTAGAGGATTTTACAAAGGCTTCTCTAAGCCTACCCGGTTAAGGGTTTCAAACTTGTCAAAGATGTAAGTAATCAACAAGTGAATGATCTAGCAAATGGCACAAGTTGCTTGATTAGATCCACTATGGCTCACAGCTAATGCATTTCAGCATTACTTCAGTCTTTTGTAACTCTCACTCTGTTACAGCTCACAGACTTGATCTTCTCAGTTAAGATCATTCTTACAAAAACTCATCAACCACCTTAAACCCTAGCAACAAACTCTACAACCCTAGACATGATTTCCTTATAAAGGAATCTGATTTCATGTCGGTCCAATAGGATTACAATACAATTTCCTAGGTTCAATGCATTTGGACACTTTTGGTAACACGACACAATATGCACCGCCAAAGTGTCGGCACCGCTAAAAAATTGATGGATGATAACTCATCACAAAATGTCAATTGGTAGCTCAGCATAGAGTATTACCAGTTCAAACAAAATACCGGTGGTCGGTTTGACAAAATGAAGATTGGGAAAAATGTGTTGTGCCGCTTCGTTTCTTCGTACCGCTTGAGATCCTTGAACGGCTTGGGTCTTCGTTCCGCTTGAGACCAGTGAACACTTTCTACAAAACACCAATAGTCTAAAGACTATAATACATGATACCAGTTGGAACTAATACCGGTTGAGCTTTAACTCATACAAATAAAAAGTGATCTCAAGGCAATTGTGTGACCATCAATGACAATCACAACATCAAACATCAAAATTGCCAATAGATCCTGATGCGTTAACGGATGGATTTATTGATTGGATTATATTATGGTCCTAGGCTGACTTAGATGATCATCGGATTGCAAGTTTATGTAATAAATTTATTGTATTATCTTTTAGGTGGTCGACCTAATTGTTTAGGTCTTGGGTTGATATATATATATATTGTAAGATCTCTTTGTAGATCATGGTTATGGGTTATGGGATTATGCAATTATCTGTGTGCGAATAATGTTGTAATTATATGCAGAGGTTTTGGTCGATCATAGGTGATCGAATTGGGTTTGTAAAAGAGGCTTAAGATCTCCAATATTGAGCTTAATCGGAACTATACTTAGGCATAGGAGATGATATCTTTACAGTTAACTCTTCTTTTCAGATTGTAGTCTGGATTTCTTTTATAGTCAGTGAGGCTCCTTTTGTGATGAGAAGTGTGCTCTAGGCTATTGGCCTTCCTACATGTGTAGGCCCCTCATTTTGTAATCACATACTTACTGCAGAAGTATTATCTAACTGTGGGTAGGCTTCCCATCATGGTTTTTCCCTTTACCGAGTTTTCAATGTACAAATCTTGGTGTCATGTGTTATGGATGGATGATAACTATTTTGTGATTTATGTTTATGCTTAACTATTATATCTGCTATTCCGGTATTTGGATTATGCATTCTGGTATTGAGTTTATGTGTTCCGGTAATGAGGTTTTGAATGCTTAAAGTTTTGTAATCTGTTGAAAACTGATTTACCCCCCCTTCCTCTCATTTATCCTCTGGTTATCTGAGTTGTCTAACAAATTCATCCCCCTCTTAGTATCTAGTATGTGTTCAACAAGGGGAACCCTTACCTTTTCTTTTTGTGCCTACAAACCCTGGATCTGATCATCTTTGTCTACTCTACTTAATTCTATAATTTTATCTCCTAAACCTATAACCTGCACTTGCAAAAGAGAGAAAGATGTTGAGAATTGGGGTTTGCCTAGGTCAAACCGTGAGTTTGGAATCAACCCTTGAAATTGAATTGAAATATTTAAGTGTTGAATGTTATACTAAAGATCTATTGTAGGTGATTGAAGATTGATGATGCAATGCTCTTTGAATGTGATCACAAGTGTTGAATCAATAAAATGGAATAATATGACTAGACATAAATGACCTAATTATAAACACATTTCTTGCATGAAGATTGATGTAATTTTTTTCTTCATGATGTATCAATCTTGAAGAATGCTTGAATGATATGGTGGGATGAAATGTCACCTTGATGCTCTATGAATGCTTGTAGATCAAAATGCTTGATGATGAGATATTTAAATGTGAAATTTAATTAGAAGAATGCTCATATGTAGGGTTCTCAAGGTATTTTATAAAGCTAATATCCAACGGTCAAATTGAGGCATCATGATCAAGAATCAATTAGCAGGAAACATGCATCGAGATATTCAAATCTGGGCTCTATTTTAGGGGACAAGGGCACCCCAAGCGCCATTGTCTACCCAAATGAAAGTGAAAAAATCGAGAATCAAGTGCACATAGCCTAAGAAAGAGGTTCAAACCACCATGTAGATAGATGACATTGGTTTTGAGATTAAAGGCTAAAAATAAGCTTGGTGAGAGCGAAAATGGGTCATACTAAGGCATGAGCACAAAAAGTGGTGTAAATTGTATAGGTTTACATTTTTTTATGCTATAGGTGACATAAGAGATCCTCTCAATTTATCAAAATTCTTAAATTCCTTGAAAATGAGTATGTGGAACTTCTTATGTTGTCTTAACATATTTTTTATTACTTTCAAGTCACCACTAGTATCTATCAAATGCCTCATAAAATCTCCATCAAAACATTTTTGTTGCAAAAGAATATTGAAAAGATTTATTTAGGGATATCCTTTTCCAAACATTTCAATATTGTTTTCATTCTTCTTTGTTCAACAAATAAGTTCTTTGTTGCTTCATGCTTCTTTCAGAATTTATCAACAAGTGTCAATAACTTTTCAAATTTTTTGTTTACCAAACCTATCACCATATCAAATTTAACTTGTTTCAAATATTTGACAAGATTCTTCGTGGATTCTCCTCCCTATTTTTAATCTCAACCAACTCTTTCTTTAATCTTATTTCCTCATCAAAGGGAAATGGGAGATATATTGGATGCATAGCACCTGTGGCCACATTGATTCTTTCATTTAATGATAATATTCATTTTCTTGATCTCTGATTTTCAGCCACTATCTTTCTCATAGATGCCTCTATGAACATAGTTGAGTGTGTTGCCAAACTAGTAGCATCCACTAGATCGATATCCTCCAATATGTGGACCACAATATTTCCCATCACTTTTTCAAGATCCTCAATCACTATTGGCCTTTTATTAGGTGGATAGGCTGACTAAATTTAATCTATTTGATGCATTCCCATGTCAAATGATTTAATGAGATAATGAATTTGATCCATTGATGTTACATAATAAACTATATATTCATGCAATATTCAATACTTCAATATTTCCATTTCTTTGCAAGATTTTTGTGGCGGTACATTTTCCTTTGTCTTAGCATCCATCCCAGTCTAGCGCATGTGTGTCCTTTGGGCTATCTCTTTTAAGTTTTATACTAGGTTTGTGCCACACCTTCCTTCTTGTATATAGGAAACAACTTGTCTCAACTATATTATGATTAAAGGAAGCATTGCCTTTTTAACTAGCTTAGATCGATCCTGATGCAGGAACATCTCGGTCTATAAGCAATCTTGCATCAACCAAAAATATTTCCTTTTTTGTTTAGTTCTTGTTCATTTTTTTGTGTTCCTACTAGTATTTTCTTTCTTTTCATTGCCGATCATATTTTCGGTTTTCAGGATGGTTCATGTGCTTAATTCCAGATTCTCAATTCATTTAGATTCTTTTCCAGCTAATTATCACTTCTGGTTTGACTGTTTCTGGGTTCCAAGGTAGTTCTTGAGCTTACCAATTGGTTTTCCTTCATTTTTGGAGTAGTTTCTTGGCGTGTGGACCTATTTGGGATCTTGTCCAATGTTCTTTGGTGTGTGGTCGACCTTGCTGTTGATCTACACTTCTTGGTTGCTATTTTTTTGGAGGAATTTCTTTCATTCTTAGGGTTGACCTATTTACACGTTTCATTTTCTTGCATTGGTGAATGTAATCTTTTGTGGCTAACCCAAATATGTTTTGGAGGGTATATATATGGTTTTATGTGATCATTTGTAGGAGGGGGGAGGAAATTTGATGAATATGTAATTTTAGATTCATGATTAGTAATTTAGATGATTATGAGAGTCTCGGTAGGGCTATAATCTGGCATGTTAGCCAACATGTAACCGGTTGTTACCAAATGTTCTGTTATGAATGTATGATGTAATTGGTTGGTTACTAGATGTTCTATGATGATAATATGATTTAAATTTGTATTCTTTCTATATTTTCCTATTGCTTCCATTGTGTTACTCTTACAGCATGATTCGCTCAGTTCTCTTTGAGGATCCACTGGTCATGGCTACATCAAGTGGTATCAGAGCTAGTTGTGAACTTGTTGATGGAGGTTGCGAATCTTGAGGCATTCCTTTGGGAAGAAAGATCACCAATTAGAGGCAAGTTGCAGGTCAATCTAGTAGATCATCGAGGAGAGACAATCAAAACTTTTAGTCAGATCACTGAGTTGAGGCAATTCATCGAAGCTAAGGAGGAGATGTTGCCTAGAAGGATGAACCCTCGGAGGGTGGAGCAGATGATGGAGGATTTCAAGAATGAGATGAGGAATGAGATCTGAAATGCATTAGCTGGTTTGTGGAGGAATCCAGAATCTGAGGATGAGTATGAAGAAGTTGGTGAAGAGCTTGAGGCAGAGGAAGTTGAGAGACTGAAAGATGAAAGAGAGGAAAGATTCCTAAGAGCAGTAGCACAAATGAGTAAAGTTCATAAAGTGGAGGTTTCAAACTTTTTTGGAACGCTAAACCCAGAGGATCTAAATGATTGGATCGGAGAGTTGGAAGACTACTTTGAGTTTGAAGATATTAATGACCCATAGAGAGTCCAGTTGGCAAAGACTAAGTTAAAGGGGCATGCTACCTTGTGGTGGAAAGAATTGCAGAGAGACAAAGTAGAGAATGGTGAATCAAAGATCACCCAGTGGAGATAGATGATTGCAAGATTGAAGGCTAAGTTCATACCAAGAGACTATAAGTTGGAGCTATTCAAGAAGTCGCAGAACCTGAAGCAGAGAAACATGAGTGTGAATGAGTATACCAAGGAATTCTACAAGGTGATGATCAGATCTGGACATAGAGAGATGGATAGAGAAAAGGTGACAAGATACATCAATGGACTTCCATTTAAAATTTAGAATGAGATGAGTATGTTGAGGATCTCTATAGTTGAATAAGCTTATTAGTATGCTTTGAACGCTGAGGAGAAGGTGAGAAGAAGACAACAGAATAACTCTAGAAGAAAGGAGAAATACAAAGGACAGATGAGTGACAATATAGACAAGCCGATTGTGGAAGATGAATCAAAACCTAAGTGGAGTAAAGAACCAGATCAGAGAAATGGTAGAGGTAGTAGCAATAGAGATGTTCCCGATAAATATTTAAAGTGTGGAGAAACCAGACATAGATTTTATGAATGTAAGCAGGGAATGGCAAGAAGTTGTATGGCTAGTAAGGAACCAGAAGGAGGATTTACCATAACTGAGTGTGCACCATAGCAAGGAGAGTCCCTTGTATTTAGAAGAGTCCCAATGGAGAAAAGTAGTGAAGATACTGGATCTACTGAGAGGAGTCTTTTTCGGACTGTGTGCAAATCAGGTGGTAAGTGTTGCAAGGTTATTGAGGATACTGGGAGTATTGATAATTTGGTATCTGAGGAAATGGTAGAGACACTTGACTGAAGAGGCTTGAGCATCCTTGTCCTTACAAGGTAAGTTGGTTAGCTTTGGAGATAAAAGAGCAATGTTTGGTGAGTCTTAATATTGGTCCTTTTAGGGATGAGGTCTTGTGTGATGTTTTGTCTATGAGTGCTTGTCATGTCTTGTTGGGAAGACCTTGGTAGTTTGATAGAAGAGATATTTATGACTATAGAAGAAATCTCATCACTATTGAGAAGGATGGACATAAGTTCACATTGTCTTCTTTGAAGGAGAAAGAGAAGGAGGTGAAGAATCTGAGTCTTGAGAAGAGTTATAGTGTTGAGAAACTGATTTCAGAGGTTATACCAAAAGGTAACATGAGTTTTCATAAGGATCTGATAGATAAGACTGATAGCAGGATGGAACCAGATGATAGTATGGTTATGACAGTGAACCAGATGAAGTCTTGTGGCAAAAATAAGTCAAAATTGTAGAAGAAAGAGAGAAGTAAGTAGGGACAGTGTGATGAAAAGATGCAGGGGCAGAAGAATAAAGAGGATAAAAGGTTAGAAAATCTGATTGAGGTTTTAGAGGAGCTAAGGAAGAGGTTTATAGATAAGGAGAATGTTATGATCAGGAATGAGCATGGGGTCTATATCCCAAATCCTTTTTGATGTTCATGAGTTGCCCCTCATGGAACATATCTTTCTATCTAGGGTGTTTGATGCATGAGCATCCCTTATCTATGAGTAATCTTGCATCAACCAAAAATATTTCCTTTTTTGTTTAGTTCTTGTTCAGTTTTGTGTGCAGTTTTTTGTGTTCCTATCGATAGGTGTCGATAGTTGCTTTCTTTTCATTGGCGATCATATTTTTGGTTACTGGATGTTCTATGATGATAATATTATCTAAATTTGTATTCTTTCTATATTTTTGTGTTGCTTCTATTGTGTTACTCTTGTTGCATGAGTCGGTCGGTTCTCTTGGAGGATCCACCGATCATGGTTGCATTATATCCCAAGTGATATACCAACTGAGAAGAGTAATTCTATTAACTAGAAATTTTCTTATTATATTCCCATTTTCATGGTAAAATGTGATGGTGGTTCTAACCTCATTAAAACTACCTATATATCTTAGGCCAAATAGATCTCTTGAATTTTCTAGATGACCTATTATGTTCTTAGATTTTGACAAAGAGAAGATTTATATATAAATCAAGTATCACCCTTTTCCTATGCATAGCATTGGTTAGGTTTTATACATAGTTTCATCCATGTGTCTCCCTCTAGGATCATTTGTACATATGTGTCCTTGGATCTCATATTTTATAGATCTATCAATCATGTGTCATTAAGAACTTGTCCCCATCTAGCTAGTGTTTTAAAAATATTTAAGAATCACTTAGTTTCACATATTATAGGTGTTGATTGTCTTTAAGATCCTTAGCTTAGTCTCTGTCATCAGTCTTTGTAGGATTTATCATTCCTTAAATCAAACCACTCAATCTCATCCATCCCTCACCCTTTGGAAAAATACATCTGAGATGCAAGTGTTATTACATTGATTCTTTTTCATCATTGTTTATTTTTATCTTGAGCTTCCTATTTTTACCTTATGGTTGACATGATCCATCATATCATGTTGTGTTGCAAATGGTAAGTTCTGATTGATTAAAAAATAGGTTTTAAGGACCCGAAACCTTTACATCATAGAGAGAGAAAGAGCAGCAAAAGGATTAAAAGTCCACATACATAATGACTGGCCAGAAGACCAATGAACAAAAAGAACAACAAAGCAACAAAACAACAAAACACAGCAAAGAAACTGGGGAGACGCTGCTCAGCAATTTTCTTTAGCAGGTCCTCTGCCTTTATCACCAACTCATCATAGGTAGCCCCTATAGTTTTTAGCTCTTCCAGATCCTTGTTCATTTTCTTTTCCTTCCTCTTGCTTCTGGTGCGGGTTCTGGGACCTTGAGCTTCCCTTGTACCTTCAGCGTCCAGGTCAATTTCCTGGATTTCCTTGTCATCATCAAGCTTACTGATGAGGGTATGAGTATTATTGGCCAAGATTGTTACAATACTAAGGCTCTCCTTCGTGATATTCTTAAGGCACTCCTAAATTTTTCCCACTTTAGTGACAATATCCGAGAGTGTCTTTTCACTAGTTTCTGCAAGGCTTTTTCTGTCCAGCATCTCCTTTTCAATCTTCTCAAACCTGGGGTTGAAAGCATCTCTGATGTCTTTCACTTTAGCAATAGTGTTTTTCAGATCCTCAATATAGTCAACCATTGTATTCCCCTCCCCTATATTAATGGTCTCCAGAATCAGGACTCTATTGCATAGTTTTTTATACTCATCCACAGCTTTCTTGTAACCATCAATGAGCCATTCCATAGTTTTTATAAAACCATGCAAGCCCTCGGGAGGAGGGCCATCGGGGGGAATCGCTTTTCTAGAGGTTACCTATTCATCTTTAGGGATATGGAGGGTGGAGATAGTGTTGGCAGCCCTAAGAGTCTCTTCCATTGCCTCCTTTTCCAGGCTGTGCTCGGCTTCCAGGGTCCTAGCTTGCTTGTCAGCTTTCGGTTCCTTGCCAGTCTCCTCTTTTTTCTTATGCTTTTTCTGGGTCTAGGCTTGGTTTTTAATTTTCTTCTTCCGAAGAGATGCTAATTAAGGGTTTGATTTGAAGTTTTTTGCCCTTGGAAGATGAGGGTCTTGTTTTCCTCTTCTTACTACTCTCATACTCTGAATCATTAGAGCTATCCTCAATATCAGATGAGGAATCATTGTCAGATTCCTCCTCCTCCAAAAAAGCAGAATCGGACATATCTTCCTCAAAGTCCACAGAGGGCTGCATTCGATTAATTTGACTAGCCTTTAAATGGTCATAAATTAGGACCATTAGGCCTTGGTGCATTGCAACATCACCCAAAGGATTCTCTTTGTAGGCTTTAAGGGAAGCATTCATTGAGAAAAGAAAGAAATAAGGAAAATTCACCTTATCATTATGCCTAAAATGGTTTAACAGAACAAAATGATACCCATAGACTTTCGTAAACCTGCCATCTAGAGTAATATACCGCCAAGGTTTGGCAAAAGCCCTAGGCGGGTAGTAGGTTTTGCTCAACTTTACCAGTCATTTTTTCTCTTTCTCAATAACCAGGTACCTTTCAATGGCTTCCCTGCTAACCTTCCTATCTCTATAGAAGTTGCAGCCTTCCCTGTTTAGACCTGTAGCTTTAGCTATTAAATCTTCATCAATTTCCACCATTTGGTCACCCATTTTTAACATGCCCTTCTTCTAGTTTTTGCAGAAAAGGCTAGTTACCATTCCATCATGGCCATGGAGTCTCTCTATGAAGTTTGAGAAATCGCCCTTCTGCAAAATACCCCACACCTCTTCCTTTTGTTTCCACTCTTTGCAGCTACTTGTAGAGCTGGTTAAACTGAGAGCTTTTCAGAGCTAAAATAATTACCCAGCAAGCGTTGGAGTTGATGGCATTGATGTTATAATGAGTGATTTTCTCATTATAGAGGTAACTCGAAGTGCTCACATCGGTACTTTTCATTATTACCCTATCAATCAAGAGTCTTTGGGGTACTTCTATATCGCTCATCACTTATGATTTGTCTGACATCTTCGGGGAGTCCGCTCTCACCCATCCACATGGTAATTGTCTCATTTTTAACTGCCACATTGGCAGTCCAGTCAGCAGAACAGTTGGCCTCCCGATAGATATGGGAGATATGGAATTTTTTAAAGGTTCTAATAATGTCAATAGCAGAAGTGATTATGTTGTGAATTGACCATGAAGGTTTTGAAGTCCCATTGAGGAACTTTATTATATTATTTGAGTCCCCTTCTATCCATAGATAGGGGCAATTCCATTTTTTGGCTAGGATTATGCCTTGAAGAGCTGCCATAGCTTCAGCTTCATGGTTCGTTTGGGTTCCAATAGGGACATCAATCATCTCTTTGCAAATTCCTCTATGATCTCTAAGAATAGCTCCACAACCTAAAGGACCTGGGTTACCTTTGGCTGCACCATCAAAATTGATTTTGAGCTAGCCTTGGGGAGGGGTTTGCCATTTAGCTTCAAGCCTTTTATTGTAGCTGAGATTAGGACCATCGCTGATCTTCATATTCCAAGCCCTTAAGATATTTGACTCCAGGGAGTTATTTGAATAACAAGGGCCCTCCATGATTCCCATATTTTCCTGGATAGCCCTTTGAATTTTCTGGAATATAGTATCTTGATTTAGGGAGACATCCCTGAAGATTCGGTTGTTTCTTTCTTTCCAAAGACCCCACAAGATGTGAGGAAGAGAGAGCTGCCACATACATCTCAAAAAAGAGTTAGTCCATTGAATATTCCAGGAGGAGAAAAAATCTCTGATGTTACTCAGAAACACCCAAGTTAAACTAAAGCTCTTGAGGAAATTTTCCCAAACAGAGGCTGAGAAGGAACAGTGGAGGGCAAGGTGGTCCACAGACTCTTCCTCTTGAAAGCACAACACACACCTATTAGGAAGGGCAAAACCTCTACCTTTTAGGTTGTCAATAGTAAGGATCTTATTTTGGAGGATAGTCTAGAAGAAAAAATTGATTTTGGGGGTGAGACCTTTTATCCATGCTTTAGACTAGAAAGGATTTATAGGAGGGGGGGGGGGAAAGGACACAATACAAAGAAGACACAGTTAAAGTATCTTTGGGATTAAGTTTCCAAAACAAGGAGTCCTCTTCATTATTCATCCATATAGCAGATAGATGGGTCTTAAGTTTAGAAAGGCTAGGGTGGATACTATCAATATTCTACCAATTGTTCCCATCCCAATATTTTGCCACTAAGGAGCCAAAAGATCCAATACAGGAAGGGGCATGGGAGGCCCATTCATGGAAGTCCATTAGGGGTTTATCAAAAAGCTAGGGATCCTCCCAAAATCTAACTTTTCTGTCATTTCCAAGTTTCCATATCACACCTTTAGCAATCACATCTTTACATTTAGAAACATGGTTCCAAATATGGGATCCATTTATACTGAGATCCGAATTAAGAAAAGAAGAGAGAGAAGAAGATAGAAGAGAGTACTTACTTCTCCAAATTTTGCACCATTCAGAATCAAAATGAAACCATCTCCAAGCTTGTTTGGACAAGAGAGCTTCATTTAAAGTACAAATCCTCCTGAGACCCAGACCACCTTTGATTTTCGGCCTACAAACCTGATCCCAGGCCACCAAGGACATTCTTTTCTTTTCCTCAACCCTAGACCATAGGAATCTTCTTTGAATTCTCTCAATTTCTTCAGCATACTTGACTGGAGTTTTGAAGAGACTAAGAGCATAAATAGGAATACTTTGAAGAGTAGCCTTAAGGAGTTGGAGCTTACCAGCTTGACTTAAGAGGGCCCCTTTCCAACCAGCAAGTTTTTTATGAAATTTGTCAACTAGAGAACTCCTAAAGGAGTCAGGAGGGGAAATCCCCATGGGGAGTCCAAGGTAGGTAGCAGGAAGGTCAGCAATCTTACACTTCAAAATTCTGCTTATCCTTTGTTGTCTTTTCTCTAGAGTATTAATGAAATAGACTTCACTTTTAGCCCAGTTGATAAGCTACCCTGTAGGAGAGGCAAATTTACACAGGGTACTCTTCAATACTTTAGCTTCTGAGATACTTCATTCCCCCATAATAATAGTGTCATCAACAAACTGCTGGTGGGAATAGATAAGGTCAACAGAAGAAGGTTGGAGGCCCTTAAAGGATCCTTGTGAATGGTAAGTTGGAGCATGATCTTTCTTTTTTATTTGTGTGTGTCTTTTTAGTGTGTCCTATTTGGCCCATAAAGACCCTTGTGGTCTCATGCTATGTTGAGGCATATCTTCTACTTGTGGTTATCTAGGATCGTGTCCATCAAAGTTCATTATAACTTTTGAGATGATATACTAATATTTGTTTGTTTTCTCAATCCTGTGCATTTGACATGATGTCAATTTGGTTCATTATACCTTGATGCATAATGTCAAGTGCTTTAAATCAAAATAAGTTCTCACTACATGGCATCTACCATATGGTTCTCAAAATCCCCCAATTTGCATTATCCTACTCATTCCCATATTATCCCTTTTCATGTTTTACCCAAGCTTCTCCCTTTCTAATCCTATCAGTTAAGAATGTGTAAATATGTCCTAAGTCACTCTTCTATTTTAACTTGTGGCTTATTCAAAGTAGTTTTCTTGATCTTCAAATCTCATTTAGTTAATGTCATTCATTTTACCATTGCATTCATACATTATTATATATGGTGAAAATGGAATGACAAACTATTGTAAAACAAACAAAGGTCCAACCACATAAAACCCTAGTTCTACAATTAAAATCCACAATACACCAATGAAGAACGTAAAACATGCAAATCATAACAAAATAGAAATATTATACCATTCACATGCTTGGTAGGGCTTGATCTCCATTGTTTCCTCTCTCCATTGATCTTGTTTGATATGGTTTCTCAAAGATTTCATGTGTGCACAAGAGCTCAACAAACAACCGATTGTGGTTGTATAGTCGCTTGGGTGATTGATCGTTGATTAGGGTTATGAAATGATGAAGGAATCCTTTTATATAGAGGAAACCTTAGAAAATTGAGGGATGAGATTAAGAGGTGAAATGATAAATGGTCGGCTCAAATTAAAGGGTAGGTAGGGAAAATGGTGAAATATTACAAGGATAGTTGGAGGTTAATTAAGAGATCAATGACAAGTGTCATGGACAAAAAAAGCTAATGAATTAATTAAATAAATAAAGATCTATTTAATTAATAGAGGAAGTGGTGATAGGTAAATAAATAAAATATTTAATTTAGGGAAAGGATAATTTAAATAAATAAAAATATTTATTTAAATAGGGAAAGGCTAGAAAAAGATAAGTGAATTAATCAAATAAATAAAAATCTATTTAATTAATAGAAGACTTAGGATAAAGTAATTAAATAAATATAAATATTTATTAATTAGGCTAGGACAATTTTAGGTGTCTACAATTATCATTTTCAACAAATTCATTATCATGTTGATTTAATCATTTACATTCTCATTTGCATTAGGTTCATTATCATTTTCTTTTAGGTGCATCATGCATTGCTATTTAGGATAGTCATGCAAGTTGTCTCATCAATCATATCATTAATCACAATTACAAATCACAAAGGTGTGTTTAACATGCCCCTCTAATAGTGATATCTATTGCTTATCATTTAGTTATTAGTTCATTCATTATCTACTTCTTTTTCATCTTGCATTAGTTGCCCTAGTAGCATTAATCATGTTCATTGCATTATCATGTCCATTAGACTCATTTTAATTCTTATTATCCCTTAATTACATTCAATATAATATAGACTTTTTAATCCATGTTATCAATATTAGTTGAGTCCATTTCATTTATTCATTTAGGTTCCATTATTGTTTTGTAGTTCATTTAAGTTTCCTTTAATCTCACATTAGAGTGTGTTATGATATATATCATTTTCATTCTTGCATTATACATCTCATATTATTGTTATTAGATGTATAATTTCACATTAAGATTATTTTGTTTATCATTTCATCCATATCAAGATAAGCATTTTCTAAGTATAAGCATATATACATCATCAATATAAGTGTACATCATTACATATGTATCCATCATAGATATCAATATAAATATCGCATCATGCATCACACACATTAGTCCCATGATATGAATTCCTATAAACATCACATCTTGCATGGCAAGTGTTGGTACATATGCATATATACATAGTCATATATCTCATATAATTATCAGTATAAATAAAATAATGCATGATCAATCATCCATCTATATATCTAAAATGTCTCAAAAAATATAGTATCTATAGTCCATCATACATAATGGTCATTGAATGTCACAAATTGTAGCATTGTAAATTGTCACAAATGATAGTCTTCATCCCATGATCACCAAAGGAATCTACACAAATCATTAGTAATGTTCGCATTTGCATGAAGATTGCATTGATGAACTATTATGTTGAAATTGAGGTCAATTGTAACCAGTAATGATGTTTTATTGATGTTGTTTTGCAACCGATAGGTGAGCTAGTGAAGGAAATCAGTATTACTAGAGAAGCAGTGAGATCAACCGATAAACCCTACCTGTTGATGTGCTAAACCCTAATCGATAGAGCTTAGTGAATCGGTTGTATTGGTTAATGATCAACTGGTGAGTGGTAATGATTATGCCACGTATGCATGTTGTATGTGAAGAGTTTTAAATGGTTTTTGGTGTGTAGAGATAATGGTTTTATCTTGGGAATGAGTGAGTACATTGCATGTAATGGAAACCGCATGGTGAGTTACAGGGATCGATGAAGCGGTGATCAAGGAGTGGTCGAGGTTGTCTTGAATCATGTGCAATGATTTCTATGTAATCCAATGGTCATACTTGAACCGATTTGTTTGTAATCTCTATGAGATCTTAGGTTTGTGATGTGTTACTGACTTGTTGTTTTGCTTATAAGGTCGATGAGTTGTTTTGTTGTAGTGTTGGCAATTTTGGTTGAATGTAAAAGTGATTGGTTGCCGAACCAGGAGATGTATCTGTAGTATGTGTAAAGGAAGATAGGAGCATGAAAAGGATTTGATCAAGCAGAGTAGTTCTATTTACCAGATCAATAAACCCTTGTTGTTCTCTAACAATTACAACAGTCAAATCTCTTAATCGGGTAAGCTCTAACAAGATTAGTGTTATCTAAATCCTCGAACCAAGTGATCCATTAGCTTGGATTTTAAATCCTCTACCGAGGTTACTCCTAACAGCGTATTGCTTCTAATAGGGCATTATAGTCAATCCCTTAACCGGGTGGTCCCTAACAAGATTTGTTCTTGACGGGACTTATTGTAAAGGTTTAACAGGATTGCCTCCTAACAGGGCGAACTTCAGAAGAGTTCAGAATACTTGTGGGTATTCATCCACACCATGGTTTTTCCCATTTAGGTTTCCACGTCAAAATCATTGTGTCAAGTGGTGAATGTTGTTGTGGCTATGTTTGCTATGGTTAATTTGCTTAATTGCTAAATCCACTTAAATATGATATGATGACCGACAACAATCTAAAATGTGCTTTTACTTTTGTCAATAAAGTATTTGGATGTTTTGGTTAAAAGGTTTTGAGAGTTTTAGAGTTGTTTTACTATTATTCTATTATGACAGTCAATCGGTTTACTTGACAGTGATATTGCAATTTGTAGTTCAGTGTTTGAGCCAGTTAGTTCTAAGTTTGACTTGAGAGGTTGTTTTTTAGTTTGGTGAAAACTCTAGTCAGTTTTTCTATATACCAATTCACCCCCCCTCTCAGTAGTTGACCGGATCCTTATTGATTCATCATACCATCAATTGGTATCAGATCTTTTCAGGTCCTCTAGTGTCTAAGCCTAACAGCTTGAGGTAAAGATCTAGAAGAACGTGATGAAGAAAGAAGGTCTAAAGTTTAATAGAGAAAACTGCATATTATGGAGTGATAGAATAAAAATCTATTTCAAGAGTCTAGGAAGTTAATACTGGGAACATGTTGTTACTCAATATGTTGCACCTAGTGGGACTATGTCTGATGATCAAAAGAAAGAGCAACAAGAAAATAATCAAGCATTGGAGGCCATTATCAGTTCTTTGTCTAATTCAGAGTATGTTGATGTCCATGGTCTGGAGACTGCTTATGAGGTGTGGAAGAAACTTGAGGAAATCTATAGTGGTGATGAGCATGTGAAGATTTCCAAAGAAGAGAATCTGAGAGGTAAATTTTATGACATGAGTATGGTTGAAGGAAAGAAAATACAATGGTATGGTGAAAGGACCAAAGAGATAGTTGGTGAGATCAAGAGTGTTGGTGGTAAAGTGGAGGATTCCATAGTGGTTAGTAAGGTGTTGAGAACCCTTCTACTAGTCTATGCTATCCGAGTTGCAGCCATTCAGGAGCTAAATTCTATTGATAAAACTAAGGTAACTCTTGACTCCATCATTGGTAAGCTTACTAGATTTAAATTAAATGGTTATGATGGTAGTGCTCAGAAATCCGAATCTACATTTAGAGCTTCAGTTTCTAACCCATCTATGAGGAAAATTAGAGATGTCAGTCACAATTATGAGTCTAGATCTAGCAGAGAAGTTGATGATGAAGACAGTCTGATCGAGCTTGAAGCATTGTTGGCCAAGCAGTTACTTAGAGGTACCGGTGAGAACAGAGGTAAATGACCTTTGAAATGTTTTGCATGTAACAAGATTGGACACATTGCAGCTAACTATCCTAATGGTGACAATGAGCATAAGTGTGAGAAGTACAAGAAGTACAAAGGAAAAGGCAAAAGGGATTGTCTCATTGCAGTTGATGGTGGTATCACTAATGAGGAATCTGAGGGAGATGCTAATGAAGACATTGTCTATGTTTCCATTAAAGAGGAGGCATCTGATCAGAAGGCATTAGTTTCGTGCATGGATAGTTCTAATTATTAGATCATAGATAGTGGTTGCTCACACCACATGACCGGTGACCAAAGTAAATTTCTTACTTTGAAGGAATTTGATGGAGGAGTTGTGAGATTTGGAAATGACTCACCCTACATGGTAAAAGGAAAGGGAACCATTTTTGTTAATGGAAAGAGCAGTGTAGATGATGTTTACTGGGTTGAAGGATTAAATCACAATCTTTTAAGTGTAGCTCAACTCAATGACAAAGGTTATCCATTGGAATTCAAGAGTGGAATGTGCAAAATCTATGGGATCAAAGGTGAACTAATTGCAACCAACAAGCAAACAAAAGGTAACCCATTTCACCTGAATCCTAAAGTCAACAACTATTTAATTGCTAAATTAGATGATAGTTGGCTTTGGCATTGGACATTTTTTCATATAAATTTTGATAACATTGTTAAGGTTAGTAATTCCAAGTTGGTAAGAGGTTTTCCTTAGTTGGAAAAACTGGTGAATGCTTTGTGTAAGGAATAACATTTAGGAAAGATAACATCCTCAACTTTTAAGAGAAAATCCTTCTCAGCAAAACATTTGTTAGATTTGGTTCATACAGACCTCTGTGGACCAATAAGGACTAAAAGTATTCAAGGTGATAGATATTTTATAATCTTCACTAATGATTGCTCAATAATGATGTGGGTCACATTCTTGAAGGATAAAACAGGATCCTTTAGTAAGTTCAAGGCATTCAGGGCCTTAGCTGAAAAGGAAAGTGGTAAGAAGATAAAGTGTCTGAGGACTGATCAAGGTGGTGAATTTACTTCAGAGGAATTCACTAGATACTGTGAAGACAATGGAATTAAGAGGTAGATTTATGCATTGAGGACACCACAGCAAAATGGTATTGCAGAGAGAAACAATTGGTTAGTTGTTGAAGCTTCTAGAATGATGCTTATATAAGGAGGAGTAGCAAAAACTTTCTCGAGAGAAGCTGTCAGCATAGTTGTCTACACTATGAACCAGATATTGGTAAAGAGAGGTAAGGATAAAACTCCTTATGAATAGTGATATGTTAGATCACCTAATGTTAGTTATTTTAATATTTTTGGCAGTAAATGTTTTATCAAAAGAGGTGACTATGTTAGAAAGTTTGAGGCTAAAAGTGATGAAGGCATATTTATTGGTTACTCCACCAAGAGTAAGGCCTACAAATGTTACAACAACCGGACATAGAGAATCATTGAAAGTATTGATGTCTGAGTGGATGAGTGTCCTGAAGTTACAAGAGAAACTAGTAAGAAAAAGAAGGAAGATGAATGTTGCATTCTGATATTGGAACCAGAATCGGTGAAGCTAGAAGCTAATGAAGTAAATGTTGTAGTACCAGTTCAACTGGAACAGGTAGATTTAGAAGAAGAACTTGAAGATAATGATCATGTCATTCCAAGGTATGTGAGACTCAATCATAATCCTAACCAGATTATTGGAGATAAAGATGTTGGAGTGTTAACCAGAAGAAGAATTAGAGAGAATTCTTGCATGATATCCACTATTCAGCCTAGAACTGCTAAGGAAGCATTTGGAGATGATCACTGGATTAAAGCTATGGAAGAGGATCTTGACCAGATTGAGAAGATAAATACATGGACCCTAGTACCCATACCAATGAATAAAAATGTGATAGGTACTAAATCGGTATTCAGGAATAAACTGAATGAAGATGGAGTAGTAGTCAAAAACAAAGTTAGATTGGTATGCAAAGGTTATGCATAGGAAGAAGGAGAAGACTATGGTGAGATATTTGCACCAGTTGCTAGATTGGAAGGTGTTAGGACTCTACTTGCATTTGCAGCATATAAGAGATTCAAAGTATATCAGATGGATGTGAAGTCAACATTTCTAAATGGAATACTGGAAGAAAAAGTATACATTGAGTAGCCAGAGGTTATTCTTTGACTGATGCAAAGGATATGGTGTGTAAAATCCACAAGGCACTATATAGTTTGAAGAAAGCACCAAGAGTATGGTATGAAAGGCTACATTCACACCTGATGAAGATAGGTTTTCAGAGAACCAATGAAGACAACAATATATATCTCAAATCTAAAGTACATAAAATACTAGTTAGTGAAGTGTTTGTGGATGGTATCATATTTGGAGCCAATGATGACATGAGTGGTGACTTTGCAAATGAGATGAAAAGTGAATTTGAAATGTCTCTAGTAGGAGAGATAAAATTCTTCATAGGTTTACAAATTCAGCAGATGAAGAGTGGTATTTTTAGCACACAGTCTAAGTATGTGAAAGAGGTATTGAAGACATTTGGAATGAGTGACTGTAAACCAGTTGGGACACCAATGGTTATAGGTTGTAAGCTGTCTAAGGAGGATGAAGCCGCATCTATTGATGAAAAGGAGTATAGATCAATGATATGGAAACTGCATTATGTTGTTCACGATAGCCGGATATTGCTCATGTAGCTGGTTTAGTTGCCAGATTTCAGAAGAATCCAAAGGAGACACACTTGATAGCAACCAAAAGGATATTCAAATATTTGAAAGGTACTATTGACTATGTATTATGGTATCCATATGAAATTAACTTTGATTTGAAGGTTTATACAGATGTAGACTGGGCAAGTAATGTTGATGATAGGAAGAGCACAACTGGTGGTGCATTCTTTCTTGGAGGAAGACTTGTATCATGGAGCAGCAAGAAGCAGAGTTGTATATCATAGTCCACTACTGAAGTTGAATATGTTGCAGCGTATATGAATTGTACCCAGGCAATCTGGATGAAACACATTCTGGAAGGATTTAAGTAGAAGATCATAGAACCTGTAAAGATTTTATGTAACAACACCAGTTCAATAAATATCTCAAAGAACCTGGTGTTGCATGATAGAACCAAGCATATTGAGTTGAAATATCATTTCTTGAGAGAGAAAGTGCAAAGTAAAGATGTGTTACTAGAGCATGTATCTACTAAGGAGCAGCTAGCAGATATCTTTACTAAACATCTACCTAAGACTACTTTTGAGTATCTTAGAGGTCAGCTAGGGGTTGTGCCCCTACATGAGGTCAATTGAGCAAGATGTGGAATACATTAGTCCTGGAGCTAATTGAAGAATCTTGTACCAGGATTTGTGTAGAGTGGAGTTATTCCATAGGGGGAGCATCAAGTTGCAGATTGCTGATGCAAAACAATGAAGTATGATACTGCATGTTTTACTTTCACTTTGGCATTGTTGTCAAAGGGGGAGAAGAACTATATGATTATGGGGAAAAGAATTGTATGATTGACAGAGAGAAGATCTATAGCCAGTTACCAGCTGAAGACATGGAGACTTAGTTGAAGGTGAGTAAAATGTAAACCAGGATTCCTATTCACAATCATAACAATCAAGGGTATTGATACTTGTATTGCCATAAATGCCAAAGGGGGAGATTGTTGGCATTTGCATGAAGATTGCATTGATGAACTATTATGTTGTCATTGATGTCAATTATAACTGGTAATGATGTTGTAATGATGTTGTTTTGCAACCGATAGGTGAGCTAGTGAAGGAAATCAGTATTACTAGAGAAGCAGTGAGATCAACCGATAAACCCTAACCGATGGAGCTTGGTGAATCGGTTGTATTGGTTTATGATCAAATTGTGAGCAGTAATGATTATGCCACATATGCATGTTGTATGTGAAGGGTTTCAAATGGTTTTTAGTGCGTAGAGATAACAGTTTTATCTTGGGAATGAGCAAGTACATTGCATGTAATGGAAACCGCGTGATGAGTTACAGGGATCGATGAAGCGGTGATCAAGGAGCGGTTGAGGTTGTCTTGAATCATGTGCAATGATTTCTATGTAAACCAACGGTCATACTTGAACCAATTTGTTTGTAATCTCTATGAGACCTTAGGTTTGTGATGTGTTACCGACCTATTGTTTTTCTTATAAGGTCGATGAGTTGTTTTGTTTTAGTGTTGGCAATTTTGGTTGAATGTAAGAGTGATTGGTTGCCAAACTAGGAGATGTATCTGCAGTATGTGTAAAGGTAGATAGGAGCATGAAAAGGATCTGATCAAGCAGAGTAGTTCTATTTACCAGATCAGCAAACCCTTGTTGTTCTCTAACAATTACAACAGTCAAATCCCTTAACTGGGTAAGCTCTAACAAGCTTAGTGTTATCTAAATCCTCTAACCAGGTGATCCATTAGCTTGGATTTCAAATCCTCTACCGAGGTTACTCCTAATAGGGTATTGCTTCTAATAGGGCATTATAGTCAATCCCTTAACTGAGTGGTCCCTAACAGGATCTGTTCTTAACAAGACTTATTGTAAATCTTTAACAGGATTGCCTCCTAACAAGGTGAACTTCAGAAGAATTCAGAATACTTGTGGGTATTCATCCCCACCATGGTTTTTCCCATTTGGGTTTCCACGTCAAAATCATTGTGTCAAGTGGTGAATGTTTTTGTGGTTATGTTTGATATGGTTAATTTGCTTAATTGCTAAATCCACTTAAATATGATATGATGACCAACAACAATCTGAAATGTGCTTTTACTTTTGTCAATAAAGTATTTGGATGTTTTGGTTAAAAGGTTTTGAGAGTTTTAGAGTTGTTTTACTATTATTTTGTTATGACAGTCAACCAATTTACTTGACAGTGATATTGCAATTTGTAGTTCAGTGTTTGAGCCAATTAGTTCTGAGTTTGACTTGAGAGATTGTTTTTGAGTTTGGTGAAAAGTTTATGTTAGTTTTTCTATCTACTGATTCACCCCCCTCTTAGTAGTTGATCAAATCCTTATTGATTCATCATACCATCAAGTAACACAAAACATCTATCCTCTAAGAATTGAGACAATAGAAAATATATTACAAAGTTGTGATTTTTACCCTTTGTCACAAGATGCATCAAAATTACAAATTTACACCTTTATTAGTGTGTCTAATTACACACTCTCCTAGAAACTATTTTATTATTTCCCTTTTCTTCTATGCATTGTTAGTCCCAACCAATTTTGAGAGGGGAGGGTTGAATCAACACTATACTGATTATACAGATTTAACCTTAATTAAAACTTCTTATTCAAACTTAACACTTATCAGTATAAGAAGTATTGATAAGAAACATGCACACAAAAATGTAACACACAAGACTACCAAGATTTATCACGTGGAAACCCAAATGAGAGAAAACCACAATGTGAGTAGAAACTCACAAAATCTGCACTTTTCTGGAGTACGCCCGGTGAGGAGCCATCCCTATTAGGATATTACAAAGACACTATTAGGTGCCACTCGGTTAAGTGATTTTCTTTAAGGCATGTTAGAACCTTTACCCTGTTAGAGGTAGCCTTGTTAAAGGACTTGGGATCATCATTTAAGATGTCACCCGGTTAAGGGATTTTACAAAGGGACCTATTAAAGTCCACCCAGTTAAGGGATTTTACTGTTGTAGTTATTAGAAAATAATAGAGAGAATGATCTGTTGTAATAGCTACTCTTAGCTTAATTAGATCCAAATGAAGCTCTTCAGTTTGACCACCGGTTACACTTCCTCTACACTCTATCGATGCTCTACATCATACTTGCTCTGCACTCTTCTAGTGCTCTGCATTCTTTCTCTGCTCTTCACACTATCTATGATTTTTACACTCTCTTCACCACTTTTCTATTCACTTAGCAGTTCTACCCTCTTCTCATCTTGTTGGATCGCCTCTCCTCAGAATTGCACTTTGCAATTTTTGTGATCAAAATTTTTGGTTTTCGCCAGAAACCTTTATACAAAACTCAGAAGATTTGAAATTCAAAACTTTCTAAATCTTCCCACACTCTCTATGCATTCTCTCCATCAATCTCACCAACAACTCATCCTTAACTACCTCTGTAACTCATAATTTCACCAACCTCTGGGTTGTGTTCTATCTTTTTAATGTGAACTGGAAATTCTGCACAAATCTCAGCTTAACTGATTGTTAACTGCAGTAGACTTCACTATCCCTTTGTTTGATGATATCTCACCATGACTAACTCACCTTTGGTCATCGTATATAGCTTATCAATCACTGCTCTGAGATTCTCAAAGGATATCATCCTTCAACCTATATCACCAATTCACCGATGTATTTCTTCACCTTTTGCTAACGGACAATGATCATCAATTAGACTGATCACCTGTCTGTCCAGAGTGTTCTAATCATGCATAAGACTACTAAATTGTAATATGAGTCACCTCTTGTTACCGCATCATCATTTCATCTGTCAGTTTGAAGAAACTGATCTCAATACCTATCGGGTGATTGACTGACTGGTCGACTACTTTGTTTTCCCTTCAACCAATTAGCCTTCTAACAATATACTTCTTAAGTGTGTCAATGATGCATATTTGGGAAGCACTGAATCCTCCATACTGTTGTAGTCATGAGTAAACCATTGAGGTTTACCGCATCTTCTTGCCTATGAGCTTGGCCTTATTCACTGGTAAGTGTTGGTCATCAATGACAATACTAACTGATGAACCGGTTGTGCCAACACCATTAGTTATGCCAACATGCATTATAGGAACTTTATTGATTTAAATTAATATTATGGGTCTTATTCCACTTTATTACATCATCACAAACGTATTTGGTCCCTTAATTCTAGGTGTGTATTTTATCATTTTATCTTAATTTATACTTAATCTTACCCTAATTTTGACTCTCAAAAGCATATTTCGCATAACTATGAGTTATGGTTTGAGCCATTGATCTAGATTTGGAATTGGACCCCTGTTATCTTGCATCCATAGAAATTTGGAAAAAGGTTGATAGGACCGGGTAGCATAGATTCACCTTGGTCCCGCACTTTTTTCCTTGAATTTTGGAAGGTTAATTTGACTATCCTTTCTAATTCAAATCCCACTCCATGCAAAAATATATCAATTTTAAATCATCCTAATGATGATTTTAATTATGAAATACCTATATTCAATAGGTGACCTTCAATTTAAGGGAAATTATTCTTCCTTAAGAGCAGATCTGATTCAAGGAGCAACCAACTACATCAAGGCATCTCAACTTATGTTTTATTTATGTGATTTATCATATTATTGTATCAACACATGGAGGACATATCCTAAGAGCATTGTGTCACCTTTTGAAGGTCTAATCATCTAAATTCAAGCATTTCAATTTAAGATCTAACCTTGCCCTCAAAAGGAAAGCTTTTCCAATTCAATTTCTATTTAAATTTAAGTTCATTTTGTTGGGTCTCAAATCAACATATTGGATAGGTTCTAAGGAAATGCCAACTCCTATGATCAAACCCTCCAATTGACTTGGCCAACTTATAGAGTGAACCTATTTGGTTACTAACTCTCTCACTTTAGGCTCTGCAGGACCTGGGCAGGTATACCTACTCACTAGTTGTTCCTTCTGTTGAGCACTATATTTGAAAATAAAAATATATAAAAAAATGTGTGTTTCCATAAGCATGAAGACTAATGGATATTTCGACCAGCAAACTGTATCGAGCACTGCATAGGAAGTTTCATTGAAAGAGTGTTTTCATCGACACAAGCACTAAGCAAAGGTATTTCGGCAAAAGGTTACCTTCGATGAACATAGAAAACCACTCATCGATACTCTAAGTTTCATCGAAAAAGTGAAAATAAAAGGCGAAAAGGCAAAAAGGTGATTTCGAAGAAATATCATTACCGAAGAAACTCAGAAGGCATTCATCGAAATACAAGTTTTCATCGATGAACATGACGTCGGGCAAAGGCAAAATTGTTTCATCGATAAAGAGATATCGATGAAAAGGGATATCGATGAACATACATAAGCCTTCACCGAAGAAAGAAACTCACCGAAAAGAATGATTTCGATGGAAATTACATGTGACTTATCGAAAAAGGGGACTATCGATGAAAGAGTGATTTCGATGAGTCTTAAAAGTGGCTTCTTGACATAAGCTTTTTACCGAAACAATAGTATCGAAGAAAATGAGCTTTCGATGAAAGATTTAAACACTCGGCCGAAGACAAGGGTTTCATCGATAACTTGAGATATGAGCATTTTGAGCGAACTGTACTTCCCGCGAAAGAGTTAAAGGCCCAGTTGAAGAGTGTCACATCTGCAATAAAGTTTAAACACTTGAGTAGCCGTTATAGATGTAGAACATTAACTATGCACAAGTTCCCCATACGATTACAGTTGAACTGAGTGAATTTTTGTAAGAACCAGATCGATGCTAAAAGATTGGAAACTGCGAAGAACTTGCGGAGACTTGCGAACGATAACCAGAAGAATTGAGCATTCCACCAAGTAAGTGTTGTCTCTCTTTTTTACTGTGATTATGGAACCTTCATCTTCTTCTTCTAAAAAGAGTAGGAAAGGAAAAGAGCTGAACCCTGAAGAGAAGCCCAAGAGACAGAAGAAAGAAGGGAGAGCTCTGACACAGGATTTGTTAGACCAGTGTCCATCGTCTAGTGTAAGGTCCAAGAAGATTAAAAGTGAAGAAGAAGGATTAGAGGACAGATTTGAAAATCTAGGAGACATTTGGACTGAGATAAGAGGGCATGAGTTATTTTTGTTTGGTTACAAAAGAAGGGATGCACCTGAACCCATAAGCAATCTATGGAAGAAGAACTTAGGCAAATTAGTAGTCCCAAATGTGTTTGTAGATGTAGAATTAATGAAAGCTCTGGTAGATTGCTACAACCCAAGAACCAAAACCATATGTGATTACAGAGGGAATACATTAGTAGTAATTAACAAACAGACTATTGATATGGTTTTTGATTTGGACTGGGAAGTAGAGGAGAGTATCGATATGAAGAAACTTTCACAAGAATTCTTTAGTTTGGAAAATATCTACAGGACTTGGAGACTACTTGTTCACAGGCCAAAAGTGGGTGGGTCATTTGTTCAGTTCGGCAAAGATGACAAGGTGTCGTTTGATGTCAACCACTTCCATCCATATTTCAAGTATACATATTATGCTGCAGCCCAAGTACTAGGCCTAGAGGCTCATCCACTCATGGATATTGGGGTTATGGTTCTGTGTGCTGACTTGCAATCAAAAGACCCTAGGTCATTTGATTTTGCCACTTATGTTGCAGATGCCTTGAATCATGGGCTGGAGAAATTGAAAGGAGACCTTGTGAATGTTCATTTTTCATTATACTCCATGTTAATGCATATCCTTCTTTATTGTGGACAAGAAATTAACTTCTGGTCAGATGAGTTCAGCATTAGATCTTATGATAAAAATGGTCTGAAGAAGCCGGTTCAGTTATGGGTATCAGCATGGGACCAGAGGTTCATGAATAACCAATATTGGCATTTTCAAGAATACTTTGTGAAACCTCTTAGTGCAGCTTTTGGGCAACACAGGGATTACACTTTGTCTCCTGAAATCAAGAGATTTCTCAGACCAAAGGACTTCTCTCCAGAGTCACAGATTGAACATAATTGGGGTGATTGGTATTGCCATGATAATCACACAGAAATAAGGGTATTTGGATATGAAGGGCAACCCCATATGCTTCCAATTACAGTACCAAACAGAGTGGCTAGCTTGGAGATTATAGGGCAATTGTCTATTGCCAGTGCTAAACACTTAACTGATTTCGGTAAACAATCTATTGTTCCAGGTTTATTAGTTTTTTCTGATTTCATTGTCAAAATTTCAAAAAGTTATCATTTACTTCAGAATAAATTAGACTATTATGGTATGACTCTGGGTGAGCCTAGGGAGAATTTTGATCCTGAAGGATATATAAGAGCCACCAGAGCCTCACAAAAACTCAAAGCTGGAATACATGTGGCCAAAATGCCAGATGACCTAATCAAGAACCTTGAACGAGAGGAGGCCAAAGCTTTAAAAGGAAAGAGTGAGTTGGTTTGGGAGGCCTACAAATGGAAAAGGGCAAGGGGAATGATAGATGGAGACCTAATTGGAAATCTCCAAGATCCTCTAGAAGTAGCTAAAAGGTTGCTTCAACATGAAGCAGAAATTATGCACAGAGTGCCTTCGCAATTCCTTCATTTTATTAATACTAAGAAGGACAGTCAACCCCTAGCTCACATGTCACCAAAGTCGACTGCCAGTAGTATCCCACCTGATTCTCCTAGGGAAGATTATCCCCCTAGTTTTGAAGCAGAAATGAATATGGACATTGGCGAGATTAACATCAAGGATGTTGTTGATATCAGAATGACTGAGCATGAAGACTTCGTTGCTGATGATGGATTTGCCTCTTCTAGAGAGTTCCTCTCATTTTTGTACCAATACAAAGGAGCTCATGTAAAACGAAGCATGGTTGGAAAACTAGAGGAGGAACAGATGACTCCTGAGAAAGGAAGGAAACTATTAAAAGAGGCCGGTGTAATCATCTTCTCCGGTTGGGATATTAACTCAGCACTCTTATTTGATGGCTTCCTGAAGAGACAAGATTTGAATCAACAGGTGTTGCCCCAGGAGGTAGATAAATTGTTCCTAGGCTCTGGATATGATCCAGACAAAAAAGCTCTCCTACAGTGGGCACTATATCCAAAGGGGAAGAGGCCTATCATTGTAGACATTGAAGAAACTTTTGGACACCTCATGGTTCATCAGGTTGGAAAAACTGATCCTAGGGTCACTGCAAAGCTCAACTTGGATGTTGCAAGATTGAACCTGGACCAGACAGAGTTTTTGATCAGAGAGAACGTCACATATAAGGGACTGTATGAAAAATCTAAGGAGGAAAATCAGAAGCTGTAGGCAAAAGTATTGCAACTAGAGATGGGGACTCCTATCAGCGAGTACACCTCATACCCCGTGGGACGTAGCTTGGACGATGTCTCTGATGCTTTGTACTGGAAGTATCAAGCAGAAAAGGCAAATAAATGCACAGACAGTGTCCAACAAAAGATGGACAAATTGGTCAATGATATCATCGGACATCGGTTTAACACCATGCTCTTACAGGTTGAACCGTATTGGAAAGTATACAATGGAACGATAAAAGCGTTAACAAAGCATGAGAGGTTAAAAGCACGACTACATGAAGTACTAAAAAATGTCGATACCATGACACCAGAGGAAAAGGCCGAGGGGAATGCGTATATGGAAAATCATGTCAAACTTGAAGATACACTGAGAAGAGACTTAAAAGAATTAGATGATGAGAAACCTGTTGGAATGCCCTCCGTCTAAAAAGAAGGAGAAGCGATATCTTTGGAGGATTTGCGAAAAGAGCTTACCAGCGTCAAGGATTGGGCTTTATCAGAGATAGATCGAAGTAAAGATATGGCCCCTACTGTCAACCAAATAATATTCAAATATTTGTCGCTGGGAGATGAATTGAAAAAAACAAATTCCTCGAATCAAAACCTTCAGATACGACGACTATATTCATCATCTAGGACTTCTAAATCTCTTTTTGCTTAAGTTTAGAAACACTCAAGTTAACGACTAGTATTTTGAAAAGTCGTGTCTCTTCATGAAAGGCCTTCATCCTCATATATATATGAGAATGATTTTTGTAATGTAAGGAGATAGGAATTAGATAAGAAGAAAATGGCGATGTATGACAGCCTGTAAGTTTTACAAATTTGAATGGAATACATGCTATGAACTATTGCTTTTCTTTGCGTATGTGTTGTGGATTATTTCACTTTGTCTTGGCAATCGTCTGTGATATTATCTAAAGTGATAAGGTTATTCATATTCTTGAAATCAAATCTGTGCTTCATGTTATAACGTTGAAACAAAAGTTTTGCTTGCGAATTGTAATTGTTCCTTGCAGTACTTCATTGATTGGTCCCTTAAAGGTAGGGTTAAAATTCATTCAATCAACACATGATATAAGCATTCAGGTTGAACTCAAAAGAAATAATAACCGACAGGTCTACAAAAGGGTGGATTAAAAAACTGTCTCACAGGCTCGCATAATAAGTCCTGAAGAAAGTGCAAAGACTCTGTAGCCCAAACAGCAAAGAAGGCACTGGTCAAAACAGATTACACTCATCATTATATTTCACCATTTGTTATTTTAAAAAAGCAAGCAGAAGTAGTTAGGAAACATAGATCGAATAGCTTCTACAACAACAATCTTGAACTCATCTGCTATATCTCCATTCAAGGAACTCATGCCATTTCAAAGATCAGGAGATATCAGATTAGGATAATACATCTGCTATAAAAAGCGCCGGTTATTGGAGACATTCAGTGAATAGGTACACCCGCCTAGGTCCTGCAGAGCCTAAAGTGAGAGAGTTAGCAACCAAACAGGTTCACTCTATATGTTGGCCAAGTCAATTGGAGGGTTTGATCATAGGAGTTGGCATTTCCTTAGAACCTATCCAATCTGTTGATTTGAGACCCAACACCTTCAACTAATGCTTTTTATAGTAGATTTAGTGTCTTAATTTGATATCTCCTAGTCTCAGAATGGCATAAGTTTCTTAAACAGACTAATTTCATATGTGTGTATTGATCTATGTATCTTACAAAAGTATATATGTTACACTTTGGCTAAATTACCTACTATACTTACTCTACTTATCCTAATTCTTAAAAGTAAAGGGTAATTGGTATGGTTAAAGGGTTTGTTTACAAATGACCAGTGCCTTTCCTCTTATTTGGGCTACAGAGTCTTATACTTCTTCAGGACTTATTGTGTAAACTTATGAGACATTTTTTAAACCCACCCCCTCTCGACGAGTCTGTCAGTTACTGTTTCTTATGAGCTCTACTTCAATGTTTATATTGTAAACTGCTTGAATGAATTTAACCCTAACTTTTAAGAGACCATCCAAGGAAGAAATACAGGGAACAATTACAATTCGCGAGTAAATCTTTTTGATCCAAATCTACACTATGAAACACAGAATTTTACTGGAAGAACATGAATAACCGTATCTCCTTTAGATAATATCATAAGCAACTGCCTTCTGAAAATATGTTAACTCTCAACACATATGAGAAAGAAAATGCAACTCGTTAGTTTTTATAAAAAAGTTTAAAAGTACAAAATTGCCTCCACCTCTTGTTTCTATCTTCCTTCATCTTTACATTTTACATCACACATATATATGTGGTTGAATGGTTTTCATACCCCTTTGGGTGAAAAGACACCCCCCTTTTAAATAAAAATAATTCCAAATCCCGAAATTGTGTTAGTTTATGTAATTAATTGTCACTTTACAAGTTGTTTAGGTATATTAGGGGTATTTTAAGGTATTTTATGGGTATATAATGGATAAATGGTCTTTAAATGATGTAAATACCCCCTTTGGTGCTTCACAGTCCATTTTTCATGCCCATTATTGTGTTTATGTTATGTTTCATATTGTGCAACAAATATAAAACTTATTACTTGTATCTATTCAATATATATTTAAAATTTTTCTTGTTCCTTGTCTTGGAATCTGAAATTCCAAAAAATTGCAAAATTTAGGGCTCCAACACATTCCAAGCCCAAGGTTTGACCTGAGGAAAACCCCTATCCACAACCTCATTTCTTTCCTCTTGTGTGCAGCTACAGGTACCCAGTGGAGTCAAGAAGACCAAAACAACACTAGGACTCAGAAACAAGGCTTCCAAACAAATTTCATCAAAAAGTTCCTGGACCGGGGCAGTTTTGGGTGTCATGGTCTACGACTAGGTAACTATGGAGCAGCATGGTCCTCCTATAACAAGTCCAAATTTGATAGGTGTCTTCTAGATTGCATCAAAATTCAAACTTTCAAACCACAGTTCAAAAGACCAAGGCGCTGCGTGCCCTGGTCCTGTTAGTTCAACTCCAAATTTCAATTATAGGTGCATAGTCAAATTCTCCTTTCCTTTAGGTACCTATTGTCAAGTTTATGTCTCATTATCAGTTAGCATAATCAATCCAAGTTGCTAGTCCATGCATGTACTTTCTTACCTTAGATTTAGAATTAAATTTACATCCTTTCAATTACATTTTAAACTCAAACAAAAGGTAATAGGACTTCAATCAACATTCAACCCTCCTCCTAATAGATTTAAGGTTGGATCTATTGAGTTCATCCTCGTTTTAATGCGATGCATGTGAAAGGTTAGGTTGTTTCCTAGTTTACAAAGCATCACTTGTGAAACCATAATTTTTCACCCATTACATTTTAGTGAACCCCACACTACTTACACTTGCATATTTATGATTTTGAGTTTTATATCTAATTTTCAAATTTAGATACATTAATTTCAAAGCTTTATTTAAAATAAAAATACAAGAAAATCTTGTTTTATGCATTTTGTGTGTTACTTTATTACAATAGATCATTTCATTGCAACAGTTGGTATTTCTTTTCAAAAATGTCAAACTACTCTTTACAAGATTTTTGTGCCTTTGATAATCCATTTTGTTATGATGACTATCCATTCGAAGAAGTATATGGTAGAGAAGAACTTCAAAAGACTATTCATGGTTTCCTTTATCCTATGCCCTCACCTTCTAAACCATCCTTTTTCCAAAGGTTAATTAACATAATGCATATGTCATTTAGTAGTGATGAGCTTGAGATTTTGGATGAAAATTTTGATGACTTAACCATTACCTTTAAATCATCCTCTATATCTCCAAAAACTCACAAGGATATTATCATGCATGGTAATCTGCTTTATGAACTATTACCTTTTATCAAACCTATTTGTGAAGAAGCTTTTGTGATAAAAAAATTGATTTGGATGTCAATCCTCTTTATCAAGCTTTACCTTTTAAAGAAGAGGCCCTAACGAACCATGTCAATTCCTCTCATAAATATCTCTTGTTCATGGGGATAATTTGGTACAAGAAGAGATTATTAACACTCCTTTTACAACTCTTCCTCTTAAGGATTAAATTTTGATAATTGATGTTGATCTTTCTCCTAAAAATGGCATCTCCCATGAGAGTATGATATCATAAACACATTCCTTAATGTTACTTTTTTCAAATATCTCCCCCCTAAGGATGAATCTTTGAAGAATGATGTTTATCCTAAAATTTGCCTCCCCATGTGGATAATTTCCTGCAAGTAGATGATATTGTAGCTACATTTCCTAGTGATAGCATACCCTCTTCTTATTTTAATGAATTTCCCACTAGAGATGAAGCATTAATGAGTTATGTTTGTGCTTTTCCTAAAGCTTGTCTTACCCATAAAGATACCTTGGAGGAGGAAGGTGAAATCATTAGCAATTTTCTTGATGGTCTCCCTTCTAAATATGTATCCTTAGAGAAAAAAGAGCTTAAACAAGTCAATACCATTCATGTTTCTATTTATGAGAAGCCTAAGCCCAAGAAACCTCCTAATATCCTAGAAGTTCCAAAATACATATGTGAAAGAGGTACTATGGAAAGGAAACTCACACAAAAATATGGTATTGAAGTGTGTAACTTTAGAAACAACAACAAATATTCCAATGTTCTTCTCAGTTCCCTTCCTTCCCCTTCTCATCCAAAGAAGCATGTTGATAAGGAACCTAATCTTGTTGAGAAACTCCATGAAATCTTAGCTAAGATTTCCCTTTGGGATTTGATTCAAATATCACCTTCATACCATAAGTTGATCCAAGAAGCCTTACAAATGGTGGTTCCTCATCCTTCTTCTAAACCAAATATTACATCCTCACAAGATGAATTGCCTCCTCGATGTTAAAAATAGATATCATCCCCTTATGATTACTCCTCGCATTTATGAACAAAACATAAAAGGTCATGTGAGGTAGGAAATAGGTATAGGCATCAAAGTATATAAGTTAAACACCCACTAAAACTAATATTCTATGAAAATACTCCTAACACATTCAATAAAGGAGTGAAGACAAAATGTCAAAATAAAATGCAAACCAACGATGTAGATATCTCCTCCATTGCTCCTCCATTGTTCTTCTTTCTCCTTCAAATTGTTGTAAGTGGATCTAACGTACAAAGCAAGTGTATTGAAATCAAGATGATGAGATGATATAAAAATGATTTAGGCAACATAAGGATACTCGAAGCGTGATTAAAATTGAATGAGAAAAGAGTCCAATTTATAGGAAAAATGAGGATTGATTGGATGGCTAAGATTGAAAATATTTTTGGTTAGATGGATGGACCTGATTGAGTGCACAACAGAGGTACCATTTGAGGAAGGATTAAGATAAAAGAAAGAAAAAGAGAAGATATTATGAGAATAAATAATAAAATCCCTATTATCTTCTCATAAAGACCAAATTAGCAAGTTGAAGAGATAAGGGAGACATAACTTAGAAAGTGGAAGAGATAATCGGAAATAAAAATTAGAAAGAGGAAGAGCTAACTAGGGTCATAAATAATTAAATAAAATTTATTTATTTCACCCACACATGCTAATTAAATAAATTAAAATTTTATTTAATTAGAATAAATGGAGAAAGGGGATTAAATAATTAAAAAAAATTATTTAATCATAGAAGACTAATTATCTTAGAATATAGGGATTAAATAATTAGAGAATTATTCAATTGAAGAGGAATGGTTAGGATTAGTTAACTAAGATCAAAATTAATTAATTAGAAAGATATAATGATGAATATTAATTAAATAATAAAGATTATTTAATTAATGGTTTAGAAGAAAAATAATTAAATCATTTAGAATTATTTAATTATAGGAAAATTAGAAGAAGAATATTAGTACTAATTAAATAATTAAAATTATTTAATTAGTTTAGATGAAAAAGGTTAGTGAAAAGTATCGTCAAAGACTTAAGACAATTTTCAGTGTCTACGGGAACTTTAATTGATAATGGGTCAGCACTTAACATTTGTTGTGTTGACTTATTGGATAGGATAAATTGGGATTATCCTTCTATTCAACCTGACCATCTTTGTGTTTGTGGCTTTAGCATTAGCTATTGTGGTGGCAGAAAAGCAAGACTGAGTGACTAGGACCTAATCCCACTTTTGCCAACACATTGGGAATATGAAAGAGCCTAGGGAGATAGATCACTTTTGATACTTCTTGTGAGAAAGAGAGAGCCAAGTACTATCTCTTGGGGTTTCTATTCCTCTTGTTGTATGTGATGAGAAAAATTAGGGTTTGATTGATCAACTAGACTAGGAGATAAAGAACGAAGCACATATGAACTAAAATGAAACAAACTTGTAGATCTAAAACTGAGATACTGAAAGAAGACAAGGGGGAGGAATTTGAATTTGTACCTAATGTTGAAAACTGAGCCAAACTGACCAGGACCAAGGTGCCACGCCCCTGTCCCTAATGATCTGACAGAGAGCTATAGCTGAAAGGCTGAGATTTGAAGGTCCTAAACTTGTAACCTACCAAAAATACCTGAAAGTGGGGGGACCAAGGTGCCATTCCCCTATCCCTGATAGATTTGAGCAATCCTGAGACTTGTGGGTGGTACTTATGCCTTTTTTTGATCTGAAACTCCTTTCAAGTACCTATTTCTGCACCTGCAACTGAAAAGAAAGGGTTTGGGTGGCTATGTAGGGTTTTGTCTCAATCAAACCCTTGTATTGGTGATTTCCACCTCAAAAATAGTCAATAATGTACTGAAAATGTGTGTGCTAGAACCTTGTGTGTATGCAAGATCCTAAAATGAAAGCAAACAATCTAGAGCAACCCTAAAGAGTAAACCCTAATTGCTTATAATTGACAAAGTAAGTGCTCTAAATTAATGATGAAAAGTGATCTAAAGCATGAATTTAAATGTGCAAATTGATGTAATGAAGCTTATGCAAAGACATGAAAACAACATGAAACCATACCCAACCCCTAAGGGAGGGGTACAAGCCAATCGTCAGTCGGTGATCTTCTATTATTCTTCAATGTCTTCAAGGGTCCTAATTGATGACGAATGCTTGACAAATACTTGATGAATTCTTGATGAATGTTGTTGAATTTTGTTGAAGACTCCACATAAGCTTATCTTTCACTACATAGAAGGCTCCTTGTGCTCGCTCCAATAGCTTTCTCCTTAGATCTTAGTTCTTAGTTCTTAGATCCCTTCAAATGAAGAAAGAGAACTCTTATGTATGAAACCCTAGATCTTAATTTTGACTTTAGGTCGACTTAGAGATTGAATTTCCCAGCAATTTCTTGGGGTTAAGCATTATTATATCATACGATTATTCTCCCAAAATTTCTAGAAAAAAGTCGAGGACCATGTGCACTTTGCACATGGTCAAACCAACTTTTCACCAAATTTTCAGGCTCATTATATATGATGATATTAGAGAGAATCCCAAAGTTATAGCTGATTTCAAGATGTTTTGATATGCGAAATCGGGCCTTAAAGGTCAAAATAGGACATAATTAGGGTTTATGATTTAATGATTTATTGGAGGTGGAGGCATATGCTTGTGGTGTCATACTTTAACATGTTCATGTGACCTTATTTTAGGGTTTTCACATCCTATTAACATTTCTTCTATGTCACGCACTTGATCTTCATCATTTATCGTCATCTTGTCATTCTTCTGCATTTCTTCCCTCTTCAATTGTGTTTCTCACATTCTTAATTAGGTCTTGTCGCACACTCAATCATCAATTTGTCAATCTCTTGTCAATTTTTGGCCGATTTTGTCATTGATCTTTTGTCATTCGACCTTCATCAAGTTGACCTTTTATCAATATTTGATCGATTCATCATCGATCTTAATCAATCATCATTTCTTGCCAATTTGGATTGATTAGTCATTGGTCCTCATCAATTGGCGCCTATCAATTGCAATCCTTGTCAATTTTGATTAATTTATCATTGATCTTGGTCAATCAACTTCGGTGCTTTATCAATTGTCCAATTTTCATCATGATCATATCAACCCTACATCAATTATCTTTTGTCAAGACCTAATTGTCCTCCTTGCATTTCTAATTCATCTCCTAGGGTTTTCTAATTTAATCCTTTTGTCGTTATTGTTCAAGCTTAAATAAATTTATTTATTTTATCCTAGGTTCCTTTGTCACAATTAAATATTTTTATTTAATTGGCTAACTATGAATTAATGAATAAGGAATATTTATTTATTGATTCTTTCTAATTTCCATTTTTTCAAAACTTTCTAATTCTTAATTTATTCTCATTTTCCTAATTTTTAATTCATCAATATCCAACTAGTTCCTCAACTTTCTATTTTGGTTTTGCCAACTAATATCCTTCTTAAAATTTATCCTATTTTGTGCTTTATTTGGAAGATATTACATCTATAATTTTCAAATTCAAGGGGCAATCTTATCTTGACATGATCTTACCCTCTTGCATGGGAAAGTGTGTCATGGCTTTTCTTTTTCAATTTGATTTTTCCCTTAATTGAAATCAATTGCAAATTTTATAGATTTTATTCCAATCTTTGATCAATCTCTCCAATTTCTCTATAAATTGGATTCATTTTTCATTCATATTTCAACCACTTCTCAAATATCTGATAGTTCTGATACTTAATATAAGTACAGATCCAATAGCAAACAAGATGAGAGGGGGGGGGTGAATCATACAAACTTAATCTTCCATAAAAACATCAGATTCAACCTCGGTAACATATATTTCCGTAATATAACCAAAACTATTAAACATGCAAACTCAAAAGCATATGAACATCATAAACCTCATAACACCAGATTTAACGTGAAAACCCAAATAGGGAAAAACCATTGTGGGATTTCGGACCCACTAAGAAATATACTCTTCTAGAGTATGCTCGGTTAAAAGCAAATCCTGTTAAAGATTACAAACACATTGCTAGATGTGACCCGGTTAAGAGATTTCCCTCAGATCTGTTAGGATCTTCATCTTGTTAGAAGTGACCTTGTTAAAGGATTTCAAACACTCAATCAGAATGTCACCTTGCTAGAGGGTTTTACAAATAAGACTGTTAAGTCCACACGGTTAAGAGATTTTCTGTCACTTTCACAAAATAACAGTAATAAAATCTATTTGCAACTTCACATCTAAAATGCTAAAGCAGATTCTTATTTGTTCAATACAATCTAGACATAGAACTAATCTTGTCTATCTGTTGGGCTTCTATACTCTGTTATTCAAATAGGTCTTCATGCTTTTGTGCTCGGTAATCACTATGTAGCATCCCTGTGCATACACTTGCCCGCATACATTTTTTATCAACAGTTTCCTATTTATAAAGAATTAGGTAACCACTTAATCTCCTTGATCACATTTCCCATGATCAATCATAGCCATCAGATCTTCAATCTTGTCCAAGTTCAATGCATCTTTCGATCTGAAAACATTTTACCCCACCTTGGAACTTGCATATTAGTCTTGGAACTTGTGCCAGGGTATTGCGGTTCAATCTGAGTTGTAGATCTTCATGCCGACTTTTCATTGCCTTAGATTTGTTAACAATATTCATTCACAGCTCACCAATCATTGATCAGTTCCAGCTCATCAGCTTCCTTCATTAAATAATGCATGTAAACATTTAATGCATTTTGTTATATCTTGGTTACAACTCGGTAACAACTCGGTGAATACTAAACTTCACTCGGTAGACATTCCGCCTTCATTAACCAATAGCGATAACCTTAGGGTTTACCAACTAGGTTCCTTAGGGTTTACCGACTAGGTTCCTTACTTGATAACATAGTATAGTATTAACCTTTACATTTTACAACATATGTATGATGTTAAAACAATCTAAACATCATGATCTCATCATTGTCTGACTCAGTACTAGTTGCCCATTGAATACCTTATTCATCATATTCTTTCCTTTGTCTTTTATCAACATCTTTATAATCTTCATATCATACTTCTCAAGATATGGCAACATCATACTGAATTAGAAAATCAATTTCTTGACAGCAATGACAAAATAATAATATCAAGACAGTAAACATCTTTAATCAGTTATATCCATAATCATCAACAACCTTCTCAATATCCTTATGAAACGCCAACAATCTTTCATTGTCTGTTATAATACAATATTGCCAACAATCTCCCCCTTTGGAATTGATGGTAAAACCAATTGATTTGACCTTAAAAGATTCAGATTACTGTGATTCTGAAATGCTGAAATGCTCTCCCCCATACATTAGACTTCTCCTATTTTCAGTCTTCTTTCCAATCTGTCGTCTGCTCAGTTTTCTTTTAGTCTTCTCCCCTGATAGGTCTTCTTCCTCTTTATAGTAGTCTTCTCCCCTTTATAGTAGTCTTCTCCCCCTTTGACAACAATTCCAAAAAGTAAAGAACTAAAACATAATTACTTTCTGTAAGAAGTGATTTCCTGCTGTTGTGTATCAACTAAGTCTCAGTCAGAGCATTTTGTCTTCAATTCCTATTCCCTATAATATTTCCTGTATTATTTCCTGTACACCTTTAGAAAACATCCTAAAGTGTATAAATCAGCATCAACTCCCAAAAGATATTCATTAGAGTCATCGGATTGATGCTTTCATCGAACTTGGTCAGTGAGTAGAAGATAGGGGTAGGACCCCTAACTTACTTCTGAGATATTCAAAAGTGTCCCTTGGTAGTGGTTTGGTGAAGATATCTGCTATTTGTTCCTTTGTGCTAACATACTCCAATACCACTTTCTTCTCTTGAGCTTCTTCTCTAAGATAATGATATTTGATAGATATGTGCTTTGTCTTAGAGTGCATTACAGGATTCTTTGAAATATTAATGGCACTAGTATTATCACAGAATATAGTTACCGGCTCGGTAACTTTCTCATTTATACCTTCCAATAGTTGTTTGATCCATGCAATGTTAGTACAATTCAATGTTGCAGCAACGTATTCAACTTCTGTTGTTGACTGTGAAACACATCCTTGTTTCTTGCTAAGCTAACTCACTAGTATTTCTCCTAAAAAGAAAGCTCCTCCACTTGTGCTTTTTTTGTCATCAATGTTGCCTGCCCACTCAGCATCAGTATAAACTTTTAAATCAAAATCATTTCCTTTCTGATATACTAAGACATAATCCTCTATTCCTTTTAAGTATCTAAAAATTCTTTTGATTGTTGTCATGTGTGTTTCCCTAGGATCTGTAGAGAATCTTGCAACTATACCTACTGCATGAGCTATATCTGGTTTGCTATGAACAACATATTGTAGTTTTCCAATCATGGATCGGTAAAGTGTCTCATCAACAGATGCAGATTCATCATTCTTTGATAATTTACAATTGCTAGTCATAGGAGTACTTACTGGTTTTGAATCATCCATTCCAAATTTCTTCAAGATTTCCTTTATGTACTTGCATTGAGTAATGAAAATCTCATTTTTCATTTGCAGTATCTGTAAACCTATGAAATACTTTATCTCACCGATTAATGACATCTCAAATTCTTTGCTCATTTCATTTCCAAAGTTCTTGCATAAAGAGTCATTTCCACAAAATATAATATCATCAACAAATATGGCTGAGATCAGTATTCCATTTTCATCATTCTTCATGTACATGTTGATGTTCTCACTTGTCCTTATAAAACCAATCTTAATCAAATAAGAGTGCAATCTTTCATACCATGCTCTTGGTGCTTGTTTCAAACCATATAAAGCTTTGTTCAATTTACATACCTGATCTTTATTCTTGTCTTCAACAAATCCTTCAGGTTGTTCAATGAAAACTTCTTCTTCTAATATTCCATTCAGAAATGTAGATTTGACATCCATTTGATATATCTTGAAATTTTTTAAAGCAGCATAGGCCAACAATGTTCTTACTCCTTCAAGTCTAGCAGCAAGTGCAAACGTTTCACCATAATCAATTCCTTCTTCTTGAGCATAACCTTTGCAAACTAGTCTTGCTTTGTTTCGAATGACCTCTCCTTTTTCATTTAGCTTGTTTCTAAAAATCCATTTTGTACCGATTACATTTGTGTCCTTTAGTCTTGGGATTAGTGTCCATGTGTCATTCTTCTTGATTTGATCAATCTCTTCTGTCATAGCATTTATCCAATCTTCACTGTTAAATGCCTCTTTCACTATTCTCGGTTCAAATTCAGATATCAAACATGTGTTCTGTCTTAGTTTGTTCCTTGTTATCACTAGATCATCCTTATCTCCTATAGTTTGACTTGGTGCATGATGTCTTCTGACATGCTTGGCTAATACAGGCTCAATAGGCTCTGTATGATCTTCTTCATCACTTGGTAACTGGATATTCTCTTCATTTTCTTCAACAATCTTCTAAGTAGGACTTCTCGGTTGAACATAGACAAATTCATCATAGTCTTCTGGTTCCTTGGAATTTCCTTCATCATTTCTTTCTACAAATTCATCAATTTTAACATTTGCACTTTCTACTATTTTGTTAGATGATTTGATTAGACATTTAAATGCTTTGCTTCTAGAAGAGTAGCCTAGAAATGTTCCTTCTTCACTTTTCTGATCAAATTTGCCATTTCTATCATCTTTATGAACATAGCATCTACTTCCAAAGATTTTAAAATAACTTACATTAGCTTTCTTATCATACCAGATTTCATATGGTGTCTTCAAAGTTCCTTTCTTCAATTGAACTCGGTTCAAGGTGTAAACTATTGTGCTTATTGCTTCTCTCCAAAATGTTTGTGGCACCTTCTTTTCAATCATCGGTGTCCTAGCACAATCCACAATAGATATGTTTCTTCTCTCAACTATTCCATTCTGCTATGGAGTTCTCGGTGCAGAGAGTTGTCTTCTAATACCATGATCATTGCAAAATAAGTTGAACTCATCAGATGTGAACTCTCCTCCTCTATTTAATCTAAGACATTTTAGTTGTCTTCCTGTTTCATTTTCAACTCTTGCCTTGTACCATTTAAACATTTGAAAAGCTTCTGATTTTTATTTTAAAAACATTACTAACATCATCCTTGAATAGTCATCCACAAATAATATGAAATATTTATCACCATAATAACTTTGAACTTTCATAGGACCACAAAGATCAGTGTGCACTAGATCTAAAATTCCTTTAGAAGTGTAAGACTTACTTGTAAAGATTGATCTTGTCATCTTACCCATCTGGCATCCTCAGCACAGCATTCTCAGGTTTTTCAAGACTCGGTAGACCTCTTACTCTGTGCTTCTTGCTTATTTTGATCAGATTATCACAATTGACATGACAAAACCTTTTATGCCATAACCAGGTATCATCTAACTTTGCATACAAACACTTATTTCAAGTTGAGTCAAGGTGAAATGTGTTACCTTTTGTTTGTGTCCCAGTAGTAGCTAACTTTCCATTTTTGTCATGAACTTTGACAATTCCCTTTTGAAATTCTATTCGGTAACCTGTGTTGTTTAGCTATGCTACACTCAACAAATTGTATTTCAAACCTTCAACCCAATAAACATCATTGCATCTTTCATTATCAAGAAGTGTTATAGATCCTTTACCTCTCACTGGACATGGTGCATCAATACCAAATCTAACATAGCCTCCATCATAATCTTCTAATATAACAAACGTGTGTTTATCTCCTGTCATATGATGTGAGCATCCACTATCTATAATCCAAGAATCATTAGTGTTTATGTGAGATATTAGGGCTTTTTCTTCATACATCTCTTCATCTGATCCATCCTTGATAGCCACATAAACTACTTCCTTTGTATCAGTCTCATCTGATTTATCATCGTTGGATTCCTCATCAGCTTTTAGGCATGTCTTTCTATCTCTTCTTCTGAAGTCTCGGTGTCCTCTGTAATGATTATCTTTCTGTCTATCATCTCGGTAATCTCTCTTTTCAGTAGAGTCTTTTTCAGGATAGTTAGAAGCCATATGTCCTATTTTATCACAATTGAAACATTTCAAAGGTAGTTTTCCTTTATACTTACCTTTGCCTCTCAGTAACCTTTTGGCTAATAGTGCTTCAAACTCTTCTTGCTTTCTGATTTCCTCATATAATTTGTGTACTGCCTCCATGTTCTTATGAAATCTTTCACTTGCTCTACTATGATCTCCTTCAGAGTACTTATACTTTCTTTCATTGAAATCATTAGATTCATCAAGATGAAAAGAATTAAATGCAGATTCAACTTTATTTATCGAAGATCCACTGTTATCAAAATTACTTAACTCAAATGCATGTAGCTTACCAGTAGTAGCATCTAAAGAAATTGGCATATTAGGTACAGAGCTCAATTCATTGATTGCAGAGACTCGGATTGCATAAGCGGGTAGAAGGGTTCTTAAAAACTTACTTGTTATATCCTTTTCTTCAATAGTTCCACTTGCTCCTTTGATTTGATTGATAATCTCCTTTAGTCTTGTATTGTACTGAGTTATGTTCTCACCTTCATTCATCCTCATAGATTCAAGTTGTCCTCTTAGACTATCTACTTTTTCTCTTTGAACATGTTCATCTCCTCCATATACTGATATGAGCTTATCCCACAATGCCTTTGCATCATTGCAGCCTTCTAGATCATTAAACTCTGAATCGGTCAGTGCAGATGTTATTTCAATCATTGCTTGAATATGTTCTTGATTTGCCTTTATCTCTTCCATAATCAATGGATAGGTGCTTGGTGTGACAAAATCATTCTCTAGATAGTATACCGCATATTCTCCAACTCCTGATAGATGTAGCTTCATCATTTTCTGCCATGTAGAGAAAGTTGACTTGTTCAGCATCGGTACATCCCTCTTATACATCTTTGGATCTTTAACTCAAGTGCCTTCAAACTTTCCTTCTGGAGTCCAAAGCTCTGATACCAATTGATAGTTCTGATACTTAATATAAGTACAGATCCAATAGCAAACAAGATGAGAGGTGGGGGGGTGAATCATACAAACTTAATCTTCCATAAAAACATCAGATTCAACCTCGGTAACATATATTTCCGTAATATAACCAAAACTATTAAACATGCAAACTCAAAAGCATATGAACATCATAAACCTTATAACACCAAATTTAACGTGGAAACCCAAATAGGGAAAAACCATTGTGGGATTTTGGACCCACTAAGAAATATACTCTTCTAGAGTATGCTCGGTTAAAAGCAAATCCTGTTAAAGATTACAAACACATTGCTAGATGTGACCCGGTTAAGGGATTTCCCTCAGATCTGTTAGGATCTTCACCTTGTTAGAAGTGACCTTGTTAAAGGATTTCAAACACTCAATCAGAATGTCACCTTGCTAGAGGGTTTTACAAATAAGACTATTAAGTCCACTCGGTTAAGAGATTTTCTGTCACTTTCACAAAATAATAGTAATAAAATCTATCTGCAACTTCACATCTAAAATGCTAAAGCAGATTCTTATTTGTTCAATACAATCTAGACATAGAACTAATCTTGTCTATCTGTTGGGCTTCTATACTCTGTTATTCAAAGAGGTCTTCATGCTTTTGTGCTCGGTAATCACTATGTAGCATCCCTGTACATACACTTGCCCACATACATTTTTTATCAACAGTTTCCTATTTATAAAGAATTAGGTAACCACTTAATCTCCTTGATCACATTTCCCATGATCAATCATAGCCATCAGATCTTCAATCTTGTCCAGGTTCAATGCATCTTTCGATCTGAAAACATTTTACCCCACCTTGGAACTTGCATATTAGTCTTGGAACTTGTGCCAGGGTATTGCGGTTCAATGTGAGTTGTAGATCTTCATGCCGACTTTTCATTGCCTTAGATTTGTTAACAATATTCATTCACAGGTCACCAATCATTGATCAATTCCAGCTCATCAGCTTCCTTCATTAAATAACGCATGTAAACATTTAATGCATCCTATTATAGCTCGGTTACAACTCGGTAACAACTCGGTAAATACTAAACTTCACTCGGTAGACATTCCGCCTTCATTAACCGATAGCGATAACCTTAGGGTTTACCGACTAGGTTCCTTACTTGATAACATAGTATAGTATTAACCTTTACATTTTACAACATATGTATGATGTTAAAACAATTTAAACATCATGATCTCATCATTGTCTAACTCGGTACTAGTTGCCCATTGAATACCTTATTCATCATATTCTTTCCTATGTCTTTTACCAACATCTTTATAATCTTCATATCATACTTCTCAAGATATGGGAACATCATACTGAATTAGAAAATCAATTTCTTGACATCAATGACAAAATAATAATATCAAGACAGTAAACATCTTTAATCAGTTATATCCATAATCATCAACAACCTTCTCAATATCCTTATGAAATGCCAACAATATTTCATTGTTTGTTATAATGCAATATTGCCAACTATATCATCACGTTGTTGAACTCATTTGCAATCTTGCTCTCTTTCTCACACTTGCATTTTGTAGGTGAAGCCCACATATTTGGAGGAAAAAGATTAATAGTGGAGAATCATGGAGGAAGTACTTCGTTATGGTTTGCATATTTGTTTTAAGTGCTTTGTCTTCATAGCTCTATTGAATGTATTGGGATTTCTTTCATAGCCTGTTAGTTTTTGTGGTTAGCTAATATAAGTTATGAATCTTATGCTCAAATTCCCTATTACATTTTTTGGTCAACCTGGCATGAATCAAACACGCAACCTTTAAAATCATTCTCAAAGACTAAACATTAATTAATATCATATCATATCATGCGCATAGTGCCTCTTAGGTTTAATTAATTAATTAATTAAACCCCCTTTTACTAACAATTCTTCTAAGTCCTAAATAAAGGTCCCCTTTGTCCATTAATTAAATAAATTCATTTTATGTAAATAACTAATTCATAAATATGAGTAATAAATTAATAAATCATTTTTATTAATTTATCATATTTATCTTCCTCCAAAATAAGGATAATTAATAAATTTTATTTATTAATTCATCTTTGTTTCCTTCTTTTCTTAATTTTTTATTCTTCCATTTTATCCTCTTATGTGGAGATATTTAATAATTTTTAATTATTAAATCTTCTCATAAATCCTCCTAATTTTCAAATTTGGAAACTAATATCTTTCCTTGATTTTCAAAAATCAGTCTTTTATATTTAATAATTTTTAATTATTAAATCTTCGCGTAAATCCTCCTAAATTTCCAATATGGAAACTAATATCTTTCCTTGATTTTCAAAAATCAATCTTTTTGGCAATATCTCTTTAATTTTAATTCTTAATTTCAAAAATGAGTTATACATCTTCAAAAATCTATTTTTCTATGAGGAGATATTTTCAACTTGCTAATTAGGTATTTATGAGAAGATAATTAAAGATTCTATTATTTATTCTCATAATATCTCCCCACTTGCTTTCTTCTATCTTCATCCTTCCTTGAATGGCAACTCTGTTGTGCACTCAATCAGGTCCGTCCATCTGCAAAAAATCTTATCAATCTTGGCCATCCTGTCAATCCCCAATTTTTTTATAAATTGAACCCTTTTCTTATTCAATTTCAAAAAACCACGCTTCTAGTATCCTTATGCTGCAATTTTCATCTTGTCATCTTGCTTGCTTTCATACTTTGTTCTTGCACTTGTAGGTGAGATCCACAAACAAGCTATTTGGAGGAGAAAGAAGGACAATGGAGGTCAATTGAAAGAGACATTCGTGATGATTTTCATTTCTTTTGAATGTCTTATTTTCAATTCTTCTATTGATTGTATTAGGATTTCTTATCATTGCAATTTAGCTTTGTCATTAGCTAATGTTTATTGCTTTGATGTTTTCCCAATTTCCTAGCTACATGAGGAATAAAATAAAAAGGGGCACACTTAGGGTAAAATATAATTAATTAAATGCTTAAAGGAAAATTATAATGCAAGATGCAAACACACTAAGGCGGATGCTAAACTAAGTGTGGAATTGTACCACCCTACCAAGGGCGTACAATTTACGACACTACAAATACCTATTATCTCGCATCCCTACAAATTTGGCAAAAAGTTGATAGGATCAAATAGCATAGATTTGCCCTAGTCCCACAATTTTTTCCCCGAATTTTAGGAGGATAATTTGGCAGTCATTTCTAATTCAAATCCTACTCAATGTGAAAATATATCAATTCTAAGTCAACCTAATGGTGATTTTAATTATGAAATCCGTATATAAGGCATCCTTCTTAATTCATTTTCATCCTTACATCTTATTCTAATATTATCATCAATTTAAGGGCAATTCTTCTTCCTCGAGAGCAGATCAAATTCAAGGAGCAACTAACTATATCAACATATCTTCAATTTATGTTTTATTTATGATTTCATGATGGATTTTATGTGATTTATCATGTTATTGAATCAACAAAAGGAGGAATTACCCTAAGAGAATTGCATCACTTGTTAAAGGTATAATCATCTACACTCAAGTATTTCAATTTCAAATCTAGCATTTCCTTCAAAAAGAAAAGATTTTCCAATTCAATTTCTATTTCAATTAGGGTTAATTCCAAACTTGGGGTTTCTCCACAACCCCCTTTATTTCCCCTTATGTGTAGCTATAGGTACTAAATGGATCCAAGAAGACCAAAATAGCACTAGGATCCAAAAATAGAGCTTCCAGCCAAATTTTAATTAAAAGTGCCAGAGACCAGGGTGGTTTTGGGTGCCATGGTCCAGGAGTAGGGCACTTTGAAGTGCCATGGTTATCCCAAAACAAGTCCAAATTTGATAGGTGTCTTTCAAATTGCATAAGGATTCAGACTTTTAGACCACAATTCAAAAGATCAAATGTGCTAGGCGCCCTAATCCAGCTACTTCAACTCAATATTTCAATTATAGGTGCATAGTCAAATTCCCCTTTCCTTTAGGTACATGTTGTGAAGTTTATGTTTCATTATTAGTTACCATAATCAATCCAAGTTTCTAGTTCATGCATGTACTTTCTTACCTTAGATTTAGAATTCAATTTGTGTCATTTCAATTACATTTTCAACTCAAACAAAAGGTAATAGGACTTCAGTCAAAATACAACCCTCTTTCAATTAGTATTGAGGTTGGATCTATTGAGTTCATCCTACTTTTATCATGATGCATGTGAAAGTTAGGTTGTTTACTTGTTTACAAAGCATACTTGTCAAACCCTAATTTTATAAGCACTACAAAATATTCAAAATAAACTTTAATTAAATAGATACAAGAAATAAATTAAATGAAAAACATTTACCATATAACACAATGATGTATGCAGGGAAAAACTTTTTGGAGAAGAAAATCAACATTGCAATATAGAAACCAATTGTATTATTGAATAATAATATTAATTGTAATATAATAGGCATGCACATTCCCTTAAAGAAGTATCAGTAACATGAAAATTAAGAGTAATTTTGATAGTATAATGACACTTATAAAACACACTATGCATACTTTATCCCAAGCATCCAGTTAATAAATGAAGTACAAATAGACACCATCCAATGGTTTTTAGAAAGTCGTGTACCATCCCAAAAGAAGCATAGTTCTCAAAATTCTATGGAAGAAATTCTAATAACCCTCCCACATGAATTCAAATATTTCTTATACATTTTTATAGATATCAAAGCTTGACATATTTGACCAATGTCCCATTTGACTCCATTATTCATTCATTAAAAAAATGTTATATTGCATGTTCCATAAACTATTCAAGATTGCAATGTAACTCCCCTATAATCATGTTTCCACATGTTATAAATTTTTTTATAAGAAACTTACATATTTTAATATCATAAGATTCTTACCATAATCCTATTAGATTCTCATACAACTTCTTACACAATTTGCATGACACAAGAACAAGAGTGTCACTCCAAAGTGGGATGGCCTAAATCTCATTCGAGACTAAAAAAAATAATAAATAAAATACAAATTGTAGGATGCAAAAAATATGATACCTTTTCTAGCAAATACTTTTTTGTTAAATATTTTTGTGGGGAACAATTTAGATCAATAACTCAAATCATGTGATGTAAGGCCAAACCTAAAGAGTTCAAAATTGAGCATAGAATTATGAGTGTATACAATTGATTCTATTGGATATGTTAAGGTTGAGGTCTCATGGAGGGGAGCTTCCTAAAAAAATAGAGTTAGAGCTACTATTTTTATTTTTTAATATTTAAAGTTGGCCCTCTCATGAATTTTGTACTCTAGCTCAACTTAAAAGTTTAGGCTCCTAAATTTAAAGATACTCGCGGTCCCACAAACTTTTTAGTGTAGCTCAACATAAGTTGAAGCTCCTAAATTTAAGTAAGTTGTGGGTAAATAAAAAAAAATTGTGTGTGGGAATCAAATTGAGATGATTGATGAGGGGAGGATGGTTGTGTGTGCGGGAGGAGGTTGCGGGTTTTGAGATAGGGCATCCGCACCCTAGCTCGTGGGTGGTTTGTGCTTGTTGGTGCACAGTGGAAGAGCGTCGGGGGTTCATGCAGGGAGAGGTCATTCTATTTGTTGGCCGACTGGGGTTGGTGGTGGTGTGGTGGATCATGGGTGGAGACTTTGTACAGGCATGACAAGGGCTTGGTGTTAGTGGTTGTTTCATGGGAATCCTGTGGGGTGGGGGGCTTTGGCCAGTTTTCCTTTTGTGGTGGTCGAGAGGGGTGGGTGTACGGTGTGTGTCGGGGTGTGAGGCTTCCTCGCCCACTTTTGTTTTGGGTGTGGGTTTTGTCATTGGGTGTGATGTTGATTGCAAGAGGAGAAGCCTCGGGGCATCACCAGACTTGGATTTTCGTTTGGTGTTGGGTTCAAAATCCCCATCCCAAAGTATCAAGATTTTTGATAATAATAATTTTGTTTTATATTTGGGGTTTGGTAGTGCTGGTATGCCTAATGGCTCTCAGATTACAAAGATTAATGGTTGTCTAGAGAGATGCAGTGAGAGGCCGAAATTGGTAATTCCTCCTGAGATGATAGTTGAAGACGTTGAATACTTTTCAAAACACTCGTTATATTGCAAGTTTTTGGGGATGAGGGTTTCTCTGCAGTTTGTGGAGAATTGGGCTCAGAGGACTTGTGCACCGGAAGGGGAAATGGAGATTATGTTGTTGGAAAACAACTACTTCATGGTTACATTCAATTGCATGGAGGATCACAATAAGGTTTTTGAAGGACGCCTGTATTTTTATAACTACATGGGGTTGTTCATCAAACCTTGGCATGCGGTGTTTAACCCTTAGGAGTAGCTCTCGAATAGGGTCCCAGTGTGGGTTCATTTACTGCATTTTCCAGTGGAATGTTGTCGAGAGGATGTGTTACAGATTCTCGCTTCTTTGCTTGGGAAACCGATTGGATCTTCAACGCAAACCTTGGGGAGAAAGGTAATGACTTTCGCTCATATCTGTGTTAAAATTGATCTTAGTAATCCTTTGCCATATGTTATAGATATGTGTGCGGGCTCTTATTCTTGGGTCCAGCAATTAAAATATGAGAATTTACCATTTCAATGTTGTATGTGTCATGAGTATGGTCATTTCTAGCATAAGTGCCCTAGGTATAAACCAGTTGTGTGTCAACCTCAACAGCCTTCCCGTAACCTAGATGGGGTTGATAAAGGAAAAGATGCCATGTCTGATGAGGTGGTGGGTGCTAATGGTTTTGTCCTAGTTAAGACAAAGAACAAGAATCGAGGACAAAAGAGGTCCTTACAGGAGAGATAGGAGGAGGATACCTTTAACAGATTTGAAGTCTTGGATGACCTTAGCCAACAGGAGGTGAACTCGAGGTTAATTCCTTTGGATCAAGGTGCCTCAAGGTTGGTCCCTAATAGTGTGAATTGGGATTCTACCTAGGTTCTGCAGGTGGTTGGGAGTCAGCAAATGGAGATTGATCAGCTAGTAGTGGCTCAGTTGAGACCCATTTTTGGTGTTGAAGTGAACTTGGCTGGAGGGGATGTTTCTCCTACAGCACAAAAATTGGAATCTATTGGGGTCAAAAGTAACAAGAGCTCCTTACATCTAGATCTTCATTAGAAAGACATTAAAAAAGGAGCAACGAAGAAGATTTCAAAGGTTGGCAGAAAGAAGGATTTGGATAAGATCAAATTGATGGGGGAGAATTTGGTTGAGTTAGGGTCAGTAAAGACTCTAGATTCTCATTTTTTTGATCCCCCAAAATGATTGTAATATCATGGAATGTGAGGGGCTTGAATAGTGGCTCTAGACAAAAAGTTGTTCAGGAGTTGATAAGGAGTCATTCTCTTGATGTCCTTTTCCTACAAGAAACTAAATTATCTATGGAAAGTATGTTGGGTCTGGTACCGAAGCTATGGGGGAGAGGTGAGTGTTAGTGTATTGGGGCATTTGGCTCCTCTGGAGGGGTGGCCTATCTTTGGAACCCCTTGAGGATTCATCCTATTTGGTGGGTTGCTTCCAGATCTTCTTTATCTAGGGTTGGTTCTAGTCTTGAGACCTAGGAATATATCTTGTTTACTAACATTTATGCCCCCATTGATCTTCAAGGCAAGCAAAATTTATGGTCTCATATTTCTTTTATGCAAGGGTTGTTCCCTTTTCATCCATGGATTATGGCGGGTGATTTCAATTCCATCTTAGAGTTGAGTGAGAAGAAGGGTGGTGCTATGCGATTGGAACCTTCTTCCTTCCTTCTTCAGGATAGTATATCAACATTGCACCTTGTTGACATTAAGCCTAGTAATGGTCTATTCACTTGGAACAACAGGAGGGTAGGGGAGTATTGGATTGTGGAGAGGCTGGATCATTTTTTGGTTTCTATTTATTGGGTTGGTGGGGATTGGTCCACATGTTCTGATATTTTAGACTAGAGAGGTTCGGACCACTGGCCCATAAATTTGGTGTCTTCTTCTACTCAGTCACTCGCACTCTTTCATTCAAATTCCATCTTATGTGGCTATCGAATCCTTCTTTGCAGGATCATGTTGCGGAGTGGTGGAGGAAAGGGAGGCCAGCCTTTGGCACTGCTATGTACACTTTTGCCAAGCAGCTACAATTTGTTAAGTTTCAGCTTAAATGGTGGAATCGTCAGTGTTTCAGGAATATTTTTCATGCTAAGATAGCTACTCAACTAGAGTTGAATGGCATTACTAGAGAAATAAGAGAGCATGGTTTATCTGAAGCCTTGCTTAGGGAGGAAGACAGGGTAGTCAAGGCTTTAGAGTGGGATCTTAGAGAGGAAATCTACTGGAAACAGAGAGCTCGTATTGATTGGCTTCAAGTGGGGGACAAGAATAATGTGTTCTTCTTCAATTCAGTGAAAGCAATAAGACATGGGGATTCCATTCCTATTCTAGTCAATGATAGAGGTGAATAGTGTTTATCCTTGTAGGAGATTTCTAGGGAGTCTTTGCAGTATTTTTGGTCCCTTTTTAGTGAGGATACTCAAGGGGAATAAAAAGAGGGGAGTCAGGTTCTTTCTTGTATTCCTTCTCTAGTTACTAGGGAGATGAATGAGCATCTTATGGGTCCTATTTTGCTAGAATAACTTGAGAGGATTGTTTTTCACATGAGAAAAGGAAAAGCTCCTAGACCAGATGGGTTTTCGATTGAGTTCTATCAATATTTATGGGATATTATCAAATTGGACTTATTGGAGGTGGTCTAAGAGTCCCAGAGGAATAAGCAGATGCTTTGGGTTTTGAATGTGACTTTCATTGCACTCATCCACAAGTGTGATGGGGCTTACTGGTTAGGCTAGTTCCACCCTATCTCTCTCTGTAATGTGTTTTATAAGATCATTTCTAAGTTGATAGTGAAAAGGTTGAAGAATTGACTTGGGGATGTCATTTCTAAGGAGCAGAGTGCATTCGTGGAGGGTCACTGAATCCTGGATGGTGTGATCATTGCTACTGAGACCATTCATTCTATGGAAGCCTCGAAGGAAAAAGCTATATTTATTAAGTTGGATATGGAAAAGGCTTATCATAGAGTCCGTTGGTCCTTTCTCCAGAAGATTATTAGGGCTTTTGGCTTCACGAATGAATGGATCCAATGGGTAATGAGTTGTGTTTCATCTACCTCCTTCTCTATGCTAATAAATGGAGATCATACTGAGTTGTTTGGTGCATCTAGGGGTCTTCGCCAGGGGGACCCTCTCTCCCCGTACTTATTCATTCTTTTGGCTGAGGTTCTAGGGAGGTTGATTAAGTATAATGTGGGTGTGGGTATCATCCAAGGTTGGAGTTGGGATAATGACATGCATCCTTAGTCCCATTTGTAGTTTGTTGATGACATGGCCCTGATGGGACTAGTTCAGATCAGAGAAGCTATAAATTTGCATAAAGTTTTGGATGTTTATCTTGCTCCTTCGAGCCAGTTGATCAATGAGGATAAATCTTCCATCATCTTCTTCAACACACTTGGAACTATTTAGAGGAGGATTGCTCATATCTTGAGATTCCAGGTCGGTTCTCTTCCCTTGACTTACCTAGGTATTCGTATCTCTACTGGTAATCCTCCCAGGGACTTGTGGCAGGGTATCTTGGAAAAATTTTGCATGAAGGTTGAACATTGGACACACATATGGTTATCCTTTGTTGGGCGGGTTCAATTGATCCAGTCGGTGGTTCAGGCTCTTCTGATTTATCAGTGTATGCTCCAACTCACCCCTCAGTAGTTTATGAAGGGATTAGATTCTATGGCAAGGCAATTATTATGGGCAGGCAACTTGTCCTCCTACAAATGGTGTCTTGTCGATTAGGACTTGTTGTGTATCCCGAAACAGTCGGGTGGGCTTGGCTTAAGGTAGTCTACTTTATTTGGGGAGGCTTTGGTGGCTAAATTATACTCGAGTTGGTGTGTTGAACAGGATCGGGGCTGGACTAAGATTTTGTCTTACAAATATATGCAGAGGATCCCGAAAGAGAAAATTCCAAAATATCCACTTGTGGGAAAAGTCTCAATGATTTGGAGTACTCTCAAGAAAGGGGCTGCTCTTATAAAGGAAGGATTTTTCTAGATATGTAAGAGGGGGAAAGAGGTTCTTTTCTTATTCAACTCTTGGGAGGGATACCCCCCCCATCATTGATCAGTTTCCTAACCTTGGGAATCTATGTCAGAGGTTCCTAGAGGCAGGGTGGTCTAGGGTGAGAAAATTTAAGGTTGTTTATAGGTGTGGGCGATTGGATTTGGAGAAGTGGAAAGCTCCTAATGAATGGTCAGTTGTTGGAATGGATGAAGAGTGTGTTGAGCTGCATGAAATTTCAGTGAGTAGACATTGTAGTTCCCTTAAGCATAGGGATAGACTTGCTTGGTCTTCGAATCTTAAGGGCGTCTTTATTGTGGCCAGCGGATACCAGGAGTTGATGTCTCATAGATTGGAGGGGAGGGAGGTGAACTGGTGGAAATATGTGTGGAATAATTTCTCTTGGCCGAAGTGGAACTTTTTTGCTTGCACTTTGGCTTTGAATAGATGTCTAACATGGGACAATATTCGCACGCAGGGGTTCCTTGGGCCTTCCATCTATGTCTTGTGTGGTAATGGGGAGGAGGATTCCTCCCACCTATTCTTCAAATTCCCTTTCTCGTTGCTAATCTGGCATTACTAGTGGGGGGTGTGGAAGCATCCTTATGTTCACGTAGATTCTTTGGTGGAGTTTTGGAGCAATTTGGGTAGGCCTCCTATTTTGTCCTCCTTTCTCCAGACTGTCTGGCACATTAGGCCCATTTTCATACTTTGGTAGATCTAGTTAGAGAGGAATAGGAGGATCTTTAGGGACGTCAGACTGTTAGTTCAACAAGTGTGAAATATAATTAGTGGAATGATTCAGGAAACAGTGGAAGCTAAATGTGAGGTGAATTTTCCTCTGGATAGAGGAGAGGCTGATATTGTGAGTAAGTTGGGTTTGCAAGAGATTTCTCCCGTCTCAGCTTGTGTCAAGAGAGGTAGACGTGATATGAAGAAGGTTTAAAGGGTGGGAAGGTGGATTCCCCCTTGAGATGATTCCATCAAGATTAACACCGATGGCTCCTCTAGGGGTAATTTGGGTCCTGCTGGGATTGGTGGTGTTGGTAGGAATAGTTCGGGGGAAGTGGTTTTCTTCTTTTCGGTGCATAAAGGGTGGAATTCTAATAAATTTATGGAGGGATTAGCAATTTTCTATGCCCTAGAGCCTTCTTTTGAGTTGGGCTGGCAGAAGTTTATATGCGAATTAGATTCACAAATTATTGTTAACCTGTTGATTGAGCAAAAGTTGAGTGGCATTAATTGGCAGCTGGCAGGGATTGTTCACCAGATTCTACAAATTAGTATTATGATGGAGAAGGTGTCTTTCATCCACATTCCTTGTGAATGGAGTAGAGCAGCTGATTGTTTGGATAAGTGGGCCTCGAAACATGGTGATGATTGGAAAGTTGAAGGTTGGGGACATCTCTCCCCAGATTACTGTTAGGTCTTGCCTAAGATCTTTGTTGAGGATATGGTTAGTTATGAAGCTAGTTGATCTTTGGTTGGACTTGTGGTTCTTTTCTGGGGCTTGGATGCTCTGGTTTTCTTTTGTAATTCTTTATTCTTATTATTAGTAAAGTTTTTACCCCTTTATTCAAATTGAGATGATTAACAAGTGTCATAAAATATTCCTAAGCTAGTGGAGCAATTTTTAGATCCACTCCAAATTTCACTTGCTTAAATTTGTAGACCCAAAAATTAGGGGCCTCTATTTTTAGGAAAATATTCCAACGAATCTATAGAAAAAAAGATAATTTCTTAATGGGACCTCTTCCTTAAAAATAGAAGCTTAAGCCTTTCCATGGGACCCCTACCTAATTTGCATAAATAGAAAATATATATACCATAACAATGGTGGAATACATTCTCCAACATAATAAGTTATTAACAAAATATAGTATATGTGTCACCAAATAATGTTTAGGTGTTCAATATGTTCAGTTAAGTTCAATTTATAGTCATATAATTTGAATGTCTACTACAACCATAAATATGTAATATTATTTGATGAATAAATTAATAAACATATCTTTTTGCCTATACTTTTGTAGTTGTCATATTTCTAACTAATAAACAAATATTTATAACATATTAAATATCATAAATTATAATATTTAATTTTCAATATGCATTTATAATTATCAACCAAAAAAACTCTAATGAATCCAGATTGATTTTCCTTAATTGAATCCCATTTGCTTAGTCAACAAAAGAAAGTAACACCTTATGGTTCTTTGGCAAAATGTCTTTCGCCTTTCTATCCACATTTTCTAGCAAGAAACAAACAAACATGGAATGCTTTCTTTCATTTCCCCATCCTTTCCTCTATTTATATACAGTCCTCCACTGTATTCTCCCTCAAAACATATCAATTGTTTGCAAGATTTGTTTAGCTGTTGTGTTTTGCATTCATGGCTTCTGCATCTTCATCTCACCAGCAAAATGCTTTCTCTGAAATCGAACCTCCCAACAAAAGGAGAAAAGTAGAACAATCTTCCTCTGTGTTTGATGTGTTGATCAATCACAACGGTTTGGATGCCAATTCCTCTCATAAATATCTCTTGTTCATGGGGATAATTTGGTACAAGAAGATATTATTAACACTCCTTTTACAACTCTTCCTCTTAAGGATGAAGTTTTGATAATTGATGTTGATCTTTCTACTAAAAATGGCCTCTCCCATGAGAGTATGATATCATAAACACATTCATTAATGTTACTTCTTTCAAAGATCTCCCCCCTAAGGATGAATCTTTGAAGAATTATGTTTATCCTAAAATGTACCTCCCCATCTGAATCATTTTCTGCAAGTAGATGATATTGTAGCTACATCTCCTAGTGATAGCATACCCTCTTCTTATTTTAATGAATTTCCCACTAGAGATGAAGCATTAATGAGTTATGTTTGTGCTTTCCCTAAAGCTTGTCTTACCCATAAAGATACCTTGGAGGAGGAAGTGAAATCACTAGAAATTTTCTTGATGCTCTCCCTTCTAAAGATGTATCCTTGGAGAAAAAAAAGCTTAAACAAGTCAATAGCGTTCATGTTTCTATTTATGAGAAGCCTAAGCCCAAGAAACCTCCTAATATCCTAAAAGTTGCAAAATGCATATGTGAAAGAGGTACTAAGGAAAGGAAACTCACACAAAATATGGTATTGAAGTGCGTAACTTTAGAAACAACAAGCAATATTCCAATGTTCTTCTCAATTCCCTTCCTTCCCCTTCTCATCCAAAGAAGCATGTTGATAAGGAACCTAATCTTGTTGAGAAACTCCATGAAATCTTAGCTAAGATTTCCCTTTGGGATTTGATTCAAACTTCACCTTCATACCATAAGTCAATCCAAGAAGCCTTAAAAATGGTGGTTCCTCATCCTTCTTCGAAACCAAATATTACATCCTCACAAGATGAATTGCCTCCTCGATGTTAAAAATAGATATCATCCCCTTATGATTACTCCTTGTATTTATGAACAGAACATAAAAGGTATTGTGAGGTAGGAAATATGCATAGGCATCAAAGCATATAACTTAGTCAACCATGAAAACTAATATGCTATGAAAATACTCCTAACACATTCAATAAAGGAATAAAGCCGAAATATCAAAATAAAATGCAAACCGATAATGTAGATATCTCCTCCATTGCTCCTCCATTGTTCTTCTTTCTCCTTCAAATTTTTGTATGTGGATCTCACGTACAAAGAAAGTGTATTGAAAGAAAGATGATGAGATGATAGAAAAAATATTTAGGCAACATAAGGATACTCGAAGTGTGGTTAAAATTGAATGAGAAAAGATTCCAATTTATAGGCAAAATGAGGATTGATTGGATGGCTAAGATGAAAATATTTTTGGTTAGATGGATGGACATGGTTGAGTGCCCAACATAGCTACCATTTGGGGAAGGATGAAGATAGAAGAAAGAAAATGAGAAGATACTATGAGAATAAATAATAAAATCCTTAATTATCTTCTCATAAAGACCAAATTAGAAAGTGGAACAGACAATCAAAAATAAAAATTAGAAAGAGGAAGAGCTAAGTGGGGTCATAAATAAATAAATAAATTTTATTTGTTTCACTCACACATGCTAATTAGAATAAAGGGATTAAATAATTAGAGAATTATTCAATTGAAGAGGAATAGTTAGGATTAGTTGACTAAGATCAAAATTAATTAATTAGAAAGAGATAATGATGAATATTAATTAAATAATAAAGATTGTTTAATTAATTGTTTAGAAGAAAAATAATTAAATAATTTAGAATTATTTAAATATGGGAAAATTAGAAGAAGAATATTAGTAATAATTAAATAATTAAAATTATTTAATCAGTTTAGATGAAAAAGGTTAGTGAAAAGTATCATCGAAGACTTAAGACAATTTTCAGTGTCTACAGGTACTTTAATTGATAATGGACCAGCACTTAACATTTTTTGTGTTGAATTATTGGGTAAGATAAATTGGGATTATTCTTCTATTCAACCTAATCCTCTTTGTGTTTGTGGCTTTAGCATTAGATGTTGTGGTGGCAGGAAATCGAGACCGGGTGACTAAGACCTAATCCCAGTTTTGCCAACACATTGGGAATACAAGAGACTAGGGAGATAGCTCACTTTGGCTACTTCTCTTGATAAGGAGTGAAACAAGGATTATCTCTTAGGGTTTCTATTCCTCTTGTTGTATGTGATGAGAAAAATTAGGGTTTGATTGGTCAACTACACTAGGAGATAAAGAATTAAGCACATATGAACTGTAATTGAACAAAGTTGCAGATTTGAAACTGAGATACTGAAAGAAGACAAGGGGGAGGAGTTTGAATGTGTACTTGATACTGAAAACTGAGCCAAACTGACCACGACCAAGTTGCCACGCCCCTGTCCCTGATGATCTAACAGAGAGCTGCAACTGAAAGGCTGAGATCTGAAGGTCCCGAACTTGCAACCTACCAAAATCACCTGAAAGTGGGGGGACCAGGGTGCCACACCCTTTTCCTTGACAAATTTGAGCAATTTTGAGACTTCTGGGTGGTACTTATGCCTTTTTCTAATCTGAAACTCCTTTCAGGTACCTGTTTCTGCACCTGCAACTGAAAAGAAAGGGTTTGGGTGGCTATGTAGGGTCTTGCCTCAGTCAAACCCTTGTGTTGGTGATTTCCACCTCCACAAATAACCAATAATATACTGAAAATGTGTGTGCTAGAACCTTGTGTGTATGCAAGATCCTAAAATGAAAGCAAACAATCTAGAGCAACCCTAAAGAGTAAATCCTAATTGCTTATAATTGACAAAGTAAGTGCTCTAAATCAATGATGCAAAGTGATCTAAAGCATGAATGTAAATGTGAAATTTGATGTAAAGAATCTTATGCAAAGACATGAAAACAACATGAAACCATACCCAACCCCTAAGGGAGGGGTACAAGCCAATCGTCAGCTAGTGATATCCTATTATTCTTCAATGTCTTCAAGGCTCCTAATTGATGATCAATGCTTGATAAATACTTGATGAATTATTCATGAATATTTTTGAATTTTGTTGAATACTCCACATAAGCTTCTCTTTCACTATGTAGAAGGTTCCTTGTGCTCGCTCCAACAACTTTTTCCTTAGGTCTTAGTTCTTAGTTCTTATATCCCTTCAAATGAAGAAAGAGAACTCTTATGTATGAAACCCTAGATCTTAATTTTGACTTTAGGCCAACTTAGAGATTGAATTTCCTGCCAATTTGTTTGGGTTAAGCATTATTATATCATAGGATTATGCTCCCAAAATTTTGGGAAAAAAGTCGAGGACCATGTGCACTTTGCACATGGTTCGACCAACTTTTCACCAAATTTTTGGGGCCATTATATATGATGATATTAGAGTGAATCCCAAAGTTACAGTTGATTTCGAGATGTTTTGATATGCAAAATCGAGCCTTAAAGGTCAAAATAGGACATAATTAGGGTCTATGATTTAATGATTTATTGGAGGAATAAAATAAAAAGGGGCACACTTAGGGTAAAGGGTCCAATTTTATGATGTGGGGAGTGCTGAAATATGACTTTAGATTTAATTAAATTCTTCAAGGAAAATTATAATGCAAGATGTAAACACACTAAGGTGGGTGCTAAACTAAGTGTGGAATCGTACCACCCTACCAAGGGTGTACAATTTACAACACTATAGATACCTATTATCTCGCATCCCTAGAAATTTTGGAAAAAGTTGATAGGATCAAATAGCATAGATTCGTCAAAGTCCCACAATTTTTTCTCCGAATTTTAGGAGGATAATTTGGCGGTCCTTTGTAATTCAAATCCTACTCCATGTGAAAATATATCAATTCTAAGTCAACCTAATGGTGATTTTAATTATGAAATCCCTATATAAGGCATCCTTCTTAATTCATTTTCATCATTACATCTTATGCTAATATTATCATCAATTTAAGGGCAATTATTCTTCCTCAGGAGCAGATCAACTTCAAGGAGAAACTAACTATATCAAAACATCTTCAATTTATGTTTTATTTATGATTTCATGATGGATTTTATGTGATTTATCATGTTATCGTATCAACATAAGGAGGACTTATCCTAGGAGCATTGCATCACTTGTTGAAGGTATAATCATCTACACTCAAGTATTTCAATTTCAAATCTAGCCTTGCCTTCAAAAAGGAAATCTTTTCCAATTCAATCTCTATTTCAATTAGGGTTAATTTCAAACTCGTGGTTTCTCCACAACCCCCTTTATTTCCTCTTGTGTATAGCTATAGGTAATCAATGGATCCAAGAATATAAAAACAACACTAGGATCCAAAAATAAAGCTTCTAGCCAAATTTCATCTAAAAGTGCCAAAGACCAAGGTGGTTTTGAGTGCCATGGTCCAAGAATAGGCCACTTTGAAGTGCCATGGTTCTCCCAAAACAGGTCCAAATACAAAAACAATTTCTTACTTTCTTACCTTAGACTTAGAATTCAATTTGTGTCCTTCCAAATACATTTTAAACTCAAATAAAAGGTAATAGGACATCAATCAAAATACAACCCTCTTTCAAATAGTATTGAGGTTGGATCTATTGAGCTCATCCTACTTTTATCGTGATGCATATGAAAGTTAGGTTGTTTCCTTGTTTACAAAGCATACTTGTCAAACCCTAATTTTCTAACCACTACAAGATATTCAAAATAAACTTTAATTAAATAGATACAAGAAATAAATTAAATGAAAAAAATTTACCATATAACACAATGATGTATGAGGGGAAAACCTTTTTGGAGAAGAAAATCAACATTGCAATATAGAAACCAATTGTGTTATTGAATAATAATATTAATTATAATATAATAGGCATGCACATTCCCTTAGAGAAGTATCACTAACATGAAAATTAAGAGTAATTTTGATAGTATAATGACACTTATTAAACACACCATGCATACTATATCCCTAGCATTTAACTAATAAATGAAGTACAAATAGACACCATCCAATGGTTTTTAGAAAGTCGTGTACTATCCCAAAAGAAGCATAGTTCTCAAAATTCTATGGAAGAAATTCTAATAACCCTCACACATGAATTCAATTATTTCTTATACATTTTTATAGATATCACAGCTTGACATATTTGACCAATGTCCCATTTGACTCCATTATTCATTCATTAAAAAAATGTTCTATTACATGTGGTAGAAACTATTCAAGATTGCAATGTAACTCCCCTATAATCATGTTTCCACATGTTATAGATTTTTTTATAAGAAACTTACATATTTTAATATCATAAGATTCTTACCATAACTCGATTAGATGCTCATACAACTTCTTACACAATTTGCATGACACGTGAACAAGAGTATCACTCCAAAGTGGGATGGCCTATTTCTCATGCGAGACTAAAAAAATTAATAAATAAAATACAAATTGTAGGATGCAAAAAATATGATACCTTTTCTAGCAAATACTTTTTGTTAAATATTTTTGTGGGGCACAATTTAGATCAATATCTCAAATCATGTGATGTAAGGTCAAACGTAAAGAGTTCAAAATTGAGCATAGAATTATGAGTGTATACAATTGATTCTATTGGATATATTAAGTTTGAGGTCTTATGGAGGGAAGCTTCCTAAAAAAATAGAGTTAGAGCTACTTTTTTTTTTAATATTTAAAGTTGGCCTTGTCATGAATTTTGTACTCTAGTTCAACTTAAAAGTTTAGACTCCTAAATTTAAAGATACTCGCGGTCCCGCAAACTTTGTAGTGTAGCTCAGTGTAAGTTGAAGTTCCTAAATTTAAGTAAATTGTTGGTAAATAAATTTAGTTTTTTTTGGTGGGAATCAAATTGACATGATTGACAAGTGGCATAAAATATTCCTAAGCTAGTGGAGCAAGTTTTAGCTCCACTCCAATTTTCACTTGCTTAAATTTGTAGACCTAAAAAGTAGGGGCCTCTATTTTTAGGAAAATATTCCATCTAATCTATAGCAAAAAGATAATTTCTTAATGGGACCTCTTCCTTAAAACTAGAAGCTTAAGCCTTTCTATGGGACCCCTACCTGATTTGCATAAATAGCAAATATATATACCATAACAATGGTGGAATACATTCTCCAACATAATAAGTTATTAACAAAATATAGTATATGTTGTCTACCCCAACTATAATGATAATAATATCTCTAATTGAAATATCAATCTGAAGTTTGGACATTCATATGGTAGAGTTTACTATTTTCATGGCTGGTGTTCATTTAGTTATCAATCCAGGAACATAAAACTTGAAATAGGTCTGCAATATATATGCACTAAGCCCCTTAAATGATTATTTTGCATTGTTGTAGTAACTAAAACTATGCAGAAAGGAAAGGTAGGAATGGAAATCATAAAAGGCTATATGAAAGCTTTATAAAACAATGCTGGAATGATCTAATGTAAATAACAGAAATCACACCATTCTGTCTTGGCTGCAGGAACAATCAGTGGATCTATTTCCAGTGGCTGCAGGAACAATCCAGTCATGAACTTCTACTGCAACTTGGTAAAAACTAACTTCAATGAACACAAACATAGGATCACTCACCAAGTGGGCCCCCTTGGATGAGTGATGTCAAACTTCTAGCTAAATACTTTTAACAGATCAGAACAACATATTCTTATTCGTTTCTTCCTGAAAATGATTACATATTCAAAAGAGAAAATTTAGAATGCTTGCCAAAAACTCTCTGCTCAATTCCTTTTTATCCCATCTAACCTACGAGAAAAAGGAAGAGCTTATTATAAAGAAAAGACCAACTACAATGGACAACTCAAGTCACACCCAGAAGAAGAGGCAGATGATTGTTAAATGAAGGAGATAACTGAGAGCTTGGCTGCAGGAATCGTGGATTTGAAACCGAGCCACAGTCTTTGCATGCCACAATGATATTTTGTGAATTGAATACGCACTAGAGTTAAATTCCCATAGTGAAGTATGACTACCCTAATTATGCCATACATTGCGCTTGCTTGGATCTCCTTCAGTTTGATCTCCAATCATCTGTTCGTGATTCTCCGGTCCTTAGGCGCGAAAGGAAATCATCCACAGCAGCATCATTTATTATCTGCACTAAAACAAAAACAACATACAAGGACATGTATATGTATCTTACTCAATTAATGCATTCACTAATTCACATATGACATTATCCTAAATAATCTGCATATCAATGGAGACAAATCACTTGGCTGCAAGAATAAATTGGCATGGCTGCAGGAATTGACCGACAAAGTTCAAATGTGATTTTCATAAATTCAGATTTAAAACATGGATTACATATAGTCTGTTGGGTCTCAAATCGATAGATTGGATAGGTTATAAGGAAATGTCAACTCCTATGATCAAACCCTCCAATTGACTTGGCCAACTTATAGAGTGAACCTACTTGGTTACTAACTCTCTCACTTTAGGCTCTGCAGGACCTAGGCGGGTATACCTACTCACTAGTTGTTCCCTCAAATAATGCTTTTTATAGCAGATTTAGTGTCTTAATTTGATATCTCCTAGTCTAAGAATGGCATAAGTTTCTTAAACAGGCTGACTTCAGCTGTGTGTATTGATCTATGTATCTTACAAAAGTATATATGTTACACTTTGGCTAAATTACCTAGTATACCTACTCTACTAATCCTAATGCTTGAAAGTAAAGAGTAATTGGTATGGTTAAAGGGTTTGTTTACAAATGATCAGTGCCTTTCCTCTTATTTGGGCTACAGAGTCTTATATTTCTTTAGGACTTATTGTGTAAACTTATGAGACAGTTTTTAAGCCCACCCCCTCTCGATGAGTCTGTCAGTTACTATTTTTTATGAGCTATTTTTCAATGTCTATATTGTACACCGCCTGAATGAATTTAACCCTAACTTTAAGAGACCATCCAAGGAAGAATTACAAGGAACAATTACAATTTGCAAGTAAATCTTTTTGATCCAAATCTACAATATGAAACAAAGAATTTTACTGGAAGAACACAAATAACCTTATCTCCTTTAGATAATATCATAAGCAATTGCCTTCTGAAAATATGTTAACTCTCAACACATATGAGAAAGAAAATGCAACTAGTTATTTTTGATAAAAAGTTTAAAAGTACAAAATTGCCTCCATCTCTTGTATCTCACTATTCTCTCTTTTTTTTTTTTTTACATTTTACATCACACATATATATGTGTTTGAATGGTTTTCATACCCCTTTGGGTGAAAAGACACCCCCCTTTTAAATAAAAATAATTCCAAATCCCGAAATTGTCATAGTTTATGTAATTAATTGTCACTTTACAAGTTGTTTAGGCATATTAGAGGTATTTTAAGGCTATTTTATGGGTATATAATGGATAAATGGTCTTTAAATGATGTAAATACCCCCTTTGGTGCTTCACACTCCATTTTTTATGCCCATTATTGTGTTTATGTTATGGTTTCATTTTGTGCAACAAATATAAAATATATTACTTGTACCTATTCAATATATATATATATATATATATATATATATATATATATATATATATATATATGTATATATATATATATGTATGTATATATATATATATATATTTAGAATTTTTCTTGCTCCTTGTCTTGGAATTTGGAATTCTAAAAATTGCAAAATTTAGGGTTCCAACAATGGCTTTGTCTGGGGATGCATGCCCCATGCGGGCATAGCAAGAAACCATCTATCTCTGGTAAAGTAGACTGGATGTGTCAAATCATCTCCCTTATGTAGATTATGTCAAAACTGCATGTAGTGGCCCCAAGCCCCAAAAACTGAACACTAATTCTTTCCTCTATCAAACATCTGATTCTCATCATGAAGTAGTATAAAAACTTTGAAATTATTGATATCACCTGATTGGCAATTCTTGTCATAAGATGCATCATCCATCCTTATTTTATAGGGATTCTTTACTTCACCTAGATTACCATTATCCCCTATTCCATAGGAAATGGTATTTATACTTTTACAAAAGTTTGCTTCTTGTGGCATCCGCATATTCTTCATCTCTATTTTATTGGAATGTTGCATATTATCTAACTGGTACTTCTTTTCACCTTTTATTTTATCTCTATGTGATGTACCTTCCTTTTGTAAATTTGTTATTTTTGTGGTCCTTTTATCATGTGACTTAGTCATATTATTACCCATGTTGTCTTCACACATGTTTGTATTGTCCATACTGTTTGCAATGTTTTCTTCTTCATCATATAAAAGATTTGAGAATACATGAAAATCCTTTTCACACATACCATGGCAGTAGGGAATATGATTTTCCTCTATCACTTCATCACATAAGGGGTTTGAAAATATTTGAAAGCCATTTTCAAATTCGCATACCTCTTCTTTATCAATTGTATCATCAAGGTACTCAAGTATGGATTCACTTTCCTCATGACTGGTACAATATTCTTCATCAATGTTAGCAACAATTTCTTCAGGTTCTGACTTGTACTCACAAACATCATCAATTGCTTCTTCATCAGATGGGACTTCCAAAGGGATAATTGATTCTTCTATATATTCATCTTCATTTGCATCTCTTATGTTGATGTTACTCGTCTCATGCAAATCATGTAGTTTTTTATTCAATTCTTCAAGAATTGAACATGCTGATTCCAAACTGTCAGACCCACATTCTCTCATGATCAATTCCTCCAATATAGCTGAATTAAGTTGTATATTATCAGGCATTTGGAAATAAGTCACCATCATTCTGCCAATTAGTTTTTCTATAGATTCACCTTCCTTTTTTCTTATGTTGTAGATTGCATTGCCACAATCATAATCCGATTGAATCTGATTTTGGTATGGAGAACCAATTGAAGGGCTAGCGACTGAAGTGTTGTCCTCGATTACACCATAAAATTCTTCCATGAACCACCACTCAAGTTCTTCCCATGATGAGATACTTTGTGGGGGTAACAAGCTGAATGACTGCTTTGCAACATCCTCCAATGTTAGCACAAACCATTTCATGATCGTTTCTTATAAGTAGATTTTGAAGGTCTCAATAAACCAATAAAATGATTTTAGATGCCCAATTGGTGATTCCCTTTCATCTCCATGGAACCTCAGCATACAGATCTTCAACTCACAAGGAAATGCATATGGATACTCAGGGATGTTACCGAAATCCAATGGCTTAAAACTTCTTGGAATATTCTTGCCTCTCTGTGGTTGTGGTTGCCACTGTGCATATTTTTCTAAAGATGCTTCTCCATAAAAATATGGATATTGAAACATACTGAATGCTACTGATCTTTTTCTTTTAATTTTCTCTTTTATAGAGTCGCCACCTCTTTCATAGAGGACATTAAGTTATTTCTTTCTTCTGAGTGCTCTCCCACAACAGAGTCTTAATAATTCTTCCCCAGTAGAGTCGCCAATCTGTTGGGTCTCAAATCGATAGATTGGATAGGTTCTAAGGAAATGCCAACTCCTATGATCAAACCCTCCAATTGACTTGGCCAACTTATAGAGTGAACCTACTTGGTTACTAACTCTCTCACTTTAGGCTCTGCAGGACCTAGGCGGGTATACCTACTCACTAGTTGTTCCTTCAACTAATGCTTTTTATAGCAGATTTAGTGTCTTAATTTGATATCTCCTAGTCTCAGAATGGCATAAGTTTCTTAAACAGACTGATTTCATATGTGTGTATTGATCTATTTATCTTACAAAAGTATATATGTTACACTTTGGCTAAATTACCTAGTATACCTACTCTACTAATCCTAATGCTTGAAAGTAAAGGGTAATTGGTATGGTTAAAGGGTTTGTTTACAAATGATCAGTGCCTTTCCTCTTATTTGGGCTACAGAGTCTTATATTTCTTTAGGACTTATTGTGTAAACTTATGAGATAGTTTTTAAGCCCACCCCCTCTCGATGAGCCTGTCAGTTATTGTTTCTTATGAGCTCTTTTTCAATGTCTATATTGTACACCGCCTGAATGAATTTAACCCTAACTTTAAGAGACCATCCAAGGAAGAATTACAAGGAACAATTACAATTCGCAAGTAAATCTTTTTGATCCAAATCTACAATATGAAACAAAGAATTTTACTGGAAGAACACAAATAACCTTATCTCCTTTAGATAATATCATAAGCAATTGCCTTCTGAAAATATGTTAACTCTCAACACATATGAGAAAGAAAATGCAACTAGTTATTTTTGATAAAAAGTTTAAAAGTACAAAATTGCCTCCATCTCTTGTATCTCACTATTCTCTCTTTTTTTTTTTACATTTTACATCACATACATATATATGTGTTTGAATGGTTTTCATACCCCTTTGGGTGAAAAGACACCCCCCTTTTAAATAAAAATAATTCCAAATCCCGAAATTGTCGTAGTTTATGTAATTAATTGTCACTTTACAAGTTGTTTAGGCATATTAGAGGTATTTTAAGGCTATTTTATGGGTATATAATGGATAAATGGTCTTTAAATGATGTAAATACCCCCTTTGGTGCTTCACACTCCTTTTTTTATGCCCATTATTGTGTTTATGTTATGGTTTCATATTGTGCAACAAATATAAAATATATTACTTGTACCTATTCAATATGTGTGTGTGTGTGTGTGTGTGTGTGTGTGTGTGTGTGTGTGTGTGTGTGCGTATTTAGAATTTTTCTTGCTCCTTGTCTTGGAATTTGGAATTCTAAAAATTGCAAAATTTAGGGTTCCAACATAGTCAATTCACAATACTTTACTATCACAATGCAACCCAAAAATGCCAAAAACCTAAGAGTCATGATAAAAAAAAATGTCAAAGTATCAACTTATCATGCCCCCCAACTTTAAGGGTTTGTTGTTCCTGCAGCAAAAGGAAAATTTCTGATCTTTGCTGAAACTCTAAAATCACCAACAGTGCTCTGCCCTGTTCTCTTGGAAGGCAAATTCCAATAAAATCTTTTCATTTTTTCCAACCTGGACCATCTAGTTGTTTCTTCTGCAACTGCATCATAATTATGTTATGTTGGTTTACATGCCAAAAGTGGCCACATAAAGATTGGAGGTTGAAAGATCAATGGCAACCAGTTGTTAGTTTTCTCCTTGCCTAACTGTATGTATCTGGGGGCTCTTTGTATGGCTGCATGAAAATTCTGTAGTGAGTAAGGTTCTCCTAGTTTTAAATGATCTGGTAGATTATTCCAGCATTGAGTTAACCCTTCTAGTACCTTGTTTATCCACCATTAAGGGTCTGTCGGTGGGAATTGTGAATTCTGCCCTGGCATCTTTTGATTCTGGAAAGAGCTCTCCTTCCTGCAGCAACCTTGTTACCTTTGCAATTCGCTGCTCTGTAGCAATTACCCTCAACCCCTTAACTGTAGCTTCTCCTTCATTAAAGGAATGCATGAATTTTGTAGCAACTTCATCGTTGTAATCCCTGATTTTCAAGAAATAATCCAACCAGCTGTGGTTTTGGAAATAATGCTCACAGACAACATCCTGCAGCAACCCTTCATGGATCATTGGCTCATGACGAATTAGATCACCACCCAGCTTTCACTCTGATATCTCCGCAACTAAACCAAAATATTTTGACAGTCTTGCTAAAAATGAAATCTACATACATATCTTAATTTTGGTGGCAGACTTTATTATTCACTTGCGTGAAATAATAATCATCATAAGTAATGTCAGTTAGGAAATCAATTCAGGGTATCAAAAAACTAATAATCAATCTCATTGGAAAAAGAACCATAAAGTACCCCCCCCCCCCAACTTAACCTAGCACGTGTCCACACAGGCTGAGAAGATTTCGGGTAGTGGAGCGGATTTAAACAAGATAAAATCATAATGAACTAATAAATGCATAATTAAAATAAAGTACAATATACACGTACCTGCAATTGGGTGAAAATGATGGTGAAATGAAGTGAGGTGACAGGTAAGAACGTGGGATGGAATGTAGTGGATGGAATTTTATGTACGGAGAAGAATATTCCCATATAAAATAGAAATATTTTATTATGATACGGTAAATACATTCACTGCAGAGGCTGCAGGAACATCACCTTTATCAATATTCTCAAGTGCAACAGGAAGCTCATGAATTGATGCCAAGTTATTGGTAGTTGCTGCAAGAACCTTGTCAGTTGCTGTAGGAACTTTTATCTCATTTTGTCAAGCAAGTTGTTGCAAGAACTCCTCTCTAGTAGCTAGCTTGTGATATAGTCATAGGCAGTGTCCATTTACTAAAAGTTTAAACCAAATAGGATCTATTGTGGACAACCGGACTGCTCCATTCTGAAAAACTTCTTCTATCTCATAAGGACCTAACCACCTAGTTTGGAGTTTTCCCATCGCATCTTTATATCTGGAATCATACAGGAGTGCCCAATCACCAACTTTGAATTTCTTTTCTCTGATATATTTATCATGCCATCTTGCTCTTTGATTTTGAATCAGTTCTGTCTATTGAACAGCTATCTTCCTCCATTCATCAAGAGCATTTAAATGTTGAATGTGTTCTTTCTATGCTTCAGACAATGTCATATTCAGTTGTAAAGTTGTTCTCAAGGTTTTATGTTCAAATTCAATAGGCATCATTGTTGTTTTTCCATAAACCATCTCAAATGGTGTGAATCCAATTGGTGTTTTCCAAGTTGTTCTATATGCCCAAATTGCCTCTGAAAGTCGATGAGACCAATCTTTCTTGTGAATAGACATTGTTTTTGTAAGAATAGCCTCAAGCTCTCTATTTGTAACTTCCACCTGTCCATTAGACTGTGGATGATATGGAGTAGATTTCCTATGTCTTATGTTGTACTCATTGACCAAAGCTTTTATCAATGTTGATGTAAATTGAGGTCCCTGATCTAAGACAATTTCCCTTGGTACTCCATATCTTGTAAATATATCTTCATAGAGAAACTCAACTACCTTATTATCTCTTGCATGTTGCATGGCTCTAGCTTCTACCCATTTTGTTACATAGTCTGTACATACCAAGATATAAGATTTGCCATTACAAGGTGGATCAATGGGGCCAACAAAATCTAATCCCCACTTGTCAAATGGTGTAACAGATATTTGAGGATATAGTGGCATCTCATCAGATTTTGTAGGTCTTCCCATTCGATGACATCTGTCACATTTCCTTGTATATTGAGTTGCATCCTTGTGCAATGTGGGCCAATAGTATCCGGTATTGAGTATTTTCAGTGTTGTCCTTTTGGTAGCAAAATGACCTCCACATGGCTCATCATGACATGCATGAAGGATGTCATATGTTTCATCTTCTCTGACATATCTTCGCATGACTTGGTCAGGTCCAGTATAAAATAGACAATCAGCAATCCATGAAAAGTTAAAACTTTTCTCAACTAGCAACCTTCTTTCCTTAAGAGAAAAATAAATTGGCATCTTAGCTATAGCTAAATAGTTTGCAATATCAGCATACCAAGAAGTATGAGTCTGTATGAGGAACAAATGCTCATCTGGAAAAGTGTCATCTATAATTGGAGAATCTTCCTACAATTGAAGACGTGAAAGATAATCTACAACCACATTAGACTTCCCTGGCTTATCAACAACTGTGATATCAAATTCCTGCATCAACAGTAACCAACGAGCTAATCTACCGATAATTGATGGCTTATTCATGAGATATCTAATTGCAGTATGATCTGTATGCACAAATATAGGATACCCTGTAATATAGTGTCTAAACTTGTTAAGGGCATATATGACAGCTAGCATTTCTTTTTCAGTAACTGTATAATTTAATTCAAGTCCCTGCAAATTCTTGCTGATATAATATATTGTATTTTCCAACTTGTCAACCTTTTGTCCCAGTACTGCTCCTATGACATAATTAGATGCATCAGTATGGATTTGGAATGGTAGAGACCAATTTGGCCCTTGAAGGGCTGGTGCTTGAGTTAAAGCATGCTTAAGCTTTAGAAAAGCTTCATTGCATGCTGAGGTCCATTTAAATTCTGCATCTTTAGTAAGCAGTGAATATAAGGGACTTGCAATTTTACTAAAATCTCTGATAAATCTTCTGTAGTATCCAACATGGCCAAGAAAACTTCTCACATCTTTCTACTTCACAGGGTCATTAATATGTTGAATAACCTCAATCTTTGTTGGATCCACTTGTATGCCCTGTACAGATATATGATGACCAAGGACTATTCCTTCCATCATAATGAAACACTTTTCACTGTTTAAAGACAAATTGTAGTCTTCACACCACTGCAAAACTTTCTTCAGATTACCCAATGCTTGATCAAACTCAGAGCCATAAGTTGTAAAGTCATCCATGTAAATTTCCATAATATCTTGAGAAATATCAGAAAAAATACTGATCACTGCCCTTTGAAAAGTGGCTGGAGCATTACACAACCCAAAAGGAAGAACAGAATATGCATAGGTGCTCCATGGGCAAGTAAACGTTGTCTTCTCTTGATCCTCGGGAGTAATTTGTATCTGATTATAGCCACTAAATCCATCCAGAAATGAAAAATATCTCTTACTAGCAAGAGAATCCAATACCTAATCCACAAATGGCAATGGAAAATGATCCTTTCTTGTGGCTAAGTTCAAGGCTCTGTAATCAACACATACTCTCCATTTGCCTCCTTTTTTAGGTACTATCACCAGAGGTGATACCCATTGACTGTCAAAGATAGGATAGATAAACCTAGCTTTCAACAATTTTTGCAATTCTTCTTTGACTATCTCCTTCAAGGAAGGATTGACTCTCCTTTGAGGTTGTCTGAGGGGGCAACACTCATCCTTTATGTAAATACAATGAGTACAAACTACTGGATCAATTCCATTCATATCCTTGTAATCCCATGCAAAAGCATTTGTATGGAGTTTCAGCAAGTCCACTAGGCTATTCTTTTGAGTATCTGATATATTCCTATTGATGTTTAGATATTTATTCAATTCCACCTCTATCTTGATAGTAAGATCAATTTGGTTTATATCAGAAAAATGAGAAAAAGACAATTCCTACGGCAACAGGGTATGCAAAATATCAGTGGCTACAGAAAAGTCCAATCCTGCAGTATTTGGAACCAATTCCTACAATTCTTGATCTTTTATTAATTCATTTATCAGGACCTTATAGAGAATTGACTCTTCATCATATAATTGCATGAGTGGTCCTCGATTAATCATCATGAGGTGATTAATAGAGTCAATTTCTTCAGATTCCTCTCCTAAAAGAGGCCAAACAGCCTGTTGTTGCTCAAGCTGAGGTTGTGCAGGAGAATACAAGGCTAATGTTTTAGTGGAATTGCCATCTGAAATAGTCGTGTCCCCCGATCTACACCCAATATATGCATCAGCTGTGGCAAGCCATGGTCTACCCAAGATGACTGGATATCCCCCCAATGTTGCTTTTGGAGATAAAATCATAAAATCTACAGGATATTCCCAGGAATCTAGAATAACTACTATATCTTCTATGATACCATTAGGTCTTACTATAGAGCCATCAGCAAGTTGGAGAACTATGGGTGTAGACCTTAAACTGTTGATCTCTAGATGTTTCATTACTTCCCTTGTCATTACATTAATGGCTGCCCCTAGATCAACCAAAATATTTTTTATTTGACTGTCATTAATGACTATACTTACAACAGGACTACCTGGATCAGAATACTTTGGAATGACAATTTTACCTAACATAATATCAGCCAATTGACCCATAACATAAACTGTTTGTGGATCCTTTTTCTTTCTGCCAGGTTTCTTTAAGCATGCCTCTCTCAATGCCTTACCATATATAGGGACATCCTTTATTGCTTGCAACAATGGAATTTTAACACAAATGTGCTTCAATTGATCAAGAATATCAAAGCTTTGTTGTTGTTCAGTGGGAACCTCTTTGTCTTGCAATCTATAGGGAAATGGTGGTAATATTTGATTCTGAGATATTGTATCTTTAGGATCAGAGATTGGCTGCTCTTCTTATACCTCAGTAATAACCGGATGAGAGGGATTAGGTAGAGTGGTCCCAGATTGGAGGTGAATATCATCTAGTGATAAAGAATAAGCTGGGTATTGATTAGCATCAGTTGAATAAGCTTGTTGTTGTTGCTGAGATTTAATATTTGGATTAGGCAACGGTTGAGTAGGCAACTGTGTTGGATTAAGAGGTGTAGCTATAGTTGTAGGAGGAGGCATTAAAGTGGGAGGTTATGGCTGCTGAGCAGGGGGCTGATATCCTGAAGATTGGGAAGGCCATGATGAGTTTCCCCTCCATTGAGAGGTAGGTTGCCAATTCCCTTGAAATTGGTTCCCTTGAACCTGAGGTGGATACCAGTTTCCCTGTGGCTACTGCCACTATGGAGCTTGATTAGCAAATTGTTGTCCTTGGCCTTGTGACCCATACCAGTATGGATAGTTACCAAAATTTTGAGAATACTGTGGTTGCCATTGGTTATTTGGTACATAAGGATTACCACTATAACCAGAAAAAGAAAGTGGATCAGGTGGCATACCTTGTCTTTGAAAATTTAGTCTTCTTTGAGCAACATAGAAGACTTGTTCATCCACACCTTGAATTGGTTTGAAATTAGGTACTTCAACATTTGCAACAATCTTACATCTACAATCTTTCTTCCACTGCTTACAATGAGGACAGAATTCTGCAAGAAATGCATCAGCTTCCTCATGCTTCTTCTTAGCTGCCAATATATCCAACTGAGTAGCCATATTGTTTATAATGTCTTCTTTGAAATCTTTTAACAGATGGCTCAGTTTCAATCTAGAAACTCTTGTTCCAGATGTTGATGGTAATGCCCCTAGCTTAAATCTCCTATTCTTCTTGGAAGTAGATCTGGAATACTTTTTGCAAATTTGTCCTATTTTAGCCCAAGTGGATTGTGTAATGTCACCTCCTCCCATAAGATCTAAGGAATCGGTGCATTCATCACTGATGCCCCTCAAAAATATCAATTTGAGGGAATCTTCATTGAGAGTACTATGCTTGGACTTCTTGACACTAAACAAAAACATTTCCAGATAATCTTCAAGACTCTCATCTTCAATTTGTGTCATTTTGAAGATATCATCCCCATGACAATCAATACCTCTACAATAATCTTTATATTTTGCAAGAAACAACCACTTCATCTTATCCCATGTGTTGATTGTGCTACTACCCAAGCTCATAAACCATCTCAAGGATGACTCCTTCAAGGTGGGTGGAAAAATTTTTAGTCTATGGACATCTGTAATATAATCAAAACTCCTACAGAGAACATCAAACTCAAACAGAAATGTATCAGGATCTTCTGTTACCAACCCATAGAATTTAGGGAATGAAAATGTTGGAATGTTCTTGAGGCTAGCATTATCATGCTGGTCAAAGATGGGAAACTCAAATGTCGGACCTGGTGGTGGTGGTGGATTATTCCCACTAGGAGGGGGCCCTTGCATTGGACTTGTAGGGGTTATTATAGGGAATTCTTCTTCTTGTGAACCAAAAAGAAACTGAATGCTACCCTCTAGAAACTCAGACTCGGGGTGATCCAAATTCTGTGGGGCTTGGTAAAGTTCAGCAAAAGGATTTATATCTAGGAAATTATCTTTTGCATGAGTAGGATGAGTGGGAAGAAATCTACCTCTGGCATCTCTTCTTCTATTATGCATGCAGATTCATAAAATTTCAAACAACTAACTGGAACTAAAATAATCATAAAAGGTTCTTAGTTTGACACCATCCTCGGCAACGGCGCCAAAAATGTCTACCCCAACTATAATAATAATAATATCTCTAATTGAAATCTCAATCCGAAGTTTGAACATTCATATGGTAGAGTTTACTATTTTCATGGCTGGTGTTCATTTAGTTATCAATCCAGGAACGTAAAACTTGAAATGGGTCTGCAATATATATGCACTAAGCCCCTTAAATGATTATTCTGCATTGCTCTAGTAACTAAAATTATGCAAAAAGGAAAGGCAGGAATGGAAATCATAAAAGGCTACATGAAAGCTTTATAAAACAATGCTGGAATGATCTAATGTAAATAACAGAAATCACACCATTCTGTCTTGGTTGCAGGAACAGTCAGCGGATCTACTTTCAGTAGCTGCATGAACAATCCAGTCATGAACTTCTACTGCAACTTGGTAAAAACTAACTTCAATGAACACAAACATAGGATCACTCACCAAGTGGGCCCCCTTGGATTAGTGATGTCAAACTTCCAGCAAAATACTTTTAACAGATCAGAACAACATATTCTTCTTCCTGAAAATGATTACATATTCTAAAAGAGAAAATTTAGAATGATTGCCAAAAACTCTCTGCTCAATTCCTTTCTATCCCGTCTAACCTACGAGAAAAAGGAAGAGCTTATTATAAAGAAAAGACCAACTACAATGGACAACTCAAGTCACGCCCAGAAGAAGAGGCGGATGATTGTCAAATGAAGGAGATAACTGAGAGCTTGGCTGCAGGAATCATGGATCTAAAACCGAACCATAGTCTTTGCACGCCACAATGATATTTTGCGAATTGAATACGCACTAGAGTTAAACTCCCATAGTGAAGTATGACTGCTCTGATTATGCCATGCGTTGTGCTTGCTCGGATCTCCTTCAGTTTGATCTCCAGTCATCTGTTTGTGATTCTCCAGTCCTTAGGCGCGAAAGGAAATCATCCACCGCAGCATCATTTATTATCTGCACTAAAACAAAAACAACATACAAGGACATGCATATGTATCTTACTCAATTAATACATTCACTAATTCACATATGACATTATCCTAAATAATCCGCATATCAATAGAGACAAATCACTTGGCTGCAGGAATAAATTGGCATGGCTGCAGGAATTGACCGACAAAGTTCAAACGTGATTTTCATAAGTTCAGATTTAAAACATGGATTACATATAGTCAATTCACAATACTTTACTATCACAATGCAACCCAAAAATGCCAAAAACCTAAGAGTCATGATAACAAAATATGTCAAAGTATCAACTTATCATATGTGTCACCAAATAATGTTTAGGTGTTCAATATGTTGAGTTAAGTTCAATTTATAGTCATATAATTTGAATGTCTACTACAACTATAAATATGTAATATAATTTGATGAATAAATTAACAAACATATCTTTTTGCCTATACTTTTATCGCTGTCATATTTCTAACTAATCAACAAATATTTATAACATATTAAATATCCTAATTTATAATGTTTAATTTTCAATATGCATTTATAATTATCTACCAAAACAACTCTAATGAATCTAGATTGATTTTACTTAATTGAATCCCATTTGCTTAATCAGCAAAAGAAAGTAACGCCTTTTGGTTCTTTGGCAAAACGTCTTTCCCCTTTTGTCAACATTTTCCAGCAAGAAAAAAACAAACATGGAACGCTTTCTTTCATTTCCTCTATTTATATACAGTCGTCCACCGTATTCTCCCTCAAAACATATAAATTGTTTGCAAGATTTGTTTAGCTTTTGTGTTTTTTCATATTAATTGAATAATATTATTATAATTTTGTGCTTATTATTGTGTCAAATATTTTTGAAATGTAATTGTAGCGTCTAGATTGAGTTAATTTCAAATGTGTGGGGAAGAGTAGTTTAATGTGGGGTCTCAAAGAAATTGTGGGTAGACTATATTTATGAATGGAGTGTATTCAGTGGTGTTCTTTGGGAGATAACTATTGATTTCTGAAATATTTATTAAAAAAAAAAAAAATTATAAAATAGAGGTTTTTTCCCTCTGTATTTGATTATGTGAAGTATTTATTTTAGATTTTTTTAGTTTTTAAATTTAAATTATGTTTAAAAATAACTTTTTAATTAAGAGAAGTTTTAATGGGAAAAAAATTTAAAATGATATATTTAATAATTATTAATTATTTTTATGTATATGTTAGATATATTACAATATTAATTTAATTGAATTTTTTTCAATATTTGATTAAATGAATAATTATATATTTATTTTTAATTATTTATTAAAAAGTGTAATTTGTATTATTTTCTATAAAACTAATTATTTTTCATTTTTTAATATTTGGTTTCATATTAATACAATTTTGGATAGCTTCTCAACTTGTTAATGGGTTAAAATGGGTAAATCCATCTAAAGTTGATGACAAAAAGATAGAATGGGTTGAACTAGAGGAAGGGTAGATAAAAATCAATTTCAACGATGCTTCGAAAAGAAATTTGGGTCCGTTGGGAGCAAGTTGTGTTGGTAGGGATTGGTAGGGAGATACGCTGGCTAGGAGCATGCAAAGGTTTGAAGATGGCACGAATAATGAGGCAAAAACAAAAGTGGCTCTTCTGGCAATGAGATTATCGATCTCCAAGTTACATTTGGAGGGAGATTCTCAAATTGTTACGAATGCATTAATCAAAGGAAGGATGGAGAATTGAAAATTGGATAAGTTAGTAGAAATTATTAAAAACCTTATTTCAACATTTCAAATTTTTAAAATATCTCGCGTTAAACATGAGGGAAATAAGGAAGTTGAATCAGTATTCCCTTAAATGAATTAAAACCTTTAATTAACCATCCACATAACCATCTCTATGAAGCCTTGGACTCCTTCCTTCAACCCCCTTACTGAATCTCTCTCTATTCGTCCAGTTTGGGCTCGCCTCCCCGATCTCCCTCTCCATTTCTAGGAGCCCTATTGTTTTGAGGCCATCGGTAACTCCATTGGCAGCTTCTTGAAGGTTGATGATGCCACGCTCTCCATGGGCCATTCTACCTTTGCTCGCCTATTAATTGATGTCGACATATCTCTGGCCCTCCCTAGGGATGTGGTTCTAATGGTTGGGGATAGGCCTTGGACTCAGCCGCTGGATTATGAAGGCCTCCCCTTTCATTGTCGAAGGTGCTTATTAACGGGTCACCTTGCTTCAGACTGTTCTCTCTCTCATCGCAGAGGTGTTGCTACTTGGTAGAAGGATGCTACGGAAGATCACTTGACAATTAATGCTTCAGACTGTGTTTCATTTGAATCCTCTCAAGATGAGGTGCCCCTTACTGTTGATGAAGCATTTGTTGATGATACTATTGTTGTGGACTCTTCCACCCCCTTGGCTCCTACTTTTGTTTCTCCTACTCCACACCTTCACTCTTCTCTTGGCGATTCGGCTGTTGTTGATGTTCTACAATAACAACCTGTTGTTGTTCTGCATCAACAGTTTGGCAATGACTCTGTCCCGAATGATAGTGTTGCCTAGACAGTTGTTTGTCATAGGCGAAAGGGAAATTCTACCTCACTTTCCCAACCCCCCCATTGTCAATTTTTGGGTATTTCTCTCCACTCTTGAGTTGGGTTGAGTTGTTACTGATTTGATAGGTTTTTTTGGCATGTCTAACTTTGTTCTTTTGGGGTTTGTGCCCTTACTTGGTATGTTTAAAATTGATAGTCTTTGGCTATGTAAAGGGTCGGCACCCTAGTTAACGCTGCTTTTTTAATCAAAAACATAATTAATTGTAGTAAAGAAAAAGAAATTATGAAAGCAACACATAACACTTGACACTAGTATTTTTGTGTGGAAACCCTTAAGGGAAAAACCAAAGAGAGGGTTAACTCTCAATATCTTATAACTAATTACAAAATATTACAATAGTACTCACTGCACAACTCACTACCGGAGCACTCACTACCTAGATAAGGCTCATTGTTAGAGGGCTTACTGCATAGAAATAGATGCAAAATGAACTGTTATAGTTGCATCTCAAACATGCATGGAGTATAGTTCCAAATAGGCTTAGTAAATAGATTATGCACACTTCATCATCCCTTTTGTTATTTGCTTCTTAAATTAATCACATACCATTGTTTATCGTTGTCTCTATCATCACTATCGCTACAATCATCATTACTACTGCTACTACTCGCACCAAACATCATACATATATCGATCCATATTTGATTCATGTCAACTACATATCCTTCATTCCAATAAATGAGTTGGCCCAAAAACACACTTGACACACTACACATTTCATCCACATAAGTTGGCCAAAACATGATGCAAAAAGATGTCCACTGGAAGTTACACACTATGAACTATCCTTAGTCTTGTCCCAAAACCACAAAGCAAAATGTAATTGTCTAACAGAATGTGGACTTCTTAGCCTAATTGTCTTGTACCGAAGAAAGAGTAATTGTTAGACGGGGCTTCCAAATCTTGTATCTTTTAAACCTTTTTCATGCCAACGTGTGAAATCTTGAATATAGGTACTTCAAGCATCTATAAACTCACTATCAAAGTTTTAGAGCAACATAATCAACTGTGGAGGAGTGCGGACCAAAATAGGACTCATGTATATGTATTCTAGCTTGCTAGACTATCCCAAAACTGCCCAAGAGCATTAAGCTCATGTTGCCATGAGCATCAATGACAACATTCCAATAGATTTAATGTTGGAGTATGATCATGAGATATGGGAGGATCTATGAGGTAGTCAAGCATATGAGGTGGTTGTACAAGGGGTTGCTAACTTGCAAGTGAGGAAGTAATTGTCCTAGCCCAGAAGGTGGTGGAGTGTGTTGTAAGATATATTGTAGTGAGGACAATCTCATTTCATTTGAAAGGTACCTATGTGAATGAAAGTAGAGAAATAGAAAATAGTGAAGATGCTCACCAATTTCCCCCTACAGACTTTGAAATTGATGGTGGTGTTATAGGGGAAGATTACTTAAGAAAGACTCAAACCTATCTCAAATTTGAAGATGCCTCTTTCCTCCACAAAGTGAGTGTCATGTTGGGGGATGAATTCCTAAAGATGGAATATAGGTGCCAAATAAATGCAGACATTGTATTCTTGTTTTTGGTATGGTATCTTGAGCTAGTCTCCAAGGAAGACATGCAATGGCTTATGACCCAATGTGTAAAGGAATAGTGTTGGGGCATGGGCTCATTCATTGCCTTAGCGAGACCAGGTGAGGGGTTTGTGGGGTTGAGAGGAGACTGGCTACACGTTGGGGAATTCAACCCTCCCCTACGTCTATTTTTCATATGACGTGCATCTTGTGGCAAAGAGGTTGGTCATGCGGCTGCACAAATAGGATGGAAATTTATTAAGGACTACTTTAGAGAAAAGGAGGCGAGAGAGAAGAGAGGAGAAGAGGTGCCACAATCGGAGTAGAGAGAATTGAAGAAGAATGAAATAAAAAGAAAATGAGGTGTATGCGAGATCAACGAACAAAAGGAACCGTGGAGTTCTTGAGGCCAATGATGCTACTAGTCAAGGCGAGGTGGAAAGGTGAGGAATTATTTTATTGCTACAATGTTTTTCTGGTGTATGATCTGAAGAAGGTTGGATGAATAGAGTTCATCTTCTTTTCTTTTTTTTTTGAGTTTTTTTTTAGAATGAGACCTTTTGTATTTGAAATCAAAGGAACTAGAATGATGACAACTCTTATTGTAAATTTTGACAATATTAATAAAATTACACAAACTTTACCAATCAAAAAATAAATGATAGCTTCTTAAAGTTTTTTTTTAAATTTTATTTTCTTTATTAGTTAAATAAAATATATCATGAATCAATTACAATGACAATTTTCACTTACTTTAGGTCGCAATCTATAGACTGTAGAAAACTTCATCTTATATAAAATTTATATTTTCTTTCATATTTATTATAAATAACTAATTTAATTTTTTATATTTTATAATGGGATGGAAATACACTACTTAAATTTGTCTAGAATAACTTTTGTTACACTCGTTGATAAATTCTAGTGATGTAGCCAAGCAAGTCCATGGTAGAGTTGTGTTGGTAAACATATTTGTCAGTGCAAATATGAATCAGTAACAGAGAATAGCAAACATTTCAATAGTTGGATAGGATTATAACTAAAAAAAAATCATCTCTATTTGAGAGAGGTAGATCCATCATATGATGACTTTTATTTTTTGAGAAGTATGTTTTTTATGGGAAAGATAAACTAATTTGAAGCCTAAATGTAAAGAAGGGAAAACCCTAGGTTACCTTGTATGAGACAACAACTTTCAAAATATAAGAAAGCTTCAAAACAACATTAGGTTAAACTCAAAACTTTATTTTATTTAAATATAGTTTAGAACAAAAAGAGACATAACTAGATCTTCAAAAAAATAAAAATACTTCATTTAAAATACAAAAGAAGTGTTCTTGATAGATCTTCTAATATAGATTTTACGAAAAAGCTATTTTATCTTAGTGCAAAATTACAGAAGATAGACTAAAATGATTAAAACATACAAAACATTGTAGAAAAAGACACTTATAAAATGGCTACCATTTCAACATAAGAAGAAACAACAACAATACCACAAATAAATATAAATATAGACAAATAGACCATCAATACTAATTCCTTATTGATAACAAATTTGTAGATCTTGAAGACTCTTGACTTCCGTACGTGTGTATCAAATATCTTTGAATTTTGGAACTCTTTGCACTACAAATGGGAGTATATGTAATTTTTTTAATTTTATTTAGTTGTTTTAAAAACAATAATTAAGAATAAACAAAAAAAATTAATTTCTTCTTAAATTTCCATAACTAGAGTCATTTGTCTAACTTTGATAACTTGAGTAATTTTTTGAAAGGTAACATTTAAAACTTGTACCTTTTAGGAAAAAGACCAAGTCGTTGGTCTTTTTAAGGTGGACTTATAAAGATGTTCTTATCAATAGAGACTATTGTTTGTGTGAAGAAGATTTAACCTTGCAATGTTGAAATAACTTGATAGTTCTAGATTATGTTGGCATTATAACAAACAAGAAGAAGGTTGGCATTCCAATTATAATGAGAGATTGTTGGCATTTCAATAAGGATATTGAGAAGGTTGTTGATGACTATGGATATAACTGGTTAAGGATGATTACTGTCTTAATATTATTATTTTGTCATTGATGTCAAGAAATTGATTTTCTAATTCAGTATGATGTTACCATAGCTTAAGAAGTATGATTTGATGAGTATAAAGATGTCGGTAAAAGACACAGAAAGAATATGATGAATAAGGGGATAAGTTATTCAATGGGCAACTATTACTGAGTTAGACAATGATGAGATCATGATGTTTAGATTGTTTTGATATGCTACATATGCTATTGTTTGAAAGGTTAATACTATACTATGTTACCGAGCAAGGAACCTAGTCGGTAAACCCTAAGGTTATCGCTATCGGTTAATGAAGGCAGAATGTCTACCGAGTGAAGTTTAGTATTTACCGGGTTACAACCGAGCTATAACAGAATGCATTAAATGTTTACATGTGATATTTAATGAAGGAAGCTGATGAGTTGGAGTGGATTAAATGATTGGTAAGTCGTGTATGAATATTGTTAAAGAATCTATGGTAAAGAAAAATCGGCAGGAAGATCTACAGCTCAGATTGAACTGCAATACCCTAACACAAGTTCCAAGGTGAAAATGCAAGTTCCAAGGAGGGGTAAAATGTTTTCAGATCGAAGGATACATTGAACCTAGACAAGATTGAAGATCTGATGGCTATGATTGATCATGGGAAATGTGATCAAGGAGATTAAGCGGTTGGAAGATTGTTTATAAATAGGAAACTGTTGATAAACAATGTATGCGGGCAAGTGTATGCACAGGGATGCTACATAGTGATTACCAAGCACAGAAGCTTGAAGACCTGTTTTGATAACAGAGTATAGAGCCCAGCAGAGGGACAAGATAAGTCCTATGAATTGATTGTATTGAGCAAATAAGAATCTGCTATAGCATTTTTAGATGTGAAGTTGCAGACATATTTTTATTACTATTATTTTGAGAAGTAGCAGAAAATCTCTTAACCAAGTGGACTTAACAGTCTTATTTGTAAAATCCTCTAGCAAGGTGACATTCTTATTGAGTGTTTGAAATCCTTTAACAAGGTCACTTCTAACAAGGTGAAGATCCTAACAGATCTGAGGGAAATCCCTTAACCGGGTCACATCTAGCAATATGTTTGTAATCTTTAACAGGATTTGTTTTTAACCGAGCATACTCTAGAAGAGTATATTTCTTAGTGGGTTTGAAATCCCACAATGGTTTTTCCCTATTTGGGTTTCCACGTTAAATCTAGTGTTATAAGTTTGTGATCTTATCTATTTATGAGTCTCCATGCATTACTATTTTTCTGATAAGGTTACCGAGGTTGAATCTATTATTTTTATTGAAGATTAAGTTTGAATGATTCAACCCCCCCTCTCATATTGTTAGCTTGGCATCTGTACTAATCATATTTAGTATCAGAACTATCAATTAGTATCAGAGCTTTGGACTCTGGAAGAAAAAGTTTAAAGGCACTTGAGTTAAAGATCAAAAGATGTATAAGAGGGATGCACCAAAGCTGAATAAGTAAAGTTTCTCTACATGGCAGAAAAGGATGAAGTTGCATCTATCAGGAATTGGAGAATATATTGTCTATTATCTGAAGAATGATTTCATCACACCGAGCACCTATCCATTGACAATGGAAGAGATAAAGGCAAAGCAAGAACATATTCAAGCAATGATTGAAATAACATCTGCATTGACCGACTCAGAGTTTAATGATCTAGAAGGATGTACTGATGCAAAGGCAATGTGGACTAAGCTCATATCTGTGTATGGTGGAGATGAACATGTTCAAAGAGCAAAAGTGGATAGTCTAAGAGGTCAACTTGAATCTATGAGGATGAATGAAGGTGAGAACATAACCTAGTATAGTACAAGACTAAAGGAGATTGTAAATCAAATCAAAGGAGCAGGAGGAACTATTGAAGAAAAGGATGTAACAAGTAAGTTGTTAAGAACCCTTCTACCTGCCTATGCAATCCGAGTCTCTACAATCAATCAATTGAGGTCTGTACCTAATATGTTAGTTTCCTTGGATGCTACTATTAGTAAGCTACATGCATTTGAGTTAAGTAACTTTGATAACAGTGGGTCATCGGTAAATAAAGTTGAATCTGCATTCAGTTCTTTTCATATTGATGAAACTGATGATTACAATGATAGAAAATATAAGTACTTTGAAGGGAATCACAGTGGAGCAATTGATAGATTTCGTAAAAACATGGAGGAGGTACACAAAGTGTATGAGGAAACCAGAAAGCAAGAAGAGTTTCAAGCACTATTAGCTAGAAGGCTACCGAAAGGAAAAGGTAAGTATAAAGGAAAGCTACCTTTAAAATGTTTCAATTGTGATAAGATAGGACATATGGCTTCTAACTGTCCTGACAAAGAATCTAGTGAAAAGAGAGATTACCGAGATGACAGACAGAAAGATAATCATTACAGAGGACACTGAGACTTTAGGAGAAGAGATAAAAAGACATGCCTAATAGCTGATGAGGAATCTAATGATGATAAATCAGATGAAAATGATACAGAGGAAGTTGTTTATGTGGCAATCAAAGATGGATCAAATGAAGAAAGGTATGAAGAAAAAGCTTTAATATCTCATATAAATACTAATGATTCTTGGATCATAGATAGTGGTTGCTCACATCACATGACAGGTGATAAACACAAGTTTATTAAACTGGATGATTATGATGGAGGCTATGTAAGATTTGGTAATGATGCACCATGTCCGGTAAGAGGTAAAGGATCCATAACACTTCATGAAAATGCTAAATGTAATGATGTTTATTGGGTTGAAGGTTTGAAATACAATTTGTTGAGTGTAGCACAGCTAAACAACACAGGTTACCAAATAGAGTTTGAAAAAGGAATTGTCAAAGTTCATGACAAGCATGGAAAGTTAGCTGCTCCGGGACACAAACAAGAGGTAATGCATTTCATCTTGACTCAACTCAGAATAAATGTCTATATGCAAGGATAGATGATACCTGGTTATGGCATAAAAGGTTTTGTCATGTTAATTTTGATAATCTGATCAAAATAAGTAAGAAGCACCAAGTAAGAGGTCTACCAAGTCTTGAAAAACCTGAGAATGCTATGTGTCAAGGATGTCAGTAATGTTTTTAAAAGAAAAATCAAAAGATTTTCAAATGTTTAAATGGTACAAGGAAAGAGTTGAAAGTGAAACAGGAAGACAACTGAAATGTCTCAGATCAGATAGAGGAGGAGAGTTTACTTCTGATGAGTTCAACTTATTTTGCAATGAAAAAAACAAGTCTCTGCACCGAGAACTCCACAGCAAAATGGGATAGCTGAGAGAAGGAACAGATCTATTGTGGATTGTACCAGAACCTTGATGATTGAAAAGAAAGTTCCACAAACATTTTGGAGAGAAGCAATAAGCACAGCAGTTTACACCCTAAACCGAGTACAACTGAAGAAAGGAACTTTGAAGACACCTTATGAAATCTGGTATGACAAGAAACCTAATGTAAGTTATTTTAAAATCTTTGGGAGTAGATGCTATGTTCACAAAGATGATAGATATGGTAAGTTTGATCAGAAAAGTGAAGAAGGAACATTTCTAGGTTATTCTTCTAGAAACAAAGCATTTAAATGTTTGATCAAATCATCTAACAAAATAGTAGAAAGTGTAAATGTGAAAATTGATGAATTTGCAGAAAGAAATGATGAAGGAAACTCCAAAGAACCAGAAGATTATGAAGGATTTGTCTATGTTCAACTGAGAAGACTGCTGAAGAAAATGAAGAGAATATCCAGTTACCGAGTGATGAAGAAGATCATATAGAGCCTACCGAGCTTGTATTAGCCAAGTATGTCAGAAGGAATCATGTACCAAGTTAGATTATAGGAGATAAGAATGATCCAGTGATGACAGGAAACAAACTGAGATAGAACACATGTCTAATATCTGAATTTGAACCGAGAACAGTGAAAGAGACATTTAACAATGAAGATTGGATAAATGCTATGACAGAAGAGATTGATCAAATCAAGAAGAATGACACATGGACACTGGTCCCAAGACCGAAGGACAAAAATGTAATCGGTACAAAGTGGATCTTTAGAAACAAGCTAAATGAAAAAGGTGAGGTCATTCGGAATAAAGCAAGACTAGTTTGCAAAGGTTATGCCCAAGAAGAAGGAATTGATTATGGTGAGACTTTTGCACCTGTGGCAAGACTTGGAGGAGTAAGAACATTGTTGGCATATGTTGCTTACAAGAATTTTAAGGTATACCAAATGGATGTCAACTCTGCATTTCTGAATGGTATATTAAAAGAAGAAGTTTTAATTGAACAACCTGAAGGATTTGTTGAAGGAGAAAATAATGATCAGGTATGTAAATTGAACAAAGCTTTATATGGTCTGAAACAAGAACCTAGAGCATGGTATGAGAGATTGCACTCATATTTGATCAAAATTGGTTTTATAAGAACAAGTGAAAACAGCAATATGTACATGAAGAATGATGAAAATGGAATATTGATCTCAGCCATATTTGTTGATGATATTATCTTTAGTGGAAATGACTCTCTATGCAAGAACTTTGGAAATGAAATGAGTAAAGAATTTGAGATGTCATTAATCGGTGAGAAAATATTTTATAGGTCTGTAGATACTGCAAATGAAAGATGAGATTTTCATTGCCCAATCCAAGTACATAAAGGAAATCTTGAAGAAATTTGGAATAAAGGATTCAAAACCAGTAAGTACTCCTATGACTACCAACTGTAAACTATCAAAGAATGATGAATCTACATCTGTTGATGAGACACTTTACCAATCTATGATTGGAAAGTTGCAATATGTTGTTCACAGCAGGCCAGATATAGCACATGCAATAGGTATTGTTGCAAGATTTTCTGCAGATCCTAAGGAAACACACATGACGACAATCAAAAGAATTTTCAAATACTTAAAAGGCACTGAAGATTATGGCTTAGTATATTGGAAAGGAAATGTTTTTTATTTAAAAGTTTATACTAATGCTGATTGGGCAGGCAACATTGATGACAAGAAAAGCACAAGCGGAGGAGCTTTCTTTTTAGGAGAAAGACTAGTGAGTTGGCTTAGTAAGAAACAAGGATGTGTTTCTCAGTCAATAGCAGAAGCTGAATATGTTGCTGCAGCACTGAATTGCACCAATATAGCATGGATCAAACAACTGTTGGAAGGTATAAATGAGCAAGTTACCGAGTCAGTAACTATATTTTGTGATAACACTAGTGCCATTAACATTTCAAAGAATCTTGTTATGCACTCTAAGACAAAGCACATCTCTATCAAATATCATTATCTTAGAGAAGAAGTTCAAGAGAAGAAAGTGGTTTTGGAGTATGTTAGCACAAAGAAACAAATTGCAGACATCTTCACCAAGCCACTGCCAAAGGACACTTTTGAGTATCTCAGAAGTCAGTAAGGGGTCCTACCCCTATCTTCCATTCACTGACCGAGTTCGGTGAAAGCATCAATTCGATGACTCTACAGAATATCTTTTAGGAGTTGATGTTGATTTACACACTTTAGGAGGTTTTCTAAAGGTGTGCGGGAAACAATAAACAGGGAACAGGAATTGAAAACAAAATGCTCTGATCGAGACTAAATTGATACATAACAGCATGGAATTCACTTCTCAGAGGAAGAAATTATGTTTTTAGTTCTTTTCATTTTTGGCATTGTTGTCAAAGGGGGAGAAGACTAATGTATGGGGGAGAAGTCTACTGACCGAAGGGGAAGACTACATTTCAGAACCGGGGAGAAGACTAATGAGAGAGGGAGAGCATTTTAGAATTTCATAGCAATTTGAATCCGAATCAATAAAGTCAAATCAATTGGTTTTGTCATCAATGCCAAAGGGGGAGATTGTTGGTATTATAACAAACAAAAAGAAGGTTGGCATTTCAATAAGGATATTGAGAAGGTTGTTGATGACTATGGATATAACTGATTAAGGATGATTACTGTCTTAATATTATTATTTTGTCATTGATGTCAAGAAATTGATTTTCTAATTCAGTATGATGTTGCCATATCTTAAGAAGTATGATTTGATGAGTATAAAGATGTCGGTAAAAGACACAGAAAGAATATGATGAATAAGGGGATAAGTTATTCAATGGGCAACTATTACTGAGTTAGACAATGATGAGATCATGATGTTTAGATTGTTTTGATATCCTACATATGCTATTGTTTGAAAGGTTAATACTATACTATGTTACCGAGCAAGGAACCTAGTCGGTAAACCCTAAGGTTATCGCTATCGGTTAATGAAGGCAGAATGTCTACCGAGTGAAGTTTAGTATTTACCGGGTTACAACCGAGCTATAACAGAATGCATTAAATGTTTACATGTGATATTTAATGAAGGAAGCTGATGAGTTGGAGTGGATTAAATGATTGGTAAGTCGTGTATGAATATTGTTAAAGAATCTATGGTAAAGAAAAATCGGCAGGAAGATCTACAGCTCAGATTGAACTGCAATACCCTAACACAAGTTCCAAGGTGAAAATGCAAGTTCCAAGGTGAGGTAAAACATTTTCAGATCGAAAGATACATTGAACTTGGACAAGATTAAAGATCTGATGGCTATGATTGATCATGGGAAATGTGATCAAGGAGATTAAGTGGTTGGAAGATTGTTTATAAATAGGAAACTATTGATAAACAATGTATGCGGGCAAGTGTATGCACAGGGATGCTACATAGTGATTACTGAGCACAGAAGCTTGAAGACCTGTTTTGATAACAGAGTATAGAGCCCAGCAGAGGGACAAGATAAGTCCTATGAATTGATTGTATTGAACAAATAAGAATCTGCTACAGCATTTTTAGATGTGAAGTTGTAGACATATTTTTATTACTGTTATTTTGAGAAGTAGTAGAAAATCTCTTAACCGAGTGGACTAAACAGTCTTATTTGTAAAATCCTCTAGCAAGGTGACATTCTTATTGAGTGTTTGAAATCCTTTAACAAGGTCACTTCTAACAAGGTGAAGATCCTAACAGATCTGAGGGAAATCCCTTAACCGGGTCACATCTAGCAATGTGTTTGTAATCTTTAATAGGATTTTTCTTTTAACCGAGCATACTCTAGAAGAGTATATTTCTTAGTGGGTCCGAAATCCCACAGTGGTTTTTTCCTATTTGGGTTTCCATGTTAAATCTGGTGTTATATGTTTGTGATCTTATCTATTTATGGGTCTACATGCATTACTATTTTTCTGATAAGGTTACCGAGGTTGAATCTATTGTTTTTATTGAAGATTAAGTTTGAATGATTCACCACCCCCCCCTCTCATATTGTTAGCTTGGCATCTGTACTAATCATATTTAGTATCAGAAATATCAAATTAATACTCTTATATTGGTGATGCTCTGCAAAAAGGACAAGGTTAGGATAAATAAACACCAGACAAGAGACAAAAGAAGTCGATTGTTAGATGTTAGAAAATCACAAATTAAAAATTATCCTAAGCAAGCATATCAAGAAAGACACTACTAAACAAAAAGAAAGCTTAAGGAATCTGTAAAAAGCAACTAAACTCCTTCAAATGCTCTCTACCATGCTGGTAGCTTCTCCTTCCTTGTTCCTCTCCTCTCCAAGTTCCAAACTAGTGTAGCTCTCAACAACTTTTTGCACTACGGATGCTTATGGAGGTTTGAGATTAAAGTATTTGCTCTAAATGTGAATAAAAAGCTAATACTAGATGCTATAGATACTAAAATGATTTATTTTAAACCAAAATGACAAGATGATTAATAATTTATGCTAAATGCTCTCTAAAATTCTCTATAACTTAGATGCATACAAGTTTTAAGGATTTGGATTATGAAGAAATGAGCTCTATTTATAGGGAAAATGGAGCAATGGATGGTTGAGATTGAGCAATCTCAACAAGGGTTGGGATTGAATGATATTCAATCCATGTGAGGGCTTTCAACCCAATCCCAGGATGACAAGTGTCAATATGAGATAGGTTGAGAGGAGAGGGAATAAGCATTAAATGTTTGACATGACCTGGGATTCAACTTGGGGGTTAGGGTCAAAGTTGGGTTAAATGAATAAATTCTTTATTCAAAGAATAAAGCTTTTATCCAATGGATAAACTCTTGTGCAAAGGCAAAAGGGATAACCATGGTCAAAGCAATAAATGCTTGAGGAGAGACATGAGTGCAAGTTGAAATAACCATAAATGGTTATGTAAGAGCCATTAATGGTCATGTAAGAGCCATAAGTGGTTTGGAAGCCTTTGGAGGTTAAATTGTTGAAAACACAAAGCATTTAATGTTTTTTTAAAGACTTTGAAGTCTTTGAGAAGTGACTCCAAGTTGCCTAGGAATGTGACAATAATTAGGGGATGGATTAAGCTAATTAGGAAGGGTTTAGAAGAATCTAGAAGGGGTTTAGGTTTGCAAGTGGATTTGGTGGGTGAGGGAAAGTAGGATTTTATTAAAATAAAATTCATTTATTTCAATAAATAGGTGCAAGTTGCATTTGTAGGAAAATGTAAGTGAGGGGGATAATGATTTAAATAAATGTTTTATTTAATTTATTTAAAAGATGAAAAGGGGGATTTAAATGAAATAAATATGATTTATTCATTTAATTGATTTGTGAATTTGGTTGACTGAATTAATTAAAATAAATTGAATAATTTATTTAATTAATAGGAGAATGTTTTAAAGATGAATTAATTACATATTAATTTAATTAACTAATGGCTAGTGGATTTTTAATCAAATAAATAGGGAATATTCATTTAATTAATTTGGACAGATTTAAGTGACTACATTTGCCTCTCTTTGAGACGGTGTTGTTTATCGCGTCATTTCAAAGAAAGAAAAATAGGTGTGAAAAGATGCCCCATAAAATATAAATTTAATGGGTGGTAGGCCCCCTCGAGAGATGGGCCGAAATTTTTGAAAAATCGTGCAATCTCTCGAAAAAGAATGAAAGTTGGTAGGGTGATAGAAGAGAAGAAGTTAGCAATGCAGGTTAAAAATAGAAGAAATCAGAGATAAAATGCAGAAATGGGAGGCTCGAGAAGTTCATGGGGACCACGACGGTGAGCGGGGGAAAAGTTATAGTGACGGCGAAAGGTTTATATGGGGAGAAAGGGGTAAAAACAAGCTCATTTGTAACCACGGCCATTGTGAAATTTGAGCTCTAATAGTGACCTTTTGGAGGAGCAAGCAGCAATCAGGATGTCGGTACCAGTAGCAGAGCACCGATTTGAGCGAGTCTGACGATTCCAACGGCCAGATGACTATGCACCAGCGGTAGGCAAATTTGAAATTTTAATTTTTATTCATTTTTTACATGTTTTTTGTTGAGTCCAAGTTAAATCGTGACAATAGCACTGAAAATATGTTTTGGCGCTTTTGTCCAATTAATTAGCATTTTTGTGTCGCAATGGCGTTATTGTGTTGTTGTTTGAGCGCTATTGTTAGCAGTAGCGCTATTGTATGCATGTTTGAACGTTTTTGTTGGTGTAGCACTATTGAGGGGTCAATTGAGCGCTTTGGATGTGAAGCAGCGCTTTTGCATAGGTCTTGTAGCACTTTTGTATGGTTGATTGAGCGCTTTTATTAGGTGATTAGCGCTTTTGTAGGGAATTAGCGCTTTTGTTTGCAAGATAGCGCTTTTGTTTAGGGAAATAGATGCCCCAGTTTGTGTGAACAAAAATCTCCTGATGCCAATGATGGATGGATAGGGATGTGAAGTGAGAGTTGTTTTGAACCATAGCAGCCCTGATGAGACTTAGGTCATTAGGATAAATGTCTGTTGAAGTCTAGGTGTGCCATGATTGCTTACCTGTTGAGACCCCGAAGATACTTGATCAAAGTATATATTGATAGTCTAGGTTTAAACTTAAGAAAGTTTGAAACAAAACAATTAATGATGATTGATGATGCACGTGTGCAGGAGGATCTATGCGTCTTACAGTTGCACGAGAGACATCTGGCTACACAGGGGCTACACAGTCGGCTGACAGAGGCTAAGATTGATTGCATTGCAGCGACTGGGTTGTATGATGTGATGCATATGCCCATGATTCGGATGAATCACGATTTGATTACAGCCTTGGCAGAGCACTGGCATAGTGAGACGTGCACATTTCACTTAGCACAAGGGGACATGTCGGTGACACTGGAGGATGTGTGGTGCATCCTGCATATTCCCATTCGGGGTGAGCTAGTCACATATGATAGATCATAGGGGACTCTAGCGGTGCAGAGATTCTTCGACGAGGACATGTATATTGATGATGGCTCCATAGCTTGGGAGGATATTGCTACTTTGTACAAGCCATTGCCAGCAGTTTTGTCGGGGATCATGGGAGGGCTATTGTGTCCTGATAGGCGATCGCATGGTCTGGCCTTTGGTTGGGGATAGGTTATAGAGAAAATGATGACAGAGGGGACGTGATTTGCCTGGGGACCGTGCGTGTTAGCGCACCTATATCAGGAGTTGCATGAGGTGGTATACCGCAGGAAGGGCTTATTGGCAGTGGGAGTGACGTTGCTGCATATATGGCCGTGGGAGCACCTACCAATGACTCAACCAGTGAGTCTGAGATTCCAGGCAGTCGACCAGCCCTATGTATTTATGTATAGTGGTATGATGAGTCAGCCCCACCTGGGGAAGTTAGAGTGGTGGCGGTAGGCACTGGATGATCTTGATGCAGTGATCTGGAGGCCTTACATTGAGTGTGAGCCCTAGGAGGATGACGTGGAGGCATTATCGTATGTGTTTATGACCCGATTCCTCATTGGGAGGACATGCTATGATGTAGAGAGATAGGTGTCGAGCAGAGTGATGAGACAGTTTGGATGTCGGCAGGGATTGTCGAGGGGATCAGGAGAGTACGCCAAAGTGGTCCAAGAGAGATATGCATGGGGGCCAGTACTTCCTTATGATCAGGCATTGGTGGAGTTTCGGATGCTTCAGGTGAGGCCATGGGATATACGGCCAAGGGTGGTAGATGTAGGGGTATCGGAGGAGTATACGTAGTATATGGCAGCTCATCCGATACTTTGGATATCAGATCCGGCGGAGCCGATTCCCGATTTTGAGGAGGATAGGGGGCAGAGACAAAGGAGGAGAGGAGGTTGAGGACCGATAGTAGGTAGACGGGGGAGAGGGGATGGTGGTGATGGAGGAGGGGGAGGAGGAGGAGGAGGAGGAGGAGGTGGTGGAGGTGGGGATGGTGGAGGTGGTGGCAGTGGCAGAGGAGGTGGCTTAGGTGGCCGAGTCCAGCGGAGAGGGAGAGGCGGGTTTCCACTATGGATATCACAAGGTCCTTTGATATAGGAAGGAGTCAGATTAGGTGGCTGAGGTATGGAGAGGGAGATACTAATGGATAGAGGGGAGGGAGCCACTGGCGAGGGAGTGACAGGTGGTGGACCTATGGATATAGGGGAGGGAGCTACTGGAGATATGCGAGATCATATGCTAGTATATTTGTAGACTCGACTTATAGCAGTTGAGACACAGGTGGAGGATCTAGAGGCGGAGGTGGCAGCCAGAGATGTGTAGCTATTTGCACAAGAGTTGGAGCTGACTGTAGTTGTGCAGGAGAGAGATCAGGTCATTGACAAGGTGATCCGGTTGCAAGAGAGAGTGAGGGTCTTGGAGGGAGTACAGGGACAGGGGTCATCTGTGGAGGCATTGGCGAGGGAGGTATGGAGAGCAGGTGGAGAGGTTGATTACTGGTGGGGTCTATATGAGCAGGTGGTGCCAGCTAGTCAGCGAGTACTAAGCTATTCACATATGCGACAGGCTATATCAGAGCGATCTCAGAGGGTGCAGAGCAGTGGAGGTGTGATGGGTCCACTACAGAGAGACAGGTCAGGTGGTGCAGGAGGGAGTGGTGGTTTGATGGGTCCTCCACAGAGAGATAGATCAAATGATGTAGGGACTAGTGGGGGAGCAGGTGGAGAGAGTGGTGTAGCATCGGGTCAGAGTGGCATCTGAGAGAGCATTTGGTATGCATGTATTTATATTTGTCATTTTGGATTGGATCTTTGATGGCTCTTGGTAGCTGATTTTTGGACTTCATTGTACTTTGATACATGAGATGATATATATGTGAGGAGATCCCATTTTCGGTTTATGATATGCAAATTTGAGATGTATGGATTATATGCAGGATGATGATCTTATGAGTTATGTTTAGATGGATATGTGTATATGTATGCATTTATGAGATGGTTCCTATATGTTGTTTATGATGTTTTGCTCTTACATGATGTCTATTTGTATGATGTTGGATACTAGCATGTGAATACAAGGTTATATGTCCATGATTTGGTTGATGTATTGCTTTATGTATGTAATGCCATGATGATGATGTATGCATAATGATATAATGATATAGATAGTATCTTGTACTTTATATTAATACTAGGATGAGATAATGATATGCAATGATGTTAATGTAATGTTTGGAATGAATGATTTTTCTATGGATATGCATCTATATGGTTTGTTTTAGATGAATGCAACATGGATAAACAAATGTAAAGTACAAATGTTTAAATAGTGATTTCTAAATGAATGCACATGTTATAATGCATGAACTAATGTTTGAAACAAATGATTTTTATGATTCTAAATGCCCAAATATGATGAAGTAAAATGATAATGCAACTCATGGTTTAGAAACTGCACCTTAATGCAATTTTTAAAGGGGATAATGAATGCAATTTTAAATGAATCCTAAGGGAAAAATAAAATGAGTATGAATAAGACACTAAAATGGATGAATGAATGCACTTTTTAACTACTGGATAGATAAATGAATGTATGCAATGATAAATGATAAATGATAAATGGTGATAAATGATGATGTCTAAATGAATGTATAGTAATGGTTAATTCAATCAAGGACAATTTGATCATAGTAATGAATCTAAACATTATGAGTATGCAATGATGAAATGATTGAAGCAAACTAATGTTAAATAAATGATAATGAACTATGTGCATTGTAAACAACTAAAATGATATGAAATGTACTTAATGCAAATGCAACTAAATGTAATGATGATGATATGATCATGATGGATGAATGCAAGGCCGTTTTAGACTTTGCATGATGCAGTGATGATGTATCAGAGTACTCGATCGCAATTTGTATCCAAGACCAACTTAATTTTCACATAACTGCTCATATTAACTTTGGTCACATTTGCATACAAAATCTTGTATATGAATGAGAAAATGGATGGGTGATATGCAACGGAATGCAATATATAAACAGATGAGATGAGATGACGACCCATAGTGCTCTATTTTCATCATTGAGCTTTAAAATGTTGTAAGAAAATACAAGCAACTTTGACATAAATGATTCAAGATGACCTGAGTATTCCTTACATGGATTTGATATAGCAAGTTAATACAAACAACTTGATATAATGGGTCAAGTTAACCAGAGCATTGCTTGTGGAACAGACAAGGATTATCTCCTTTCATGCATGACTTGGATCATCCTCCTTGATCTTAGGCTGATCATATCCTGAGACAAGTGCATACCGTAATAAAAGAATAAAACCTTTATCCAGTTTGGATGAGGTAGGAGGAACCAAAGAAAGAGCATTGTACCTACAAACAAATAGTATATACATAAAGAATAAAGAATATGGATCCTTGGTAATGGTTCATGCTCATATGGTTGAGGTATACGCTGTAGTCAGCAAGATGTAGTGATCTATGACTGTATTTTTGCCTATGATCACGTAGCTTAGTGAACTTCCCACGTAGACACCATTAGTACATGCCCCAGAACTTCATCGAAATAATGCGCAGAAAATACACAAACAATGTTGGAGGATCCTGATATAAATAACTAGCCCATAAATCAACCAAATATTTGATAGCTTCAAACAGAATTTTCTTGTCAAAGAAAATGTCATCTTGTCTTTGTTTTGGTAAGGAAGGATGCATCCTTGTTGAAGACAGTTTGCGTGTTTGAAATTGACTGTTTGGTTTGATTGATAAGTGGTCATGTGTTTGGAGTATGTCACAATGTTCGTTTGGCATCTGCGTGGATGAGTATGTACAACGTGTTGCCATGTTTTTTATTGATTTTTGATGTTTTCTAATCTTTTTGGATTTTGTTGATTTGATTTCCAATGTTTTTGGCATTTTGTGAGATAGTTTTGAATGAAGAACTCAGTGAAGCACAAAAATAATGTATAATCCACTTCCATCAAATAGATTAAGGGCATTGCCCCCAGTTTAGACATGACTATGAAAAAGCGGGATGTGAAACGCATGAAGTACCTCCTTGATTGTCGATCAATAACAAGCCATGGTTTGGGTGGATGGATGTGCGTATGTAATGAATATGATCGCAACAAGCCTGAAAGATAATGGAGCCATAGCATTTACGAGTGGCACCTGTTTGCTAGGTTTTCACCATCGCACTTACCCAAGGTGCCACTGGAGTGGTTGCTCACCATTTGGATGTATGATTTTTCTTTACTATTTTGATGTTTTTGTATTTTCTTCAGGACATTTTTCTATAAAAAAATTTATGTTTTTGTCGGTATGTAGGGGAGCCTGATGCTCTGTGTAGCTCATGTATAAAACCTTTTGAGGTGCATGTTGTTGATCAGATTTGCTAGTGGTTCTCCTTCTGAAGTAGCCAATTGATATGCCCCGGATCCAAATACAACAGTGATAACATATTGACCCAGCCAATTTGATTCAAACTTTCCATGATGTTCTCTATTTGGTTGGTTACGAGGATTCTCCTGGAGAACAAGATCACCCACCTCAAATGTATGAGATTGAACTCAATGATTATAGCTTCTGCTCATGTGCTGTTGATAGGCTTTGAGGTGATTGTATGTAGTTTGTCATTTCTCATCAAGTGGTTCTAAGTCCTTGAGGCATGAGACTTTGTATGCTTCATCATCTATCAGATTATGCAAGGAAACCCATAGTGATGGTATCTCGACCTAAATAGGTAAGATAGCTTCTGCACCATAGACTAGTGAGTAAGGAGTTGCGCCTGTAGGGGTTCAAATATTAGTTCGATATGCCCATAGTGTTGGATTCAATTGAACATGCCAATCACGGCCGACATCATTGACTATCTTCTTGAGGATTCTTAATATGTTTTTATTTGATGTTTCAGCCTGACCATTGCCTTGTGGGTAATAGGGGGTGGAAAAGTGGTGTTGGATGTGAAAATTCTCACAGAGTTCACGGACATCTTGATTTTTGAAAGGAAGACCATTATCTGTGATGATGGACAGGGGTACACCATACTGGCAGATGATGTAGTTGAGGCTAAATGAGGCGATCTACTTGCCGGTAACTTGGGTAAGTGGAACAGCTTCGATCCACTTTGTGAAGTATTCGGTGGCAGTAATGATGAATCTATGGCCATTGGATGAAGATGGATGAATTTTACCCACAAGGTCAAGGCCCCATTGACAAAAAGGCCATGGTGTTGTGATTGGTTGCAGTTCCTGTGCTAGAGCATGTATCAGGTCTCCATGAACTTGGCATTTCTTGCACTTTCTAACAAAGTAGTAGGAGTCCTTTTCCATAGATGGCCAATAGTATCCAGCTCGCATGATCTTCTTGGCTAGTGACGGGCCACTTGAGTGAGTCACACAAATTCTCCATGTACCTCTTCCAAGGCCTTTTTTATCTCATCTTGCTCTAAACATCAAAGGAGAGTACCATCAAGACTGTGTCAGTATAGGGTTTCAGCAATAATGGTATATCGAGCAGTTTGGTGAATGAAGGTTTTACGTTGGTTATTCGATTGGTTAGGAGGAAGTGTGTGATCGCGGAGATAAGTGTAAAACTCACTGTACCATGGGGATTCAGAACCGACTAGGTGACATATCATCTTGGATTTGGGGATATCATAAGCGGGAATCCAAAGCTGTTCAACCAAGAACTCGTAGTGTGTTGAATTTTGTGGAAGATCTAGAAGAGATGTGATAGTAGCCATAGCGTCAGCAGCTCAATTTTGATCTCTGGGTATCTTCTCAAAGGTTATAGTAGTAAATGATGCCTTTAGATTGTCCACCATTTGCTTGTATGGCATGAGTTTATCATCCTTGGTCTGATATTCATTTGTTGCTTGTCGAATGACTAGTTAGGAATCTCCATATACTTGCAACTCTTGTAACTTCCATTGTACGGCTAGCCTAAGTCCTGTGATCAAGGCCTCATATTCAGCTATGTTGTTTGTGCATGGAAATGTGAGCCTGTAAGATTTTGGGATGCTGTCACCTTGAGGTGTGATAAACAGAATGCCTGCCCCCGAGCCGTTCCTAGTATATGAACCATCAAAGTATAGCTTCCATGATTGTGCTTCTGTGATCATGAATATCTCTTCATCTGAAAAATTGGAAATGAGGGGATGATCGCCTATGAGTGGTGCATCGGCCAACTAATATACAATGACTTGATCTTTGATAGTGTAAAGCGGAAAATCGCGATCGAACCCTAGTTGCTCTCCCCTCTTCCAACTCCAAGGAGAGAGAAGGGAGGTTCACTAGGGTTGATGGTTTTCAATTAGGGGAGAGACTTTACATTCAAAAGAGGGGTTGAAACTCACAAGATCCAATCCCACGCAATGCAAGATTGGATGCTAAATGAGTTTCAAGGGTTATGACAGCAAGGCTACCCTCTTTTGTAAAGAATGTTGATAGAAGAATTAAGCTAAGAATGCATAGAAAGTGACAAAGATTCGCTTATAAACTGAGATAGGGATATAGGATGAAGCTGCGGACCTGGAATTAGCAGTAAAATGTCGATACGGTGCTGTCCTGCAAATTTGAGCAAAAGTTGTCGGGATGATGGCGCCCGGCGCCACGGTCCTCCGAAAAATCCGCGAAACGAAGGGGGATCTATTCGTCTTTGCACAAGGATTCCAGATCTTCAATTTCAGCCGCGTACCTGCAACCTACACACAGAAAATCGAAGAGGATTGGGGGGTTAGGGATTAGGGGTTTGCCTTTAGGTCAAACCCCAGTTTTGGAATTAACCAAGAAATGAGCAATGCTGTAAATGTAAATGTCTGTAATGTAAAACAAGTATTAATACCTTGTTGTAAGGATGTTTGTATCCTTATGTGTGAAGGTATAGATGTTGTTGTTTGTTGTATGTTGTATGTTGTAGCATGTAATGTGTTGTAAGTGATCTCCTCTTCAATGGTTGAATCCTTGTCTTGAATGCAACACTTAGCCTTGAATGGAGACTTGGAATGAATGCTTGAATGCTTGAATGCTTGAGTATAGTTTCCACGCTTTTTCCATCATATATCCTTCTTACCCAAATGGGAGAGGAAAATGTAGTTTATATACTTGTCATTTAGGGCTGATAGACTGATTTTCCCGACCTTAGGCCGACCAGGAAAGATAATTTCCAATTTGCAAACTAAAAGACCCGAAGTCCCATAGGAGACCGGGCCCAAAATAGGGCCAGGGACCAGGGCGCTGGGTGCCATGGTCCTGGGGGACTAGGGCGCTGGGTGCCCTAGTCCTGAAGGACCAAGGCGCTGGGCGCTCTGGTCCTACCTCCCGGGATAGCAGGGTGTAAAGGAGGTTCAGGCCAGGGTGCTTGAAAATGCAGTTTTTGGTGTCGTAGACAAGTTTCGGGGTCTCCATTCAGGTTGCGTGTTGCGTTGCCATCGTGAAGACCGAAATGCAGTCGAAATTGCAAGTGTCACAATTTTAGGATGCTACAGATAGCCTTACAATCCACATACTCGATGTCAAATTCACTTAGAATCATCACCCATTTGGCCAAGCAGCCTGTCAATGCTGCTTTGCTAAGTAAGTATTTTAGTGGATCAATCTTTGCAATGAGTTGTACTTTATGTGTCAATAGATAGTGCCTCAGTTTAGTGGCTGCCAAGATTACTGCTAGGTAAGCTCGCTCAATAGGTGTGTAATTGAGTTCATAGCCAACCAGTGTGCGAGAGATGTAGTAAATAGCACACTCTTTCCCTTCTGCATTATGTTGTGCTAGTAATACACCCAATGCAGTACTTGTTGCGGATATATAGAGTAATAGAGGTCTGTTCAGATCTAGTGGGATCAGCAATGGGTTATTCATGAGATAGTCTTTAAGCATCTAGAATGCTTGCTAGCAGCTAGCATCCCACTGAAAGCGTATGTTCTTGTATAACAGGTGTGTAAAAGGATGACACTTATCCGCCAGTTGTGCAATGAATCTTCGTATGGATTGGAGCCACCCTTGTAATGTCCTTAGCTGACTGATGTTCTTTGGTGGTGGCATGTCCATGATTTCCTTGACTTTTGTTGGGTCTACCTCAATGCCTTTGCTTGAGACAATGTATCCAAGAAGCTTCCCAGAGGTTACTCCAAAGACACATTTCTTTGGGTTGAGTCTAACATGATATTGTTCCAGTCGATCAAATATTTTCTCTAATATGTTTAAATGATCTTATCTTGTGAGTGATTTTGCCAGTAAGTCATCAACATAATCTTCCATTATGGTATGCATCATATCATGAAAGATAGTAGTCATTACTCGTTTATAGGTTGCTCCTGCATTCTTTAGACCAAAAGGCATTACATTCCAGTAGTATGTACCCCATGGATATGTGAAGGCTATCTTATGTTGATCCTCTGGTGCGATCTTTATTTGATTGTATCTTGAAAAGCCATCCATGAGTGAAAGCATGGCATGTCCTACTGTCAGGTCTACTATGATGTTGATATTTGGTAGGGGTAAGTCATCCTTAGGACATGCCTTATTTAGATCTCTGAAGTCAGTACAAATGCGGATGCTCCCTTTTGGTTTGCTGACAGGAACAATATTGGAGATCCAATCTGCATAATCAATTGGTCAAATGAAACCAACATCCAGAAGTTTCTTAAGTTCTGCTTTGACTAATACTACAATCTGAGGATGCATCTTGCGAAGCTTCTGCTTGACAGGTTTGGCTCCTTCTGCTACTATGAGGTGATGCATGACTAAATTTGGATCAAGACCAGGCATGTTTGCATATGACCATGCGAAATTGATCTGGTGTTTCTCAAAGAATTCAACAAACTTAGGTTGTTCCTCTGAAGTTAAAAGAGATGTCGGATGTATGGGGTGGGGAGTTTCAGGAGTCTCCACATTGTATTATTTTGTCTCTTCAATGAGAATTGTTGATCGTTCCTGCTGTGTGCTACAGGGAAGGATGTCAAACCTTTCATCCTCAGACGCCTCAGAGAGGTTTTCACTATTGGATACGCTCTTTCTTTTTACTTTTGTGGGATCAAACAGTGCCACAGTGTGGTTTTCACTGGAAGATCCATGTTTTATTGTTATATTTTTGCAGCTGAAAGGTTTGGCATTCGCCCCAAAGTATGTTGCGCTATTAAGTTCTATGGCAAATCCAGCTTTTTGATCCCTGCTTGGTATGTTATCCCATAGTTTCAAGAAGTCAATGATCTCCTCATCATTTTGGAAATGGTCAAGACATGGGGGATTAGGTTGGTTCCATTCGATGAGTTCAGGATGGATAATGGGCATTATCTCATCGATTAGGTTAAGTTTGTTAGATGCATCAGTGAGGTTTAAGATGTTGTGGTGAAGGGCATTGATGGTACTCTCCCTGTCAAAATCAGGCGTAGGATGTGACATGGGGTCTGTGGAAGAAGTTTCCAGCTCAAGAACCCAAGAAGTCTTTATCTGTGCTTCTCCGTAAACAGGGATGTCTTTGCGGGGTGGAGGTAGTAATGTGTCTTCCTCATCTGAAGTATTAAGCTGGACAGAATCAAATTCCCACTCATGTGAGTCAGTCTCTGAGTCACTTTCCAGTAACCGATTACTATACCATACTGGGATATCCTTTGAGTTAAACACTGCAGGTGTGATCAGTTGATGTACTTTTGTAGATGAAATAATAAGTGTTGCAGGAAGGATGATGGGGATCAATGAATTCGATACGGGGAACATTGGTAGTGTTGATTCTATTGCTTCTACAGGAACTGATGGTGTTGTAAATATTGCTGGGTATTCGGAGATAGTTGTGGCTACTAATGGGACTATTGATCTTATCACTGCTATTGATGGTGTTATTGGTTTGATTGATGGGACAACTGGCATTGCGAATGGTTTTGCTGGGATCTTTAGCTTCAATGAGATAGTTGTGATGTTCTAGGGTGTTGCTTTTATAATCAAAGGCAGCCTCTTTGTAGTAGGTTGATATAGCGGTTTGTTGGGTTTTCCTTTGAATCTGAGCTTAGGAAAGATCTCCTTTTGAAAGCCTAAGCCTGCATTGTCTTTGGGTTGTAATTCTGGTAGTAGCGGCTCATGTCACCCTTGTTTACAATACCCCAAAGCACTTTGACCATCATATCCCATTCTTTGCATAATGAGAAGACCTTTGCCATATCGATCTATGGGAAGCTGAGCTTGCAGAATGTCGGTGGTGATAGGATCCTTATAGATCCATTTTGCTACGTCTTCATCTTTGGTTTCCTCTTATTGACTCTTTCCAAGGATGAAAGGTGTTAATGCACAGGCTGGTTTAACTAGTGTTGTTTGAAGTACTTGTTGAGGTTTTCCATGTGTTTTAGGAGAAGTAGGCATTTGTCCAACACAAAAGAGTTGACTTATATTGTATTCTCCCAGACCTTCCTCTACAATTTTCATCTTAAGCTTCTCTTGCTTGGGTATAATAGTGTTTGAATTGGAGAGGGAAGTTGGACTCACGTATGGTATGGAGGAGATGACTTCTCTATTGTTGGGAACAATAATCTCTGGTTGATGACTTATGTTATGACAGTATGCAAAGGGGTTTGCATCACTCAGGATTGTGATTTCTGCACCATTATGTGGGAACTTGATACATTTATGGTAAGTGGATGGAACGGGTTGCATGGCATGTATCCAAGGTCTTCCCAACAACAAATTGTATGGCAGAGGAAGGTCCAGAACCTGACATATGATGTTCTTCACCATAGGGCCCACTCGGATTGGTAGTACAATAGCTCCTTTGGATGAACGCTCTACATCATCATAAGCTTTGATTGTGATCTTCTTGTGAGGATCGATGGATTCAATGGCATATCCCAAAGCTATGACCAATTGCAGTGTACAAATATTCAAGTTGGCTCCATTATCGATCAAGACTCGCTTGATCCTATGTTGGTTGATAAATCCTTCAATGTGTAGTGAGGCGCTATGAGGTTGTTGGAAGGAGGAGTTGTCACTTTTAGAAAAAGTGAGACAAGGGGATGATCTTAGACTTCCAACCATGGCTTGGAACTGATCTATATTCAAGTTAGTAGGGACTAACGCCTCTTGGAGAGCTTGATCCAAGATTGTTTTATGAGACGGAGATAGGTGAAATAGCTCTAAAATGGATATAAGCGCAGGTGTTTTGTCTAATTGTTCCACAAGATTGTACTGCTTTGGTATGGAGGTGGTGCCTTGTGGAGCTGCTTTTATGGTAATCTTGTCGCGACGTGTAACAACATTGCAGTCAGAACTGGGTGGATTTTTTATGGTAATAGTTGCAATTTGTTCACCGACATCATACAGGTGATTCACAGTGTAATTATACGTGGCTTGCGTATAATCAGTGGTATTAGTGTTTCTCCTGGAAGTGGAAGGACCCCTTTGATCTTGTGATGGAAGTGGATTTTTGAACATCAGATGATCATTGTTTGTTGTCTTTGAGTCATGTCCTTCAATTTCAATATCACCTCGGTCAATAAGATCTTTTAATCTATGACAATTGCTTGTCTTGTGTCCTTTTCCTTGATGAAAATCACAGTGTTTAGTATCTCTCCACCATGCAGGTTTGACTTGAGGTTAATAGTTTGATGCTTTGGGTAGGGTTACTAGGTTTTGAGAAACCAACTGTTTCGATGGGTTCCCCTAAGGGAGTGTATGTTCGCTTTGGTTTTGGTTGACATTGCCTGGGTTCATCTTGAGATGTGATGCGGCCTTGATTTGGAGGAGCAACTATGTTAGTTTTAGGTGGGGGATTTTGTTCTGCAAATCGAACCACAGGTTGTGCACTTTTGATAGTTCTAGCATCCACAACCTCGTCATTGACAACATTTTTGTTTTTGTTCCAGAAGTTTGGTTTGTCACTATTGAAGCATGGATGAGGGCCATCCTTTGGTTCATTGTAGATTTTGATAAGTCCTTTCTTGATGAGGGCCCGCTCACATTTCAAGCCTTTGGTGATCATGTCATTGAAAGAATCTGTGTCTTTTACATCAAGGTGAAATTCCATTTCTTCGTTTAAGTTGGAAATAAATATTTCCACTAGTTCTTGTTCAGGAAACTGAAGAGAACGTCTGCTAGACATTTGACACCATCGTTGCAGGAAGACTGAGAATAGTTCACCTGGTTTTTGTTTAGTGTTACATAGATCAGCCATGGTGATATCACGTTCAATGTTATGTGAGTAATGTGCGAAGAACTTTTGAACTAGCTCTTCAAAGGTCCTAATGCCACTTGGTAATCAGAAAAACCATGATGTGGTTGTTCCTCCCAAGCTTTGGGGAAATAGGTGCATGAGGTACGTATCTTCGTATGCCACTTCAAGGCAAGCTGAATGGAATTCTCTAACATGATCACGAGGATCTCCTTTTCCTCTATATTTTTTGAACTTGGGTGTTTCAAACCCTTGTGGAAAAGATGGCATATAAAGATTCCTATCAAAGGGATAGGGACAAATGTCATTGATTGAAAATTGATTAGTCTTTACACCACTACGAAGTTGTTGGGCGAGATTTTCAACTTGTTGCTGCAACATCTCTATGTCATTTGGAGGAGGAGGTGGTAGTGGGTTACCTTGAGGAATGTTATATCTGATGTGATCTCTACCTCTTTCTTCCTCATTGTGACTTTGTCATTCTGATGCTTATATTAGTTGTGCAAGATCAAAGTCGGGAAGTTTGGCTCCATATGGTTTAATGTTAGTCAAACCATATGGTGAACCAATGGATAAAACCCTAGAAGACGAATTAGAAATGCGAAGATGACAATTAGGTCTTGATTAGAGATAATTAATGTCATGATTTGATTTTGATAAATGACCAATACGACAAAATGATTTGATTGAGAAATACGCCAATTGACATGATTTGATCCAAATTGACACAATTGAGACAGATAATGATTGATAGTGAAATGATCGCAAAATGACAAGATTGACAAGAGGACGAGGATCGATGATAAAATAGATTGCAAGATGACAAGATTGATAACGACCACGATCAATGACAAATTGATCGCAAGATGACAAGATTGAATATGACAACGATTGATGACAAGATAAAATCGATCAAAATCATGACTGGATAATGTTGTCGACAAGACCAAATTCGAGGACGAGACGATTGAAGAATATAGAAGAATGACTCGATGTTCGCAAAATGATAACACAAGTCATTGTAAGGAGTTCACGTCGGGTTCACCATTTAATGTGGGATAGAAATTAGGATTCATCAAAAGATAAGTATATCAATCAAAACGTTAAACATGATAGCTCAATCAAAAGAACACTCATTGAAATGAACCTAATTCTAAGCACATTCAATAGAGGCATAGAAATTAGGATTCATCAAAAGATTTGCTCCTACGGGTTGCATTTCCTCATTTTCATGTCCAAATTGGGGTGTTTTTCATCTACATTGGCCTATCCTACCCACCCCCCCCCCTTGTCAGGTCCTTTGCATGCAATTTCAAGTCAAAACTAGGGTTTTTTGACAACTTGCGCCTGTGTTGGAGAAACTTGCGCCTGTGTTAAATGAATTGCGCTTGTGTATTCATACACAAGCGCAGAACTCCTTACACAAGCGCAGGTTTAGATGACACAAGCGCAGATGTCCATTTTGGTGTCCCCTGTGGGCCCCGCAATGTCCCGTAAGCCATCAAAATTCATGAAATCAAAAACATGGGTTTTCGAGATACATACCGCTGCTCCTGCATCCTCCGGTCGTCTGAATGTGCGTACACGTTCTCCAAGGTGATCCGCCGTTGGAATGTTCGCCATCTGTCTGCAAGTGTCCTTATCTAGAGCAACAAATCCTCCTCTTTAGCTACTGCAAGTGAGTCATTTTCACCCTCTTGGTCCCATTTATAGCTCTTTGTCATTGCATAGATGGACGTGCATCCTCTCCATCTTATGTTGGTCGCGGTCTTGTGCACATTAAATTGATTGTTTGTCATGCATCCGATCTCCGATTGTCAGTCTGTTTGATCCTGTCATTTTTATCGATCAATTGGCCTCTTTTCCACATGTTTCCGGCCAATTCCTCGAGGGGGCATGCATATGTCATTGTTATTGTCTGGGGCATTTTTATTATTGTTCTTTGAAACAACGCTCAGAATCGCATTGTCTCAAAGAGGGGCAAAATGTAGACACCCAAAAATGGTCAACGCTTGCGAGGTCATACTTTAACATTTGCGCATTGCCTCATTTTAGGTTTTTGCGTCGCATTAACATTTCTCCTATGTCACGCACTTGATTTTTATCATTTTGCGAACATCGAGTCATTCTTCTATAATGTAGCATAGAAATTAGGAATCATCAAAATATAAGTAGATCAATCAAAACATTAAACATGATAGCTCAATCAAAGAAATACTCATTGCAATGAACCTAATCACAATGCACATTCAATAGAGGTATGGAAACAAAGCATTCAAAAGAAAACATTAAGCAAACCAGATCCAAGATTGAATACTCCTTCCATGCGGCTCCATTGTTGTTCTTTCCTCTCCAATAGTTTTGTGGATCTCACCTACAAGTGCTCTCACAATTGAAAGCAAAAAGCTCAAGAGTACTAGAACTAAAATTTGATAGTTTGACAGCAATTCGGATTTCAAGAAGTAATTGAAGGGGTTGATTGAAGAAAAATTATCCAATTTATAGAGAAATTGGAGAAGTGACAAGATTGGCATGATGCAATTCAAATGGAAATTGCAAATCAATATGTTAATTATGACAAATTATGCAAATTATGCACTTTCCATGCACAATTTTGATTGATTGATTATGACACATTCTATGTCAAAATTGATTGATTATCAATTATGACAATTTCATGACAAATTGACATGCCATTCCCATGGAATTAGGAGATGAAATAGGAGGGAAAAGAAATTAGAAATTTGAAAAATTAGGAAATTGAAATTGATGACAAATTAGAAAATTGGAAATTGATGGAAATTAGAATTAGGATTTAGTGAATTAATTAATAATTTTTCATTTATTAATCAATTCACAAAGAGGAATAATTAGCCAATTAAATAAAGATTTAATTGTAATAAGAAGACTTAGGATTAATAAATAATTTAGTAATCCTAGAGGAAGAAATGGCAAATTAGGTTAAATGACCAAATCATAAAACCCTAGAAGACGAATTAGAAATGCGAAGATGACAATTAGGTCTTGATTAGAGATAATTAATGTCATGATTTGATTTTGATAAATGACCAATACGACAAAATGATTTGATTGAGAAATACGCCAATTGACATGATTTGATCCAAATTGACACAATTGAGACAGATAATGATTGATAGTGAAATGATCGCAAAATGACAAGATTGACAAGAGGACGAGGATCGATGATAAAATAGATTGCAAGATGACAAGATTGATAACGACCACGATCAATGACAAATTGATCGCAAGATGACAAGATTGAATATGACAACGATTGATGACAAGATAAAATCGATCAAAATCATGACTGGATAATGTTGTCGACAAGACCAAATTCGAGGACGAGACGATTGAAGAATATAGAAGAATGACTCGATGTTCGCAAAATGATAAAAATCAAGTGCGTGACATAGGAGAAATGTTAATGCGACGCAAAAACCTAAAATGAGGCAATGCGCAAATGTTAAAGTATGACCTCGCAAGCGTTGACCATTTTTGGGTGTCTACATTTTGCCCCTCTTTGAGACAATGCGATTCTGAGCGTTGTTTCAAAGAACAATAATAAAAATGCCCCAGACAATAACAATGACATATGCATGCCCCCTCGAGGAATTGGCCGGAAACATGTGGAAAAGAGGCCAATTGATCGATAAAAATGACAGGATCAAACAGACTGACAATCGGAGATCGGATGCATGACAAACAATCAATTTAATGTGCACAAGACCGCGACCAACATAAGATGGAGAGGATGCACGTCCATCTATGCAATGACAAAGAGCTATAAATGGGACCAAGAGGGTGAAAATGACTCACTTGCAGTAGCTAAAGAGGAGGATTTGTTGCTCTAGATAAGGACACTTGCAGACAGATGGCGAACATTCCAACGGCGGATCACCTTGGAGAACGTGTACGCACATTCAGACGACCGGAGGATGCAGGAGCAGCGGTATGTATCTCGAAAACCCATGTTTTTGATTTCATGAATTTTGATGGCTTACGGGACATTGCGGGGCCCACAGGGGACACCAAAATGGACATCTGCGCTTGTGTCATCTAAACCTGCGCTTGTGTAAGGAGTTCTGCGCTTGTGTATGAATACACAAGCGCAATTCATTTAACACAGGCGCAAGTTTCTCCAACACAGGCGCAAGTTGTCAAAAAACCCTAGTTTTGACTTGAAATTGCATGCAAAGGACCTGACAAGGGGGGGGGTGGGTAGGATAGGCCAATGTAGATGAAAAACACCCCAATTTGGACATGAAAATGAGGAAATGCAACCCGTAGGAGCAAAACCCTAAAACTGACAAAATGATGCCCCGATTGTGATGCAGAGTCGACAATATCCATTGATCGCACGGGAGAATCGACCGGACTGTTTCATGCTACGACATAGACTCAGGAGCACAAAGAGAGACACATTAGCTGGACTGGGATTGTATTATATCACATATATGCCTGAGATTAGGGCAAACACAGGATTGCTTACTGCATTGGCAGAGCGATGGCATTCGGAGACTTCCTCATTCCATTTGGAGACTGGCGAGGCGACGGTGACTCTAGAGGATGTATGGCGCATCCTCTGCATTCCTATACATGGGGAGATGATAGAGTACGACCCAGTGACAGGGAGAGACGCGTTATGCAGACTGTTTGAGTGTGACGCAGAGGATCTAGATATTGTCGAGAGGGAGATTCGGTGGGAGACTATGGCGGGGATGAGGAGGACAGAGGAAGCACCCAGTGACAGAGGCACATGCTCCATATGACAAACAATGGACATTATGTAGCTTGACATTATGTAGTCAGCCTGCGGGCCATACTTAGGACAGACAGTCTGATTTTGTACTCCGATATTATTATGATGTGTGATGTGATATGCATCGATATGATGGATGCAATATGTTATGACTGATGTAGTGATTTTGCTATATATGGATGACTTATGTACTGGTTTATGAACATGTATGAATGCATTGTATGTACTTTGGATGTATTTATAATATGAAATGTATAAAATGCGTGATGTAATATGTAATGGAATGCAAATGTATTGACCAAATGTATGCAGGACACAATATGGTTTTGGATATCGGAGCACTAGACCGAACTGACTATCCGACCGGACGGAAGAAGTGTTAGTAAGAAGAAATAAGACAGAGGACAATTAGAGATGATGAAAATTTGCTTTCAATAATGCACTTTGTAGGTGAGAACCTTTATTTTTATTTAGCAAAATGGATGCGTAGCATCATGGCATTGAAGGCCAGAGCTGAAATGCAACCCGATTTGCAAAAGACAGACACATCACAGACAAACGACAATCACAATCAAAGAAAGAGACCATGAGCCATCCCGGTCACTCTAAATCACTTAGTGACATCATCGAGCAACATAGGGACATGATCGAAGTCAAAGATAAATCAATAAAAAGATAAGACTCACAAATTCAAGCAAATCAAACAAACATCTTGATCTTTATTGTCAAAAGTTGAACGTGCTGATAGGACGATCATGCTGTCTGGTTTCAGGAAATGTGGTACCCCGTCTAAGACAGGACACAGTCTGGTTTCGAGTATACCACACCCTGTATAAGACCCATGATAATGTGACAAGGACAAATGATATCGATGCTGATATTCGATTGATATGACAATTTTGATCAGTTTGAATGCTTGGTTTGAGATTGAAAAAGTTCATCTGGTTAAAGCATGATTTTATTAAAGCACAGCATTGGATTGCGAGTGTCGTTGGATGAATGCTCAGTGGTTTGTCAATGCATAAAGGGAATATTTTATTGCAAAATGCGTATTTTTGGATTTTAATGTTTTATAATTTTTTTTGTTCATTTTTTCAGGACTTTATTTGATTTTTAGAGATTTTTTCAGGACATTTTTCGATTTTTTATGGATTTCTTCAGGACATTTTTGAAATTTTTAGAAATTTTTTTTTTTTCAGGACTTTTTTCAATTTTTATGATCTTATTTCAGGTCATTTTTCGATTTTTATGATTTTTTTCATGACATTTTTCAATTTTTATAAATTTTTTCATGACATTTTTTCAATTTTTATGAATTTTTTTCAGGACATTTTGCCATTTTTATGAATTTTTTCAGATTTTGCCCCCAGTGTCTAGCAAGGCAAGGAATATGACAGGTGAATAAATAGGCTTGCTGAAATAATGATGGATAGAGGAAAGACAAAGGCCTTTTATTATGGAGACAACGCAAATGCAATTTCCAAGAGCTATTGTGTGATGGTACAAGAGACTGGATATGACAATGTAAATCAGTGACAGGGCATGAGGGACATGTCAAGAGGTTTTTGAAAAACATGTTTAAATTTTTGTGTTCTTATGTCAAATCAAGATCGAGGAATGAAAAAGAGTGTTTGGATAGTGATAAGATATGGATAGGATAAGCAAGACCAAGAATGGATAAGGGACATGGACTGAAGGTCAGGATAGGCTAAGGGATAGTGGCAGAAAGTTGCAATAAGGCAGGGAATATGGATGAAAGGTTGTAATAAGCAAATGGATAAATGACCAAAAGCTATGATAGACTGAAAGCTGCAAACAAGATGCGTGATGCTCATGATTATTCTCAGCCTTGTCAAGATCAAAGGTGGAAAGAGGAAATTGGACATGAGGGACAATAGGATATGAAGGGTAATGACAGGGGTTTGATAGGATAATGGAACAATGAAGGACAAAAGGATATGAAGGAGGAAACCTGCCCCCAAGTGTGGTGTGCAAGAAGTTCATAAATTACGCATGATGCCTGTTTGCCAGGTTTTCATCATGGTACTTGCCCAAAGCGCCTGTTTGCCAGGTTTTCACCAGTGGACGAATTATTTTTCTTTATTTTTTTTCTTTTTCTTTTGTCTTTTTTATTTTTTTTCTTTTTTTGATTTTTTGACTTTTTTAGAAGAAGATGGACACATGATAGGGGATGGAAGAAGGACTCAAGCATCTTTTTATTTGGATAGTAGCCTTGAAAAGAATGGACCATGACCTTTAAAAGTATGCTCAAAGACGTTGGTAGGATAAGGACATGGACAATGAGATGAAACTAAGGCAATGATTTATGCAAAGGATTGGACGAGAGGGATCGAAGGATGGAAAATATGTATTGGATAATGGATAGGGTGTTGGAAGAATTCAGCTTGAGTGGATGGAAATGTTGGCAAGATCGACATTGGCACACACCTTGAGGGGTGATGGACTGATGGAGGACAAATGGATGTTGGATATTGAGATTTTGATGGAGGAATAGTGTGGGATTTTGGGACATAAGGGCCCAAAATTGATGAAGGAGGTGATGGAGGAATAGACTTGGACGATTTGGATGGAGGAACAGCAATTTTGGATGCCAATTTGGATGTTTCTTTAGGCTTTTGTGCTTCAAGGAGCTTCTTAGGGATCCACATGGTTTTTGATTTTTCATTCTTTTGTGATTCCTTGGAGTGCATTGCTTGCACAAGGGATTTAGGAACCCATATATATTTTGACTTTGCTTTATTTTGATCAGTGGGCCTTTGTGGCCTTTTGGATATTTCTTTTTCTTTATAGATCAATTTGTTCTTTGTTTTGACATGTCGATTATACTGGACATGTTGATCTTTGAATACATGTGGATTTCTAGACTTATGATGCTTATACTTGGCATCCAAATTGCTTGGAGGGGGAAAGGAATGCATGGATGGATAGGAATGAAATTGACTCAAGGATGTGTGCCTTTGCTGACCTTGCATAGGAGATGGAGGGATATAGGGACCTAGAATGGATGGAAGCGATGATGGGGAAGGTGGACATTTGAATTTTGACTTTGAAGGGATACCAACGCCTTGAGTGTGAGCTTTGTAGCCATGACCATTAGTATATTCTTTGATATGGAAGGGTTCTTTCTTGTGAAGATCTACTCCTTTGCCTTTATCAATATCTTGACTTGTAGGATACTCTCCTTGGGAAGAAGATGCGAGTCCATTATGCGGTGGATGTGATATGAGAGAAATAATGAGATTTTGAAGTGGATCGGATTGCACCAAAGTGGAAGAACCCATTGTTAATGTCAGGGGTTCATGAACATCTTGCACTGACACGTTAGAATCATGAGGGGAATTAGGATCATGAGGGGGACTAGGATCACGAGGGGATCGAGGATTGTGTGGTGGACATGGTTCAATGATAGGCTCTTCAAGAGATGGAATGGGAGGAATAATGGGATCATCACAAGAAATGTGATCTTGGAGTGTATATGGAGCATTAGGACATGGAGATGGAGGAATAAGTGGATCTTGTGGAGGATCTGAAGGAATGATAGGGTCTTGTGTTGGAAATGAATTTGGAAGGATACTTTGATCTTGACAAGGAGGAAGATCATTGGATTCCTCTTTAAAGGTGCTTTGCTCTTGACTTTCAATAGGATCATCAGAAAGGATGGAAGGGATATCTGGAATGTCAATGGGATTTGAAAGGACATTTTGTTCTTGGAATGAAAGGGGATCATTTGGGATTGGATGGACTAGGATATCTTGATCTTGCTCGGGGAGTGGAATGTCAATAGGACTTGAAAAGGTGTTGTTCTCTTGGATAGAATGGATAGTGATAGGAGGATCATTATGAATGTGTGGGAAGATGGGGTCCTGGTCAACAATTGGATGGGATGATAAGGTTTTGGGATCTTGATCTTGATCGTCTTTAGGACTCATTTCTTCATGCTCTAAATTCTCCTCTTGACATGAGGTTGGACTTTGGATATGCATGGAGGATTCTGACAAGGGATTAATGCTTTGGCATGAAGGGGATGCACTTTGAACATTTGCGATGGATTCTGGCAAGGAATTAATGCTTGAACATGAGGAAGAGGGACTTCGAATGGGGTCCTCTAAAACAGGTAATGGCAATAAAGTGCATGGTGGCATTGGGTCTTGTATTTCTGAAACATGACAAGGATGTGCATCACAAATTGGATTATCGTGGCAATCAATTATGGATAGCTCTTGGATAATTGCATCCTTGGGTGTATTGTTTGATGAGGACAATATGGAAGGTTCTTGTGAAACTTTTAAAGGTGTAGGGATAGATGCCACTGGAGAGTCAATTTTCTTGTGAGGGGATGAGGCATTGCTAGACATAAGTGTATTATCTTTATCTTCCTCAAAAGACTCACTTAGTTTTTTCCTTAAGAGCATTGCAATAAGGCCACCCTTCTTTTTAGGTTTTGACATGATTGGACTTGGAATTTGAACTTGTTTTTGATTTGATGTCATGTTTTGATATTGGACTTGATGTTGATCAGATTGGTTTGACATGTTTGAAACTTGGGTTGGTGTGTGTTGCAACCTTTGTTTTTGAATGTTTTGTGGCAGTTGTTGACATTGATATGTTGATTGAACTTGAACTTGTTTTTGATTTGATGTCATTTTCTGATATTGAACTAGATGTTGATCATTTTGGTTTGACATGTTCAAAATTCGGCTTGGTGCATGTTGCAAGTTTTGTTTTTGAATTGGTGATTGTGGTTGTTGACATTGATATTCCACCATTGGTTGAACCATTTGTTGACATTGTATAGTTGGTTGGACATATTGTTGAAATTGAACCATTGGTTGTGTTGGTTGCATATGTTGAACAATTGGTTGTGTCATTGGTTGTGATGGTTGAAAATATGATTGATAGTAAACACCTTCTTGTTCTTGTTGTGGAGGCACATAATGTTGAAATTGATGTTGTCTCCTTTCTCGTAATTGTTTCATCATCTCTATTTGGGAGAGGAGAGCTGGTATGTCTGATCGTTCAAGAAGAGATCTTACATTAATTGGCTCAAAATTTTGACCTGGAAATTTTCGAAACATTTTGGACATTTGAGATCTTATCTTCTCACTGTTTATCACTTTTTGCTCCAATATCTCCTTTTCTTGAGCTAGTTTCTCCTCTAGTTTTTGTATTTGGACATTTAAATCATCATGATAAGTTTGACCAATGTTGCTTTGTTGTTGGGTTGAATAGAATTTTGATTGCATTGTCGGTTGATATGTCAAACTTTGTTGCATCATTGGTGCTTGGAACCTTGTTTCAATAGACATGTCACTATGCAAATGCAATAATTTTGGAATTTTTTCAAGGATAATATATGATATGCAACTAAATGCCAACTAAATAAATGAAAATGCAATCTATGTTTTTGGTTGTTTTTGAAGATTTTGACAAACTTTTGAAATGCAAATCTAAGAGATGGACCCTTAGGAAATTGAAATGATGCCTAGGCCTCAAAGGACAAAAGGACCAAGTGACAAAAGGAAAAATTGACAATGTCTCACCTATATGCTTGGATACTAAGCTAGGTTTGACGAAATGATATTGATGACAAAAAGAACAAAAGACTTGATGAGGTCTAGACTTCTTAACAATGACTTAGGGTTTACCAAAGATTTGGATTGCTCAAGTATGACAAGACCTAGGTTTGATACTATATGCAAAAGGATAATTAATATGCAAATGATCTTAATATGATATGATAAAGACTTAGGTTTAATGAAGAGACTTGGGCTATGCAAATGCAAATGTATAACAATGTCAACCTAAGATGAAACCTAAGGTTTAATTATGAAATGATATTACTCTTATGCAAGGGGACTCATGTAAATGGATGACTTTTATTGGTATGCAAAAGAAGTATGACTTAGATGAAACTTAACCTTGATACTTGATAATGACTTTGAAAAATGCAACCTAGGATGAACCTAAATGTAAGTGACATAAGAGTTGAGACAAGTTTTTGAACATTGTTGGATAACCATGCTTTAGGAATATGATCTTTGAATCTTGTTGAATGTTTGTTGGATGAATGTCTTTGGTGTTTGATCTTATGTTATATCAATGTGCTTGTTCTTGAAATGGTATTCAACTTTTGACAATCAAAGAATACAAGATGTTATAACTTAGACTTAAGACAATCATGCTCATTTCCACATTTCTTAGGGTAGGCAAAGACATTAGGTACTTGAGAGGTAGACTCATTATGGGATTCAAGGAGAATACATAGATGCTTGATCCCACGGGCTCCCCTCCACGGCACTCACTTCTCAGGGCAGCCAAGCATCAGTCCCCATGGAATCTCCCCATGGCGAACTTAGTATCTCTTCCAAGTATCCGAATTTGTCCTTCTCAAGCAACTAGAAGGGTTTTTGGCCTCTAAAAACAAGGTATGTAGTAAGGATTTCTGTTAAGCATTACTCCTTGATGTCATGCAAGCATGATTGAGACATTAAGCCCATCAAGATACCAACAAATGTAGTCACGCAAGCGCGATTTAGACCAAGAGGCCCTACTTAGATGTTGATATGAGAAAGAGTTTCAAGGGGCATCACTTCCCAAGTAACTACAATTCCCACGTAACACTTCCTTCAAAGCTTTCGCTCATCAGGTATTTGTTTATAGTGAGTTAGAATGCCCAGGAATTCTAGCCGTACTCACTTTGGGTCGTTCCCTTCTCACGATTATCACTTGCTTGCTAAAGCAAAGTGGTCGGGAAGGCAGGCCCTCTAATGGAGACAAACAATCAACAAGACAAGCATGGTATTGAAGATCTGGATTTCTGATCACCCTATGAAGGATGAGAGCATACTCTCCTACTCCAATGTCATACTTAGAAAACAAAGCAAACAAGGGTTCATTTCCAACCTATTTAAAAAAAATCACTAAGTGCCTAATTAGAAAACTCAAACACACAATTTGGTTGTTTCTCCAAGGCAACCTGCAAAACACATGTCAGAAGTTTGATTTATAGTCTTTGACCATCGAATCTGCATAACACACGTTAGTAATTTGATTTTTAGTCTTTGTCATGCGTAAGCCAAGATCCTGCACAAATAATCAGTACCAAAATCCAAAACACAGAAAACAGAATGCAAAAACATCAAAAATTTCAAGTAAACTGCATTTTTTTACCCTCTGATCTGGACTTTACACAAGCGCAGAAGACATGACACAAGCGCAGGTTGTCAAACACAAGCGCAAGATGTCTTGACACAGGCGCAAGACTCTTCAACACAGGCGCAAGATGCTTTACACAGGCGCAGGATGTGTCCAGAATGCACTGCACGGCCCTGTTTTTGAGTTTTTGACCTGCAAATCAACTTAGAAGCACTCAAAAACACAGTAAGATGGTTAGAAGGTCAGTATTCACGTCGGGTTCACCATTTAATGTGGGATAGAAATTAGGAATCATCAAAATATAAGTAGATCAATCAAAACATTAAACATGATAGCTCAATCAAAGAAATACTCATTGCAATGAACCTAATCACAATGCACATTCAATAGAGGTATGGAAACAAAGCATTCAAAAGAAAACATTAAGCAAACCAGATCCAAGATTGAATACTCCTTCCATGCGGCTCCATTGTTGTTCTTTCCTCTCCAATAGTTTTGTGGATCTCACCTACAAGTGCTCTCACAATTGAAAGCAAAAAGCTCAAGAGTACTAGAACTAAAATTTGATAGTTTGACAGCAATTCGGATTTCAAGAAGTAATTGAAGGGGTTGATTGAAGAAAAATTATCCAATTTATAGAGAAATTGGAGAAGTGACAAGATTGGCATGATGCAATTCAAATGGAAATTGCAAATCAATATGTTAATTATGACAAATTATGCAAATTATGCACTTTCCATGCACAATTTTGATTGATTGATTATGACACATTCTATGTCAAAATTGATTGATTATCAATTATGACAATTTCATGACAAATTGACATGCCATTCCCATGGAATTAGGAGATGAAATAGGAGGGAAAAGAAATTAGAAATTTGAAAAATTAGGAAATTGAAATTGATGACAAATTAGAAAATTGGAAATTGATGGAAATTAGAATTAGGATTTAGTGAATTAATTAATAATTTTTCATTTATTAATCAATTCACAAAGAGGAATAATTAGCCAATTAAATAAAGATTTAATTGTAATAAGAAGACTTAGGATTAATAAATAATTTAGTAATCCTAGAGGAAGAAATGGCAAATTAGGTTAAATGACCAAATCATAAAACCCTAGAAGACGAATTAGAAATGCGAAGATGACAATTAGGTCTTGATTAGAGATAATTAATGTCATGATTTGATTTTGATAAATGACCAATACGACAAAATGATTTGATTGAGAAATACGCCAATTGACATGATTTGATCCAAATTGACACAATTGAGACAGATAATGATTGATAGTGAAATGATCGCAAAATGACAAGATTGACAAGAGGACGAGGATCGATGATAAAATAGATTGCAAGATGACAAGATTGATAACGACCACGATCAATGACAAATTGATCGCAAGATGACAAGATTGAATATGACAACGATTGATGACAAGATAAAATCGATCAAAATCATGACTGGATAATGTTGTCGACAAGACCAAATTCGAGGACGAGACGATTGAAGAATATAGAAGAATGACTCGATGTTCGCAAAATGATAAAAATCAAGTGCGTGACATAGGAGAAATGTTAATGCGACGCAAAAACCTAAAATGAGGCAATGCGCAAATGTTAAAGTATGACCTCGCAAGCGTTGACCATTTTTGGGTGTCTACAGATGGCATATAAAGATTCCTATCAAAGGGATAGGGACAAATGTCATTGATTGAAAATTGATTAGTCTTTACACCACTACGAAGTTGTTGGGCGAGATTTTCAACTTGTTGCTGCAACATCTCTATGTCATTTGGAGGAGGAGGTGGTAGTGGGTTACCTTGAGGAATGTTATATCTGATGTGATCTCTACCTCTTTCTTCCTCATTGTGACTTTGTCATTCTGATGCTTATATTAGTTGTGCAAGATCAAAGTCGGGAAGTTTGGCTCCTTCTTGAGCAAGCTTTAAAAAGTGAGCATCCGCATTACTCCTGAGTATTTCATTAAAAAGTATGTTAAAGAGAGGGTTATGTTGGGCCCTTTCTATTGTCGCGGGAGTAGGAGTACTTAGATTGTTGTCATTTGTGTTTCCTCCAAGGGCTTCGTGGAATGCATTGAGATTTTCCTCCTCTTCATCTTCAATTTCTATTTCTCATTGCCTTGACTATGATCGGGTATGAGCCATTTTGTTTATAAGTTTTTGTTGAAGTTGGGTGAAAATGATGATGAGTTGTTGATAAAATGAAAGATTGATGTTTGGTGAATTGTTTTGCATGTGGATCTCTAGCACTTAAAGGTAGATGTGACCAAAATTCTTTCTTTGAATTGCTTGTTGTTTTTTGATAAGGTTTGATGTGATAAGGTGTAGAGAAATCTGAGATGTGTTATAGACTTAACTACCTAGTAATGAGAGGATTCACTCATAAACTAGTTTTAACCTGCGTAGATATGTCTCTTAGGATGAGCTTATCCTAGATGTAGAAACAATCTAAAAAGTGATTTGTTGTGTTTGATTCAAGCAATATCTAAAAGAAAACTTTAGGACAAGAACCTCTTAATGTTTTGAGAGTTGAAATGAAGTGAAGATGTGAAGGTGAGAAATGGATGAAATGGTTAGCTTCAATAAAAGCTTTGTGTTACAAAAGGGACAAACTCTTCCTCTTCTTGTTCAGGAGTTGGTGGTTCTTCGCGTGCTACGTTGTATGTGATGCAAATGTGGGGAAAGAAATCAGGATTGATCTTGCCTCCTTTGTTCTTGTGATAACTTAAAGCTCTATATTGCATAAAAGCTCTGCGGTTCAATGACTCTGGATCAAATTCGTTTGATTTTCCTTGAAGGTATAGACGCATGTGACGTAGAAAATCTCTATGAGAGACAAAGATTTGTCTATTTAGATAGAAGAATTTCCTTCTTTTGATAAAATCCTTGGAGCTTAATGGTCTTTTCTTCAAGTTGATGTGTTGATGAGGATTCTTCTTTCTCAAGATGTGAAGAATGGTCATAAATTTGGATACTTTTCTCTTTGTTTTTTATCTTTTGTTTGGTTGTTTGTTGGTTTCTGAAAAATATTTGTGTTGGATGTGTACACTTAAAAATAATTATTTTAATTATTTTTAATTCCTCACATAATTAATTAATTAATTATGTTAATTCAAATTCCTCTCAATATTAATTAAATATAATTAATATTGTCACTATAGCATATGATTGATTTATTCTTCTAAAAAAATCAATCCCTTTCTTTATTCTTCTATAAATCAATCCCTTTCTTTATTCTTCTAAAAAAATCAAACCCTCACAAATCTTCCTCTTAGCTAATTAATTTCAATTAATTAGTTAACCTACATGATTCCTACAAATCATCTTCTTAATTCATTCTTCTAGAAACTCCCTAAACTCACTTAACATTATTCTTCTAATTTTTTAATCCCTTTACTCATTCTCTCTCCTAGTCAAATTATCCTAATCCCACCTAACATTTTCTCTAATCCCACTCTTAATGAATCGTTAATGGCTAATCAGCATGATTAGCCACAAAGTCAACTCCTTGTTTTTAAATACTCTTTTCCTAGGTGAATGTAAGATTTTCGAAATCTCACATTTCTCCAAGCATTCCCTCTTCCAAAGAATTTTTAATTCTTTTTTATTCCTCCAATCCCCATGATATCCTTTTTTGGAGAATTTTTAATTCCTCCAATGCACCTTGTGGAGTGTGAAGATACGAAATGCCTTTAAGGCATATTTCTTGGTCTCCACACCCTCTCTTGGACCTTGTGCGAGCTCACAAGTAAATTCTAGCCCTTCATCTCGAATCCATCCTAGCCATCCATTTTTCTCTCTTTTTCCTATAAATAAAGGGCTCCATCCCTTCATTCAAAACATCTTGAAATCCAGTAAGTTTATGCTGCCCTTTTGAGCCCAGGAAATCATCTTGGCAACTTGATCATCTCATCCTTATCATTTTCAGATCCATTCCATTTGTGCACAACATTGGAGAGCCATCCACATCCAAGAATCAAAGGAGCACATCAAGTGGAGCATTATCAAGGGGCGCCTTCACTTCATCAAGCTCAATCCGAAGGAGAAGGTAAAATAGCAAGGTGAAATGGTCTTTTAATGATATTTTAGCATTCTCCATGTTTATTTCGTTATGTTTTGATCATTTGACCTTCAAATCTGTTTTCCCCTCTTCATTTTGGCACGCCCGGTGGGACCCACACCCCTACGAACTAATTTTTTTTTTTTTAAGTTTTTGTGAGTTGTGAGACGCAGGTTGCAGAATAGCGTGACTGCAAAAAAAAATATATCTTTTTCGCAAGTTTCAGAATAGCGGCTCTACATTTCTGCATGACAGCTCCTCCTTATTCTTTTACTTTTCTGTTTCTACACGACAGCTCTATTATCTATTCTGTTTATTTATAATCTAAGTGAAAGTAGGAGAGTATGCTCTTGTCTATATAGACAATCAGAAATCCGGACCTTTGGCATTTTTCTATTCTGTTTAGCGTGATTGTATGCTCTGACTGCAAAAAAGTGTGAAAATAGAAGAGTATGCTCTTGTCTATCTAGACAATCAGAAATCCAGATTTTTGGCACTTTTCTATCTGTTTAGTGCGACTGTCTGCTCTGTTAATATGTCTGAAATTTGTTAGGCGCTAACAGTAGTCTGCATTTTTTTTTCATTTCGTGTTATCTGCTCTGTTTAATCATAATCTGTCTGACCACAGGAAAGTGTGAAAGTAGGAGAGTATGCTCTTGTCTATCTAGACAATCAGAAATCCAAACCTTTGGCATTTTTTTTAATTCTGTTTAGTGAGGCTGTCTGCTCTGTTAAATCTAGGGTTTCTGTTTGCTCTATTAAATCTAGGGTTTTTGTTTTCTCTGTTAAATCCAGGGTTTCTGTCTACTCTATTAAATCTAGGGTTTTTGTTTGCTCTGTTAAACCTAGGGTTTCTATTCTCTGCTAAATCTAGGGTTTTTTTGCCATATCTTCTTTATCTTGACTCCATTTTCCTCCAAACTCCACCAGATTCTCCGCATTGCCATTTTCCACATTTTCTTCTTTGGGGGCCTTATCCCAAAAATCCACTTTTTGAAGCCTAAATCCCATATTTCTCTATTTTTAGGGTTTGCCATAACTTCTTCCCTTTTTATCCAATCACCTCCAAATTTTTCTCATATTATACATCTCCAACTTTTGCTTCTTTGTCCCTCTTGGACAAATTTTCCCATTCCTTCATCTCTCCTCTAAAATCCCCATTTTTTGCTTGCTTATCCTTTGGAAAGTAGCAAAAAACCTAATCAAACCCCATTTACCCATCAAAGCTTCCTTTAAATCCACATTTGTCATTAGTAAAAATGTTTTTATTCATGTTTTTCTACTTATTCCCAAAAATTCAAAAAAAAATTAATATTTTTGTCATTTTGTTGTCTTTTGAAGGACGCTTGTTGAAGACTATTTTTCAAACTACTAATCAAAGTGGTTTTGCAGGATGCTTTTTGAAGACTCCATTTTTCAAACTACTAATCAAGTTGTTTTGCAGGTTGCCTAGCTGATTCAACCAAACATTGTGCATTTATTTAAGTTAGGCACCTAGATGTTAATTAAAATGGAATGAACCATTGTCTTATGTGTCTTTAAGAAAAGCGTAAAGGTAGGAGAGTATGCTCTCATCTCACTAGACGATCAGAAATCTAGACCCTCCAACCTTTTCTTGTTTGATTGTGTGTTTACCTCTAGCGGGCCTACCCTCCCAACTTTCTCTTTGAGAAGGTAAGAGGGGAACGACCCAAGTGAGTACACCCGAACCTGGGGTTCCCAACTCACTATAATGAATAAGCCATTGATGCGAAAGCGTCAGATGGTTGGGGCTATATGAGAGTTCACTCTCACATTGGGTGCTTAGTAGGGTCCTAGAGATCTCAATCATGCTTGCGTGACTACTAATTTCTTGGTGCTTCGTTGGGCTATAGGCCTCAATTGCGCTTGCACAACTTCGAAGGGTAGCTTCCAACGGGAAGACTTACTAAGCACTTTGTTCATAGTGGCCAAAAACCTTCTGGTCATTGGTGCAGGAAGTCGGACCTCTGAAGTGGCCCATATTCTTACGGCCCTTAGTAGAGACACAAAGTTTTCCATGAGGAGTTTTCATGGGAATTGATGCTTGGCTGCCCTGAGAAGTGAGTGTCGTGGAGGGGAGCCAGTGGGGTCAAGCATCTAAGTGTCTGCTCTGGGTAAGTGTAGATGGGAAACCAATTGGGATTCAATGACTATTGTCCTTGCCAGCCTTAAGAATGTTGTATATGAACATGAGTGTCTTTTATATAATATGCATTTGATCACTGTGTTTGCTTTGTTTGATACATACTTGCCAAGAGAAGACTAAAAACACATCACTATCCCCAAACACTTTGCAAAAACACTTGTCAAGACACAAACAATTGTCCAAGTCATTACCCACATCAAGTCCAAAAATTGCGTCAAAGCTCTGTCCATCCCATATTTCATAAGCCTAAGAGAGAAGCTAAGAGTCTGTCCTCTCCATCAGCATTCAAGTTTGTCCTTTGAAACACCAACTATCGTCCAAATCAGGGTGGTCATATCCCTTCATACAACTTGCCATTTGAATCGATCCTTCATGTTTATACCAAAGACAACCTAGTCATCAAAATTCTTCTAAACGATCACTACTATACCTCCCCCATCAATCATCCTCAAATTTCCTAAGTCCTTTCATCACAAATCTCTTAAGTCCTTTCATCACAAATATCGTGTATGGTTGCAATCGATCCCCAAAAAAAAGATGGTTGAACAACAATATGGCATGCCAGACATTGATGTCCTATATGAGGATCCCACGCAAGATCATACACAAAGTGGGCAACCTAGCAATCAAGATCAAAGCCAAAATCCCAACATGGTTAGCCAAGATGAACTTTGTCCAGAAGTGCAAACTTTCCTAGCAGATTCTTACAACTAAGAGATGATGGACAAGTTTATTAAACACAATCCCACTGCACTTCTGAAAGCTCTTCTTGAAAATGGAGCTCAACTTCCACTTGAGTTTAATAGATCCACTTTCACCCAACAACCACAAGGAGACCTTGCTCCCACACAAATTGTTGCACCTACTATTCAAACTCAATCGATTGCAACCCCATCAATCATCCAAGCTTCAATCAATGCCACCCGCAGTACCTCCCACCGTAGTCTCCATCCCACCTTCTTCCTATTTACCATCCATACCACTATCAAATCCGATCTCATCTATTCTCCAAAAAACCTCTATACCACCTCCTTCTATTCAACCACATATTTATATTCCACAAACTTCCCTTCCTCCGAACAATGTCACAAATTTTATCTGGGTTGTATTCAATCCCATCACAACCGTTTGCGGACCACAACCAACTGTCACTCAAACCCCAGCGACATCAGTCATCACATCCCACGTTCCCACCTCCTCATCATATCAATATATTGGTGGTGGTGCACCTTCTTTGGCTCATCCAATTCTTGGGGCAAATACAATTCACCATTATCAAAGCCCACAACAAGACCTCATCAAGGAAATTCAAGACATGAAAAATATCATCAAGGCTATGAAACAAAGGACTAATAAAAGAAAAACTTACTCATTTGAAGAGTTTTTCCCTTGTCCTTACGACCCGTCTATATCAGTTGCACCATATCCACCAGGATTTGAGATCCCTAAATTCACCAAGTATGAAGGCAAAGGAGACCCCCGCGATCATGTTTGAAAATTCCACATCTTATGCCAAGAAGTCTCCTATAGTGACCTTTATCTTTGCAGACTATTTCCCAAGAGTCTCACGGGAGATGCCCTGGCATGGTTCTCATCTTTACCACGAGGTTCCATTGTTTCTTTTCTAGACTTGGCAGAAAAATTTGTGGCCCACTATGCATACAACATGGGTAATGATGTTTCTATGATGGACCTATGTAATACAAAACAAAGGCCCGAAGAAACCTTCACCAATTTCCTACAAAGATGGTGACATCTTATCAAGAAATTCCAGTGGGACATGCCAGAACAACATCAAATTGAACTATTTCAAAAGAACCTGGTGCCTGAACTTTCAAGACCCTTAATATCCCAATGTATCAAATCATTCCAAAAATTGACCGATAAAGGCCTTGCCCTCGAACATGTCTTGTTGTAGGAAGGAACCTTGAAACATTACCAGAAGTCGACACAAAGTTCTTCCTCTTATCATAATGACAAGCCAAAATTCTAGTCCAAGAACAAAAACATGGTCAATGATGGTGTAACTGATGCAAAGCGGGTCCAAACCATGGCCGCTACCCCAAAATCCACCACCAATAATCATCAATTCAATAATCGAGACAATCCTAATCAATCCAAAAAACCTCACAACAATGTCTCAATCCAAGGATGACCACCCCAATCGAATAACAGGACTCCAAGAGATTTCACTCCTCTGGCTGAGCCTATTGAAGTGGTGTTTCAAAAACTTGTCCAAGCAGGTGTAGTGGTTTTTCCAATCACTTGTCCATTTGACCCCAATCAACCTAAACCGAGATGGTATAATGAAAATGAGTATTGTGAATACCATCGTATCAAGGGACATGATACACGAAAGTGTATGAAACTGAAGATCTACATACAAGATCTCATTGATAGAGGTGAGATTGAAGTAGCAAATGCAAAACCTGGTAATAACAATGACAAACTCAAAATGTACCAGGAACCCTTCCCGAATCATGATAAAGGAAAAGGCTCATCATCTAACGCAATAGGTTATGACTACGCTAATCACATAACCGGCTTTGATTTTTTAGTAGGTTGCATTGAACCTGTAGACAACCATGTCAATGTCATAACCATCCAAGAAGTCAATTCTCCTTCTTCCCAAAGCAGACCAAATCCTGCTAGGATAGTCATTCAAGGCACCACGCCTTCCACCTCCCATTTTTAGAATGACTTCAACGCAACTACATGCCGAGGAAGGGTCACCATCCAAGGAGTCCCTCCCCCACCAAACCCCCCACCCATGTCTTCCACCCACCGATATGACCTCCTTGATCAACTTGGGAAGACACCCACGCAGATCCCCATTTTAGAACTTCTCAAGACTTCCCCGATCCATAAAGAAATTTTGGAACAAGCCCTTCTCCAATCACGCGTTCCTGATGATATCAACGCCACCCAATTCCAAGCCCTCATTGGAAACCTTGCTGCCCAACAACACATTGTATTTAACTCCAAAGATGCTCCCGCAAATGAAGACCATAACAAACCTTTGCATATCGAATCTCTCATCCAAAAGCACAAGGTCAAACGTATCCTGATAGACGGTGGATCTGGGCTTAATCTGTGCACATACAAATTAATAAAACAATTGGGACTTTCTGAGGATCTGATAGACACATCAGGAAGGATCACAATAAAGGCATATGATGATGCAGAAAGGATTTCAAAGGGCATGATAACCTTACCTCTTCAAGTGGGCCCCATTAAAATTGAAACCCCTTGTCAAGTACTAGATCTTGATCTCCCCTACAACATTCTCCTCGGGCAGCCATGGATTCATTCCTTGCAGGCCGTACCCTCCACCTATCACCAATGCATCAAATTCCCCTATAATGGAAGAGTGATCACTATCAAAGGTGATCCCCAACCTTTTCAATATTGCAAACTATTAGAGGGGAAGTATCTGTATCATTGCCCACTAAATAGACCCTCGCCAACGCCTCCATCTGACACATCAAATGTTGCCTCCACATCATCCCAACCAAATAATCAAATCAAGATCATGGACAATGGCTATGGAGAATACAAATTGGAGGATGTCTTATTGATAGGCAACCTCCCTCTCTCTCCTAAGTCATTTGGCAAACCAAAAGAGCTCAAAAAGACCCAAAACCAGTCATGCAATGCATAAACACCACCTTCCAACAATGGGGCTCACTTGATAATGAGAGCCTCGAAGCAGATATCTCTTCATGGCTGTACAGGGAAGAGGATGAAGATCCAGCAAGAATATCCAAAAAAATGTACCCAAAAGCATCTGCCATAGTTAAAAAAATGGGTTACAAAGGACACGACCTGGGACCAAAGGAGAAAGGAAGAAAAGCACCCATAAATCCTATCTCCTATAGATACAACAGAGGCTTGGGGTACACCCTGGTGCCTAAGATTACTATTGTTGGTGCCCCTTCTAGTCCATCTTCGGATATCGAAAGCGCTGACGAAGAGGAATTCCATGAAATGCCTTATGAATACGAGAAAGATGTCTTCTTGGACGCTTCCATCAATACCATCACCCCCATAACCCTTCCCACTTCACATGAGCTACATCTTGTCCATCCTGAACTCATTGACTGGGGCCAACAAGACAAACCCACTTTAGATATCTGCACCGACGATAATGCTCTCATTGCTCTCTTGACAGCGCAAAATCTAGAAGATTGTAATAGAATCGAGGGTATTAAACTACACGAAAAGGGATACTTTGGTAGTCAGGTCAATTCCCTTAGCCACAAAAAAGATAATAAAAGGAAAAGACATGATTCCCTATGTGAAAACCTCCTTGAGGCACCTTTGGATGAGCAAAAAATAAAAAGGGCATATCTGAAAGTGAAAACCTGGAAAAGGCACTTAACGATGAGGGATTTGAGCTCCCTACCATTGGTTACCTTCCACAAGACAAATCAAATTTGTTGATAGAAGAAACAGACAGCATCAACATGGGCACCGAAGTCATTCCGAAAAATGTGCTCATTGCCAAATCCCTCACAGAAATAGAGAAACAAGACTTCATCAACTTCCTTACAGAGGTAAAAATCAATTTTGCATGGTCCTATTCCAATATGTTAGGGTTGGATCCTGCCTTGGTGGTTCACAATCTCGCCGTCTACCCAGATGCAAAACCTGTAAAACAAAAATTGCGCAAAATGCACCCACATATTGCACTCCTGGTCAAGGTGGAACTCCAAAAGATGTTAGATGTAGAATTTATCAAACCAATAGATTATGTTGAATGGGTCTCCAACATTGTACTTGTTGGCAAACCTGTTGGGGGCATCCGCATCTGCACAGATTTTCGAGATCTAAATATAGCTTGTCCTAAAGATGATTTCCCGCTCCCAAACATAGATATGATTGTGGACCTTACAGCAGGACATGAGATGCTGTTGCTTATGGATGGCTTCTCTGGATACAACTAAATCAGGATTGCAGATGAGGATCAGCATAAAACTGCATTCACAACACCATGGGGGACTTTCTGTTATCGGGTCATGCCTTTTGGTCTCAAAAATGCTGGAGCTACATATCAATGTGCAATGACAACAATTTTCATGACCTCTTACACAAAATTATGGAGGACTATGTGGATGATCTACTAGGCAAATCTAAGACAAGACAAGAACACATCCCCATTCTAAAGCAGATCTTTGAAAGATTAGAAAAATACAAATTACGATTGAATCCAAAAAAGTGTGTGTTTGGAGTCACATCGGAAAAACTATTAGGATTCATTGTTTCCCGCAAAGGCATCAAGGTCGATCCTACAAAAGTAAAAGCTATCATGGAAATACCTCCACCAAAAACTCTCAGACAACTGCGCAGTCTCCAGGGAAAACTCCAGTCTGTCAGATGTTTCATTTCACAACTAGCAGATAAGTGCCATCCATTTGCACACCTCCTACGCAAGGACACAAAATTCAAATGGGACTGCTTATGCCAAAAAGCCTTTGAGAAACTAAAAGAATATCTAGCATCACCTCCGGTATTGATGCCTCCTATTCCTGGAAAACTCCTTATTTTGTATATATGCACTACTGCAATGGCGTTAGGGGCATTATTGGCACAAATAGATGATCAAGGGAAAGAACATGTCGTTTACTACATCAGACATACACTAGTAGGGTATGAACTCAATTATACCCCCATTGAAAGAGCATGCTTGGCATTGGTGTTTAGCACACAAAAACTCTGACACTTATATGCTAAACAACAAAACAAAACTAATTGCTAAAATCAATCCACTTAAATATCTCTTGTCCAAAGTTGCTCTCACTGGCCAAATGGCTAAATGGGTCATGCTCTTAAGTGAGTTTGACATTGAATATGTGGACAGAAAAGCAATCAAGGGATAGGTCATTGCAGATCAGTTGGCTAAAGCTCCACTTCCAGGTGACCGTCCTCTTCTCACAGAAATACCAGATGAGTTCATTATGACTATTACCACATCCTCCACATGGCAATTGTATTTTGATGGCTCCTACACTCAAAATGGATCGGGGGAAGGAATATTATTGGTCACCCCTCAAGGAGATGGCATCCCAAAATCATACAAGATAGCCTTTGCATGTACCAACAACATAGCAAAATACGAGGCCCTCATCATGGGTTTATGCTTGGCTATCCACTAGAAAATAAAGGAATTACAAGTCTATGGCGATTCCCAGCTCGTCATAAAACAAGTCAATGATGAATACCAGACAAAAGATGATAAACTCCTTCCCTACCATACCATGGTTGAAGATCTTAAGCAACATTTCATGGCAATCAAGTTTGATCAAATCCCATGAACAAACAACAAGGCTGCAGATGCAATGGCCACCATTGGCTCCCTCCTTCAAATGTCGGCACACAGTCAGAAGTGTGAGTTCTTGGTCGAGCAATTATTTATACCGGCATATGACCTACCAGAGTCTGAAATGGTGTGTGTTCTCGTTGGTCCCGAGTGCCCTTGGTACCAAGAAACCTTTGTTTTCTTCAAAGACAACACCATTCCCCCACACCTCACCAAAACCAAACAACAAACCTTCATCCGCCGATGTGCCCATTACACCATCCTTGCAGACACCTTGTTTAGAAGGCATTTTGATGTTTCCCTCCTAAGGTGTTTAGATAAACAAGAAGCAGAATGGGCATTACGCGAAGTACACGAGGGTATCTGTGGGGCACACTAAAGTGGACTCACGTTGGCTAAAAAACTTTTGAGAACAGGATACTAGTGGCCTAAAATAGAAGAAGATGCATACAACTATGTGAAGAAATGCATCCCTTGCCAGCAGCATGGCGACAAGATTCATGCACCGTCACAAGAATTACAGCCATTCATTACACCATGGCCCTTCTCGCAGTGGGGGCTCAATCTCATTGGGAAAATCCACCCTTCATCTTCCAACGGACATAAATTCATTATCACTACCACCTAATACTTCACCAAGTGGGTAGAGGCTATCCCTCTTACTCTCACCACCGGCAAGCAAATATCCAAATTCATCCTGAACTACCTAATCTGCCGATATGGCATCCCAAAAGTTATCATCACAGATAATGGTAAACAATTTAAGAACCAGGATGTCAAAGAACTCTGCCAAAAATTCAACATCCAACACTGCTTCTCCACTCCATATTACCCCCAAGGCAATGGCCAAGCTGAGGCTTCTAATAAAACCCTAATAAAAATCCTCAAAAAGACAGTCAATGAAGCAGGTCATGATTGGCACCTCCAAATCCATCCTGCATTGTGGACCTACCGCACCTCCATCTGCACCCCCACAGGCGCCACTCCTTATTCCCTAGTATTTGGTTCTGAAGCCATCCTTCCCCTTGAGATCGAGATCCCCTCTCTAAGGGTATCGCTACAAAACATCCTACCAGAGGAAGAATACAGAATTGCCCGCTTACAAGAGCTAGAATTGTTAGATGAAAGGCACCTCAAGGCCTTGAATCATCTCTGGGTATATCAAAACCATCTGCGCATGAGTTATCATAAAAAAGTCAGAACCCAAGAATTCCAAGTTGGTGATCTTGTCCTCATGGAGAATCAGAAAAATCTACAAGAAAGAGAAAAGAAAGGCAAGTTCGAGCCTAATTGGCTTGGACCATATGTAATCACAACGAAATATGGATCAGAGGCTTATCAGTTGGCTACTCTTGAAGGCGATCCTCTGGATGATCCAATGAATATCATGCACCTCAAAAGATTTTATGCTTAGTCCTAAGAAAGTCTTAAATTATCAAAAAAATCAAGAAAAATTTATTAAAAAAATGAGAAAAAGATCCTGAAAAAATCGTCACTTTGGTGAAAACCTGGCAAGCAAGCACCTTATGACATAAAAAATTAAAAAATCAGAAAAAATTAAAAAAAAAAAAAAATATTCGTCCATTAGTGAAAACCACTTGGTGGTGCTATGGACAAGTACCTTAGTGAAAACCTCTGTGCAGGCGCCAAGGTAAACAACCGGATCCACTGTCTATCATGTCGATACTACAAATCATCTGCCATCCAGCCCACCCATGCACAACATTCCTTCTTTTTCACCTCGAAATAAAACATGTGTATGATGATGAGTCTTCACCTGAGTCATGAACAGGGAATGTCCCATTGAAACTAAGCTTTTATGCCTCTATGTAAGCTTCAAGAAGTCTTGAGAAACAGTCCCAAGTCCACAGGTCACTCTCCAAAACTATTAAATCGCTTGCCTAATCCAAAAGCCCACTTTGCCCTAAGGAGGACTCCTTCCCTCACCTAGCAACCTAATCCTCCATCCTAGTTCTACTCTTGGCAAGAGGTATCATTTGGTCACAAGGAAGAGACTTGTTAGATTTTGTTAGATCTTTTCATATAGACTTGCATTCTTTCATATCTAGGTACGTTATGATAGGCGCATACTGGGGCATATTTCATAGTATGGAATGTTTTGGATGCTTCTTGTATAAACCAGCGACCTGGTACTAGAGTTTACCAACACTTACCTTCTCGTGTACAAGAGGTATCAGTGTGTTTGAGGGTTTCCTTGCATGAACCCACAACTTTGTATTAGTGTTTCTTAACACTTGCATTGTTGTGTGCAAGAAATTTCCATTTGTCTACAGAGTTAGTCCACGCCCTGGGTTTCTCATGGCATCCTGATTTCTATAATCAATGGTGCAAGTCACTCAGGGCAACATCAAACTAGGTTGGCTCTCCACATTTGTTGTGCACAAAATCTCACCATCATTCCATCAAATCTTAAACTCAATAATCCCATGGAGTTCTCAATTGCCCCCATTTTCTTCCACGGTCTCACATCTCGTATTCTTCTTTCCAAATACCTCACGACTGTTTCATATTTGTTCCTCATCTATCCCTTCCACCTTAATTTTTCTTCCTCTGTTTTTTTTTCCTCACATAATCAATTCTGGTTCTGATTCATGTCTTATACAGGATGTATCCTTCCTGAAACTAGACGCTCCGATCATGTCTTATACAGGATGAATCCTTCCTAAAACCAGACGTTGTGATCAATCATGTCTTATACAGGATGAATCCTTCTTGAAACTAGACGTTGTGATCTAATCATGTCTTATACAGGATGAATCCTTCCTGAAACCAGATGTTGTGATCAATCATGTCTTATATAGGATGAATCCTTCCTAAAACTAGACGTTGTGATCTGATCATGTCTTATACAGAATGAATCCTTCCTGAAACCAGACGTTGTGATCAATCATGTCTTATATAGGATGTATCCTTCCTGAAACCAGACACTCCGATCATGTCTTATATAGGATGAATCCTTCCTGAAACCAGATATTGTGATCAATCATGTCTTATATAGGATGAATCCTTCTTGAAACCAGACACTTTGATCATCTTTGTCTTATACAGGATGAATTCTTCTTGAAACTAGACTGAATCTAGATCTTATCAATCGAATCAAATCAAATCTATCGGGATATCAATTTCGCAAAACTCCAAAGATCAAATACCTCAATTGATCTCCCGAGGGGGCATCACCATACCATAATCTATCAATCAAGAGTCGGGGCATCCTATCAAACCAATATCAACATCAAAACAAGATTATTCTTTGAATCAATGTGTCATCACACCTCGCTTCAAAGAGGGGCAAAATGTAGACACTTAAAAATAATTATTTTAATTATTTTTAATTCCTCGCATAATTAATTAATTAATTATGTTAATTCAAATTCCTCTCAATATTAATTAAATATAATTAATATTGTCACTATAGCATATGATTGATTGATTTAATAAATCAATCCCTTTCTTTATTCTTCTAAAAAAATCAAACCCTCACAAATCTTCCTCTTAGCTAATTGATTCAATTAATTAGTTAACCTACATGATTCCTACAAATCATCTTCTTAATTCATTCTTCTAGAAACTCCCTAAACTCACTTAACATTATTCTTCTAATTTTTTTATCCCTCCACTCATTTTCTCTCCTAGTCAAATTATCTTAATCCCACCTAACATTTCCTCTAATCCCCCTCTTAATGAATCATTAATGGCTAATCAGCATGATTAGCCACAAAGTCAACTCCTTGCTTTTAAATACTCTTTTCCTAGGTGAATGTAAGATTTTTGAAATCTCACATTCCTCCAGGCATTCCCTCTCCCAAGGAATTTTTAATTCTTTTTTATTCCTCCAATCCCCATGATATCCTTTTTTGGAGAATTTTTAATTCCTCCAATGCATCTTGTGGAGTGTGGAGATACGAAATGCCTTTAAGGCATATTTCTTGGTCTCCACACCCTCTCTTGGACCTTGTGAGAGCTCACAAGTAAATCCTAGCCCTTCATCTCAAATCCATCCTAGCCATCCATTTTTCTCTCCTCTTCCTATAAATAAAGGGCTCCATCCCTTCATTCAAAACATCTTGAAATCTAGTAAGTTTATGCTGCCCTTTTGAGCCCATGAAATCATCTTGGCAACTTGATCATCTCATCCTTATCATTTTCAAATCCATTCTATTTGTGCACAACATTGGAGAGCCATCCACATCCAGCAATCAAAGGAGCACATCAAGTGGAGCATTATCAAGGGACGCCTTCACTTCATCAAGCTCAATCCGAAGGAGAAGGTAAAATAGCAAGGTGAAATGGTCTTTTAATGATATTTTAGCATTCTACATGTTTATTTCGTTATGTTTTGATCATTTGACCTTCAAATCTGTTTTCCCCTCTTCATTTTGGCACGCCTGGTGGGACCCACATCCCTAAGAACTAATGTTTTTTTTTTAAGTTTTTGTGAGTTGTGAGACGCGGGTTCCAGAATAGCGCGACTGCAAAAAAATATATATATATCTTTTTCGCAGGTTCCAAAATAGCGGCTCTGCATTTCTGCGCGACAGCTCCTCCTTATTCTTTTTCCCCTCTTCAGGATGAATACTTGTTTTGATGGATTTTGATGTTTGATTCTTCTTTGACAAGAAAACAAAGCAAGCACACAAACACAAGAATGTTGCCTTAAAAGGCACAAATGAGTATGGGTCTAGATCAACCCAATCCTTGGACTTTTTATAACCCTTTCCTTTAAGTGTATTTTAAGGTGTTTCCAAAGCCTGAAGTCAGCTCAATTTGTACTTGGTCTTGACTCAAAACGAAAACACTCCAAACACTTTTTTTATCCCTAAGGTCAAATGGCTAGTTGTGATAAATTCAGCCCACATCTTGATATTTCTTCGACTTTGGTACTACATACCTTATGAATCTTGTCGTGGCAGGTAAGGATGTGATATACTAAGTCTTGCACAAGCATAACAAATAGATGATCCCTATGATGGGAGAGTCGCCACTTTCATCAAGCCACAAGTGACTTTTTAAAAAGCTATGTTTCTACTCAAGGAAATATGTATGGTGAGTATCTTGGGAGCAAAACCATCTATGCTCTTGTACTGAATTGTATCTCAAATATTCTCAATCAATAGAACGGGTGGGCTTCTACTTAAAGGTGTTTAGTAATTTTCGATGTTTTTGGACATAAGTTCATTTTGCAGTGACTCACTTAAGAGCCTTGTAACTTTTGGCGGGGCCCATATGTCCTTTCGTCAAGTTACACTATAGGAACAGCTATACCCAAGGCTACAGTTTTCACTCTCACCCGATTTCTATAGTGGCTCTAAGGATTTACCGCGCGAGGTCATTCCCAAGAGTGATGTATCTCTTAGCAGGCCTCTTAAAAAGATAAAAATTTTGAGTGTTACTAACACTTTTCTCTTGCACCTAGAACCACGAAAGCCAAGGGAGAGGATAGTGTGTGTTAGAAGTAGGACCACTCAACCAACTCTTTGCACAAGCGTGCCAAACATGAAATTCACTTGTTCTTTTTAACTTGTAATTGCAATGATTTTCTATCTAATTGGAGATGTTGCTCCCACAATCATGGTGTTCTTTTTAACTTCAAATACAAAATGTTTGAATAAACTAGAACTTTGAAGTCCTGGTCAACTTAATTTGAAACACATTTGTATGAAGGAAAAATCATTTTGCAAGGTAAGACAAATTGATTGTCAATTTATTTGCACCAAAATGGAAGTGTTGATTGTGAATTATCTTTAAGTTTGATGCAAGAAATGAAATTTGCCTTGTTGATTTTAAGCACCAAAACAAAAAGTGAAGCCTAACTTGCAATGAAAGCAAATTTGTGTTGTTCAATTTTAGAGCACCAAAATAAAATTGACCCTAACTTGCAAGAAATGAAAGTTGTGTTTGTTCAATTTTAGAGCACCAAAATGGAAAATTTTGAACTTTTTAAAACAAGCAAGAGTTAGTTTAAACCTGCACAAGAAATGAATAATTAGGAAAATACAAATCTATGGTGGGCTTCCACAAGCCTAAGAAAAATCATTTTTTCGGTTACAAGGTCACTTTTACAATGTTCTATTACAATAGCGCTAGTCTGCGTGGAAATAGAAGCGCTATTTAACACTGACGCGCTAAAACAAAGACAAAAGCGCTGCAAGCAAAATTTTAATAGCAAAATCAAAAGCGCTAGAACAAGCACAAAAGCACCAAAAAGAGTACAAAAGTGCTAAATAAAGGTCAATAGCGTCAAACTTGAGACAATAGCACTATTGTAACAACAATGGCCCTAGAATATCAAGTTGCAATAGCGCTACAACGCGATCAAAAGCGCTAAGAGTCTTAAGGACAAGGTTAGGATAAACAAACATCAGACAAGAGACAAAAGAAGTCCATTGTTAGATGTTAGAAAATCACAAATTAAAAACTATCATAAGCAAGCATATCAAGAAAGACACTACTAAACAAAAAGAAAGCTTAAAGAATCTACAAAAAGAAACTAAACTCCTCCAAATGCTCTCTACCATGCTGGTAGTTTCTCCTTCCTTGTTCCTCTCCTCTCCAAGTTCCAAACTAGTGTAGCTCTCAACAGCTTTTTGCACTATGGATGTTTATGGAGGTTTGAGATTAAAGTATTTGCTCTAAATGTGAATAAAAAGCTAATACTCGATGCTATAGATACTAGAATGATTTATTTTAAACCAAAATGACAAGATGATTAATAATTTATGCTAATTGTAGACACCCAAGATTGTCGTGTCTAATTAAATAAATATTTTATTTATTTAATTATCTAAGCTTAATTCTTCTATTAATTAAATAAATCTTTATGTATTTAATTAATTCATTTATCCTCTTCTAGCCTTATTTCTCATTTAAATAAATACATTTATTTATTTAAATTATCATTTTCCTAAATTAAATAAATATTTTATTTATTTAATTATCCCACTTCTTCTATTAATTAAATAAATCTTTATTTATTTAATTAATTCATTAACCTTTTCTACCTATGACACATGTCATTCATCTCTTAATTCATACACTACCTACCCCTTTCATTATTTTATTATTTCTTTTACCTACCCTCTAATCATAGCCGACCTCCTTTTACACCTCTCAATCTTATCCCTCCATTTCATATAGTGTCTTCTATATAAGAAGATGTTTCCCTCATTGTCAAACCCTAATCGTTCTATGCATTCTAATGAATTTTATGCACTTGACTACACTACGATCCTACTTGCAACCACATTTTGTTCTTTGTTGAGCTCTTGTGCACATAAAATCTGAGAGCAAATATATCAAGCAAGATCAATGGAGATAGGAAGAATGGAGATCCAAACCCTATTGGACATGTGATGGTATAATCTTTGTGATTTCATTTGATTTGCATTGTCTTAGGTAATCTTCATATGTTATGGTGGATCTTTGTTGTTGTTAGGCTAGGGTTTTGTGGTTGAATTCATTTAGCCTTTCAATATCATTATTATTGTTATCCATTTTCACCATATACATTTTGGCACGTCTGGTGGGACTCTTGTCCTTTTTGCATTTAACATCCTTGTTGCAGATTTTGTGTTTTGAAGTTGCAGATCTGATGTTTTCGGCAGCATTTTGATATTCCCGTGTCTGCGCACTTTCGGATCGCGTTTTTGATTTTCTGGCATGTCTGCGACATTTGGAATCGCGTCTGTGTTATGGGTAGTATTTTATTTTGTAGGATCCGGGAATCGCGTTTGTGTTATTAAGTCGCGTCTACGGTGTTTTAAGCCACGTTTGTGTCCAGAGGTCGCGTCTGCATTCTGGAGATGCGTCTGCATCAATTAGCCACGTCTGTGTCGAGGGTAATCGCGTCTGTGTTCACCGATTTCAAATTTTGAGTTATTGATTTAGTTTTTGGGTTTTTGCATTTAGGGTTTCAGATCTGGTTTATTTTGAGCTAACATTTTCAGATCTAGCTAACGAAATTGGTGCAGCTTGTCTTGAAAGTAAAATCGTTTGGTTGAAGGCCCCTATTTTCACAAAGTCTTTTGGATTTAAAATTTACCTAACTTGTGTGCTTGCAGGAAGGGGTGATTATTTCAAACAATCCAAACTACTAATAAATCTTTGTTGCAGGTCCTTGGCAAGGGTTTTTGGATTTTTATTGTGTGCCTTGTTTTCATAGACTAGCAAACACTTCAATTGGTGCACTAAAATTGAATCATTGTCTTTTGTGTCTTGAGCAATAGGCTCTTTTTGTTTAATCTTTAGAGGGTTTGTCTTCCCATGTGGTCATTAGGGCTACTAATGAGAAGAGAATGACCCAAGTGGTAGCGAGGAAAACCCACCTCTTCCAAACCACTATAAACAACTGTATTCATAGTGAAAACTATGAATAACGTGTGCTGATTAGTTCATACTGACACTATGTCTCCCCATAAACCCGTTTGATCAAATTTATTTGATCAGTTGTAGGGTGTAACCCCTATCGGTTGGGAGCCTTCTGTATTTACAGAGCTGAAAGTGTCGCATGTATGGCCACACGAGCGGATGCCCTTACTAGCACCTTTTTGTTTTAGAAGCCCAAATCCTTCTAGTTGTTGGGGCAGGAGGTCGGACCTCTGGTAGCGGCCCACACACATACGGTTCTTAGTAGAGATACAAAGTTCGCCATGGGGAGTTTTCATGGGGACTGATGCTTGGCTGACCTAAGAAGTGAGTGTCAAAGGTAGAGCCAGTGAGGTCAAGCATCTAAGTATCCACTCTAAATAGCATAGCTTCAGGGGTAAAACCCCATGTGGGATCAACAACTATTGTCTTGGCCAGCCATAAGAATTGTGCTTGACTTATTTTAAACATTCAAAACATTCAAGACCAAACAGCAAAACATTGTGTCTTTTGTGTCTTCAAGTGTATGCAAAACATTTTTCACATCAAACAACACACTTTTCTTGGAGCCATTTGGAGTCTAGACGCTTGCAAACATTGAGTCCTCATCAACACTGTGTCCTCTTGTCATGAAAAATAGTCAAACAGTCAGATTTGGTCACAACAAAAACGACTTCACAAATTGAAAAAATTTGCACAAATTTTACAGAAACGCGTCTATGTCGGACATAATAGCGTTTGTGTTGTATAACTGCGTCTGTGAAGGGCAGAAACGTGTTTGTGTTTACAGAATCAACATTACACTTTGCAAAAAATCTCAGAAGCGCGTCTGTGTTGAACAGAGCCACGTCTGTGTCAAGAAACCACGTCTGTGAAGTATACGAGAGCGTCTGTGTTCAGAATTGAAAAACTTTTATAGTCCAGCAAACAAACATAGTCAGTTTCAGAATTCTTGAGCTTCCTAGGTCATTTCTCTAGGATTCATCTAGCATTCAACCTGTCTTTGGGTCTCACATAGTCCATCATTGCTTCACACCTCACATTACATTCACATTTGTCTAAACTTGAGTCAAAAGGTCACTTGCTTGTCCTCATCATACTTTGTCAACACACTACATACAACAACATTTTGCTAAGTGGTCCCTCATCAAGGTCTATCACCTTTGGGTCTCATTTGGTCTTACTTAGAGTCAAGGTCAACTTACCTCAACAAGAGAAACTATCCTCTCTTTGGAAGTCACACCTACTCTACTACATACATACTTGGTCTTACACTTTGGACATTGCAAATACACCTCAGATTCATTTTCATTCCATCCAACTCTTGATCTTCCATACTTTTTCCATTTTTCATCTAGTCTCACACATCTCGGTCAATACCTAGTTCATGGTTGAAACCCGTCTTCAAAAATCTAGGAGAGAAACTAAATAGGCTCAAGAGTCCGCAAACATGAGTTCTTATGAGTATGATAATGATATCTTTTTCAAATCTGATCATACTACATTACCTGACATGGATGCTTATAGAAACATTCCAAATGTTGAGAACACGGGCACTACAAACAACAATGATACACACAATGACAATATGGACAACTTTTCCATACATTCAGCAGATGTGGAAGAATCCATTATGAATCCCCATTTCAATCGATTGGTTGAGGAAATAATGAGGAGGGATAGACAATACTTCTTACAAATGATGGCACAAAGTGGAGCCAAGACACCTCATGATTTTGACATGTCTCAAATAATGGAAAATCGACCTTTGCAACAACCTCACTCCAACATGGATCAAAGGAGGCCTAATAGTGGAGGCAATAGAAGACCACATCTTATGCCTGAATCACCATCATCTTTGTTTCAAAAACCAGAGGTCCCATACACACATGGTCAAGCATATGATACTCACCTTCGCAGACTATTATGGAAGTCTTATGCAGAGAAATATGCTCAATCACATACCAATGCTAAGGATCAACCACCAAAGCAATTGGATATTCAAAGGCATGCTCAAAATTTGGACACAAGGAAACCTCATGTCAAATTTGGGGGCAACACATTAGAACATGACATGCCTGTAGAGTATGGTATACATGGACAAAATAGATATGGCATTCCTCAACATGAATCTATACCAAGTGGTCCATATACGCAGCATCACTATAGACCTCCTCCATATGAACATGTGTATGATCAATATCATCCATATATGCAACATGCTCCTCCTCCAATTGGTGTCTCAAGCATGGGGTATGGTCCAAGAAGTCGATCTCCACCTAAGAGCAATTTGGAGCAACAAATCAAGGACTTACAAAAGAAAATGGAGGACATAAATACACCAAAGCCAACATACACAATGAGAGACATATGTCCGTATCCATTTAACAAGAGCATTCCAATGCCTCCATTTCCTACACACTTTGTGACGCCTAAGTTTGATAAGTATAGAGGAAAAGGGGATCCTAAGGCACACATAAGACAGTTTTTCACAACTTGCATTTAGGTAGCAACAGAAGAGACATATTTGATGAGATTATTCCCACAAAGCCTAGGTGATCAAGCTATGGAATGGTTCTCCCAACTTCCACCTGGTATTAAGTCATGGGGTGACTTAGCAGAGGCATTTATTCAACATTTCTCCTACAATATAGAGACAAACATATCAATCACTACTTTGTGCAACACCAAGCAAAAAGAGGGAGAGTCTTTTGCATCATTTTTACAAAGATGGAGAAATCTAGCCAGTAGATGCTCTTGTGAAATTCCACAAAAACAAATGGTAAAGATGTTCACCCAAAATGTTAACAAAGACATTGGCTATGATCTAAGGAAAGCTTGTTTGTCCACCTTCAAGGACGTTATTGAAAAAGGATTAGCGACAGAAAAGGTCCTAATTGAACAAGGAGTCATTAAGATATTCAAGGAAAACAAAGATGACTTTAAAGGAAAAGACAAGCCGAGATTTTGGAATAAAAACAAGAACACAGTCAATGATGGTGTTGTTGATGCCAATACAGTGCGACCCAAATTCATCTTTTCAGGATCAAATTCTACAAACAATCAAGTGAATACTCAAACAACTTCTAGATCACGAAGGAAGTACACCCCATTGGGAGAACCACTTGAGTCAGTCTTCAAGAAGCTAGTGGCAAACAAGGTAATCACAGTTCTAGATTTTCCTCCATATGAACCAAAGGTTAAACCAGATTGGTGGAACGATGATGAGTATTGTGAATTTCATAAGAGCAAGGGTCATAAGATAGGAAATTGTCATCGACTGAAGAACATCATACAAGATCTCATTGATAGAGGTGACATTGAGATTGAGGGACATTCCTCCAATCAAGAACATGAGATGTTTAAGGAACCATTCCCAAAACATTACAAGGGAAAAGCTAAAGCCACAGAGGATCAAACCAACTATACCAGAGCATCCTACAACTATGATTCAACTATCAATCACATCTCGATGGACAATTACGTCTCTACCATTATCATCAAGGACAAAAACCCTGAGAATTCTACCTGGAGACCCAGGATTGTCCTAAAAGGCGTTGGATCTTCTTCCGAACCTACCTCTAAATGTCATGTCACAACTCGTCGAGGTAAAATCACTTTGCAAGGTGCTCCAGCCAAGAACACCACCTCCTCATCAACCAAACCTGAGTATGACCTTATAGAACAGTTAGGGAAGACACCCGCGCTCATCTCCATCCTTGAGCTCTTACATATATCCCCCGCACATAAAGCTATTCTTGACAAAATCTTGAGAGACACCGCCATTCCTACTGATCTGAACATGGACTAGTTTCAAGCCATGGTGGGATACCTTTCCATTCCACACTCCCTTACTTTCACAGAAGCTGATGACGCCTCCGTAAGTTAGCCACATAATGCATCACTACATGTTGAAGCCTACATACACAAACATCGAATAAAACGAGTCCTGATAGATGGAGGAGCTGGTCTAAACAGTTGTACATTGAGCACTATTAAACAATTGGGATATTCTAACAAAGCTGTGAATTCTACAAATCAAATCACCATCAAGGCATATGATGATGAAGAACGTTCATCCAAGGGCACAGTCACCTTGGCTCTCAGAATTGGGCCAGTTACAAAGGATGTGGTTTGTCAAGTCTTGGATCTAGATCTCACTTATAACATATTGCTAGGACATCCTTGGATTCATGAAATGAGGGCAGTCCCATCCACATATCACCAATGCATTAAGTTTCCTCACAATGGAGTAGAAGTAACAGTCAACGGTGATCCTAATCCATTCATATACTACAATAATCTTAGATCAAAAACTGAGACCATCATTCCCAGTAATCGCGAAGCTATTCCTTCCTCAGCATACATTGATCCTGAGTCATTAAAACCTTCGACATCAAAACAAGGTGAGCTTAAAGGCAAGTTTCAAGACAAAGGCATGGGAGAATACACTTTAAATCAGACCATGTACTTACGACAAGTCATGAGTTCCCCAAAAGAATATGGAAGACCACATCCTAACAAGCAAGTATCCATCATGGTACTCAAATGGGACCCTACTACCTTCCAAAGATGGGGCGAACTAGAAGAGGAAGACTTATACAAAATGCTTTACAAAGATATTGAAGATGACACACGAGATCACATCAGTCTACCATGTGAGAAATATGGCAAAGGCATCAAGATTCTACAAAAATTCGAGTATGATGGAAAAAGCCCTCTTGGGTTATGAAAGGAAGGCATCATTGAACCTTTACAACCTAAATTGACATTTAAAAAGGAACGCTCAAAAGGACTTGGTTTCCTGACTTCCAAGGTCCACATTCAGAGGACAGAAGAAGCCTTACAAATCAAAGCTGCCAAAATTCAACAAGAGGATCACTATTCCACGGACTCCAATGAATGGGAATGGGGTTCAGATAAGTCCTCCAGTGACTACGAGCTCACCGAGACATTTAGGGAGCCAGATGAACTCACAGAAGAGGAGGAATTTTATAACAAGTTCAGAGTTGGTCAAAAAATAACCCATGAGGATTCCACACAGTCCTTGTCTCAAGGTTCTAGGTTGAAATCACATAGGATGAAGACACCTGTCCCAGAATGCGCTACTAGTGATGATAATTTGGATTTGTTCGCAATCGAGACTGATGAGGAGAGTGCCATCGATGACCTTGATAATTACCATGACATACCCGAATATAACTGCATCTTCACTCTTAGCCCCGCTAACTTCGAAGACATTGAAGGCCTTCCCCTTGTTCACCACCAACTCATTGACTGGGATCATGAAGGACCTGCACAGTTTGACACATTCCAAAATGATGAAGCTTTTATTGACTATCTGGGCATACGAGATGATCTTCCTCCTGGGGACCATAAAGCGGGATACACTACAGAACTCAATAGCGTGGCATATTCTGGTGAGGGTGTCGGACCTTCCAGTCGCAAAAATGTGAAAATAAGAACAAACCAAGGGTCTTATGGCGAAAACCACATTGTGGGGCTGTCTAACGCCAAAAAAGTAAAAAGAAAGGACGTATCTGAGGGCAAAAACCTCTCCGAGGCACCCGAAGATGGAAGGCTCGACATTCTCCCAGCATCATATGAGGAAAAGTCATCCATGTTGGTAGAGGAGACTATCAAAACAAACATTGGTACAGAAGAGGTTCCAAACAACATATTCCTAGCTCAATCGTTGACGGAGTCAGAAAGGTCAAAATTCATAAGTTTCTTCAAAGAACGACAAATCAACTTTGCCTGGTCATACGCTGATATGCTTGGACTGGATCCGGATTTGGTAATGCATCATTTGACAGTTAAACCGAGGACAAAACCAGTGAAACAGAAATTAAGAAAAATGCATCCACAAGTGGCATTACTAGTCAAAGCAGAACTTGAGAAATTATTGGATGTCAGATTCATACGCCCAATTGATTATCCTAAATGGATCTCTAACTTAGTGCCTGTCAGTAAACCAGATCGCAGTATCAGAATATGTACAGATTTCAGAGACATCAACAAAGCTTGTCCAAAGGATGACTTCCCATTACCAAATATTGACTTGATGGTTGATCTCACGGCAGGTCATGAAATGTTATCATTAATGGATGGATTCTCTGGTTATAATCAAATAAGGATCGCACCCAAGGATCAACACAAAACATCATTCACTTGTCCTTGGGGAACTTTCTGCTGGAATGTCATGCCCTTCGGGCTAAAAAATGTAGGTGCTACATATCAAAGAGCCATGACCACTATCTTTCATGATCTCATGCATTTAACTGTGGAAGATTATGTCGATGACCTCTTGGGAAAATCAATAGACAAAAATACACATTTGGACATACTTTCAGTCGTCTTTGATCGGTTGGAAAAATACAAAGTAAGATTAAACCCCAAGAAATGTGTCTTTGGAGTAACCTCTAGGAAGCTTCTAGGATTCATTGTATCCAAAAGGGGAATCGAAATTGATCCAGCAAAAGTCAAAGCCATCTTGGAGATGCAAACACCAAGAAATATCAGTCAACTTTGATCCTTACAAGGCAGACTCCAGTCCATATGAAGATTCATAGCACAACTTGCAGATAAGTGTAATCCTTTTCAGCACTTGCTACATAAAAACATCAAATTCAAATGGGATGATAACTGTCAATAGGCTTTCCAAATGCTCAAAGATTATCTTCTAAATCTGCTAGTTCTGATGCCACCAGTTCCAGATCAACCTCTGTTACTATACATATCAGCTACTCCAATAGCACTGGGGGCACTCTTAGCACAACAAATTGCTGAGGGCAAGGAAAAAGCAGTATACTATATCAGTCGCACATTGATCGGATATGAGCTAAATTACACACCAATTGAGCGTGCATGTCTCACCGTGGTCTCTGCTTCGCAGAAATTATGACATTACATGCTCACTCATAAGACGAAGTTGGTTGCAAGGATAGACCCATTGAAATACCTTCTCAATAAAGCAACACTTACTGGACGACTGGCCAAATGGGTAATGATCCTGAGTGAATTCGACATTGAGTATGTCGACAGAAAAGCAATAAAAGGACAAGCCATCACAGATCAATTAGCAGATGCTCCCATGATAGATGATGTTCCTCTAAGTTCAGAATTTCTAGATGAATCCATTTTAACAATGTCACATGCAAAGCCATGGCAACTGTACTTCAACGGCTCATACACACAGCATGGGGCAGGAGCTAGCATCCTCTTTATAACTCTTCAAGGGGATTCTATACCAAAATCATACCACTTATCATTTCCTTGCACTAACAATATAGCGGAATATGAGGCATTAACAACAGGATTATGGATTGTAGTTCAATGGAAGATCCAGGAACTTTGTGTTTTTGGGGACTCTCAACTTGTCATCCGTCAAGCAACTAATGATTACCAAACAAAAGATGAAAAATTAATGCCTTATAAACAAATGGTGGATGACCTAAAACAACAATTCACAAAGATAGACTTTGAGCAGATACCAAGAGAGCAGAATCGCGCTGCAGATGCCATGGCTACAATTGCTTCACTGATCAATCTACCTACAAATGAGACCCGCTATGAGTTCATGGTGGATAACCTTTTGGTTCCTTCATATGAGATCATGTCTACTGAGACGATATGTGTTGTCGGTCCTGAGTCCCAGTTATATGGTTCCATTTTCACATACCTTCGTGACAATACCCTACCTCCTGATCTATCAAATAACCAACGTCGCACTTTCATTCGCCAATCCTCTCGATATGTCATTTTAGTTGATATCCTATACCAGCGAAGTCTAGATGGCACTCTTCTTAGATGTTTAGAAAGTGACGAAGCTCAGATTGCGTTACGGGAAGTGCATGAAGGGATATGTGGTCCACATGCTAGTGGTCCTACCTTGGCCAAGAAACTCATCAGGACTGGATATTACTGGCCCAATATGGAAAAAGACTCATATCGGTTTGTCAAGAAATGTAAGCAATGTCAAATTCATGGAGACCTCATACATGCGCCAGCACAAGAACTTCAACCAATTGCGTCTCCTTGGCCCTTTTGTCAGTGGGGACTCGATCTCATAGGCAAGATTCACCCTCCTTCTTCCAATGGTCATAAATTCATTATCACTACCACAGAGTATTTCACAAAATGGATTGAAGTCATGCCTCTCACACAAGTCACTGGAAAACAGATTGCTATGTTCATTCTCAACTATATCATTTATCAATACGGTATTCCTATTTCCATTATCACTGATAACGGACGTCCCTTAAAAAATCAGGATGTTCGTGAACTCTGTGACTGCTTCCATATTTCCCATCGTTTCTCCACACCATATTACCCCCAAGGTAATGGTCAAGCTGAGGCGTCTAACAAAACAATCCTTAAAATCCTAAAAAAGACAGTCGACGATGCTGGCCGTAATTGGCATATCCAACTTAATCCTGCACTTTGGGCCTACCGCACAAGTGTCCACACACCTACAGGAGCTACACCCTATTCACTTGTCTATGGCGCTGAAGCTATCTTTCCTATTGAGGTAGAGCTACCCTCTTTATGGGTCTCTTTGTAAAACATTATCAGTGATGAAGACTATAGGGTCTCTCGCTTACAAGAGCTGGAACTACTGGATGAACGAAGACAAACTACTTTTAATCATCTCAAGGCTTACCAACAACAAATGAGTCGCAGCTACAATCACAAGGTCAAGCCTCGCACATTTGAGGTAGGTGATTTGGTTCTCAGAGAAAATCCCAAAAATCAGCAAGACAGAGAGAAGAAGGGCAAGTTCGAACCAAATTGGCTTGGTCCTTATGTCATTACAGCAGCATATGGATCTGGGGTATATCAGCTCTCAACTACAGAAGGTGAACCTTTGGAGGATCCTATCAACATCATGCACCTTCGCAGGTTCTACACATAGCTCTTTAGAGTATCCTAATTTCAAAAATACAAAAAAAAAAAAAAAAAAAAAATCGTTACTTGGTGAAAACCTGGCAAACGGGCGCCTTGTGACACAAAAAACATTGAAAAATCAAAAAAATAAAGAGCAATAATTTCGTCCAACAGTGAAAACCACTTCGGTGGCGCCCTGGGCAAGTACCATGGTGAAAACTAGGTCACTAGCGCCATGCGTAGAGACATTGCTCCTCCCTTCTTCAGGATTCCATTTCATCCTTCACTTTGCACACACTCACAACCTATTCGTTCATAATAAACTTACCCATTCCCATCATGGCTTGTTATTGATCTACCCAAGATTGGTTAGCCATTCATAATAAACCTCCCTTTCCATCTATAATAAATCAGCTCCTATCTATGGCTAAGGCAAATCCTACATCTAGTGATGGGTGTGGAACTGAGAACATCACATGTTTTGAGGAGTACAGTTTCTTCCAGCTTCCTTCAGTCTATCCATGCACAATCCGCAATAAAGCAACATTTGCATCACAGATCTGCAATAAAGTTTCATCTTCTCCACAATAAAGTATCAGTTTCATGGATTCAGTCAGTTTCAGATGAGACACAGCAGCAACAATGGGCTTCAACAAATCAAATCTTTCAATAGACTCAGACAACATATGGTTCAGTGCTATCTATCCATTTTGTGAAAGTAAACATTATGACCACAATCAAATAAGACTTATACAAGTGACAAGAGACACTAAACTTGAGGACTACAGTGGATGTTGGTGTCGAGTCTTGGTTTTCTTTTGATTTCATCTTTTTTTTGGTGACATGTCTTTTAGCTTTTCCGGGATATCTTTGACTAGAAATTCTATCTCTAGGATGTCTTTGACTAGAAAGGCGAGGATGGGGTATCGTCACCTATTTGTATTTGCTGTCTGTGGATTGTCTCTTAGTAATGCTATGATTTGTCCAAGGATATGAGGACACTATGAGTCTAGTGTGAACTGGGGCATTCCTTGTTTGTGACTGTCTTATCTCCATGCAAACAGGTACAATGACTTTCTGGGTCAAACATATGCCTCGATTGTCATAACCTACTTGCCATAATAAAGCTCAATGATGATAATGCACAAGAAGCTCTTTCACTTTCATATCTTCCATCTTTCATCCCCCTTTCTTGATTGACTTCCATCATCCTTCTCGAGTCCACGTAGCCTGCTATCACATGACTGAGTATAATGACACACCAAAAACATTTGCATTTCATGTAGTTGCACCTGCATTACCACATATTAAGCATTACATACATACATATAGATATCACAATTGCATCACATCTTGCACACAACACGTGTTAGCACATTTTGCATTCTCATCATGTAAATAATTTATTTGCATTATCATATTCATCTGCATTTCATACATTCACATTTGCATCATGCATACACATATAAAACATAAAAGAACAAAAATATTGCATTACATCATGTACATATTTGCATCCATATCATAAGCATACATCATGAAACATCTCATCACATAGGTACACATGCGTATAGCTACCGCAAAGATGAATCATCTCATATATATATATATATGTATATATATATAAAGTGTCATGATACAATGATGTCAAAAATCATATGGCTACAATCACCCGAAGGTGTCTAGATCATCATACAAAAATGGTACAATACTGATACATAGGGAACCCCCTATGGCTATGATGAACTCCCTCCCTCGGAGCCGCTCGGCCTCGATGGAATCTGAGCCCCTGAAGGACCCGCCCCAGGATCATCCCTCCTGTCCCCTCTATCTGGTGGTGGTGAAGGACCCATAACCCCACCACTAGATGTTTGTCTCCTCCGGCTCCCTCCCATAGCTATCGTTGTCCGCGATGGTCTATGGAAGCTTCTCACCCGCTGATCTACTGGCACTGCACCATAATAGAGATCCCGCCAGTAGGAAATCTCCTCTCCAGCCCGCAGAACATAGGCATATCCGGCCCCTATGTCCTCTGTTGCCTGTCTCCCAGCCCTCAGTGTTGTCTCAGCCTCTGTATATCGTTGAATGGCCTGATCCCACTCCCGCTCAGTATCTCTGAGCCACCTCCTGAGCCTATCCCTCTCCCTCTCCAACTCCTAGATCTCATCTACCTGTCCCTGGAAGATCTCCCTCAGCTCCGTCAGCTCATCCTCCTCTGCCTTAGCCCCCTGTGGCTCTCCCTGTACGGGTGCCTGCCCCTTTGCTTGTGCCTATACTAGTGCCTGTACTGGTACCTATCCCTGTATCTGTCCCTGTACCTGTCCCTATACCTACACCTGTCTGGGACCCTGTGCTGCTGGCACCTGTAGCGGCAATCCACCGCGACCCCTCACCACCCGAGCCTGCCTATCATCTCCACCCTCCCTCCGCGGTGCAACCCTCCTCTCTCCAACTGCTCCCCTCCTCCTCCGTCGGCCTCTGCCACCACCATCTCCATCATCATCCCCATCCCCACCACCATCTCCATCTAATAACTCTCCTGAATCCGTCAGGTGTGGGAATGGATGCTCGGCCCAGTATGTTGTGTACTCGGCATCCATGCTAGCATCCTCAATCTCTGGCCACATATCCCAAGGTAGGGGTATCATCTCTACTAGCTGCATAACAGCCTGATCATATGATAATAGGGGCCCAAACTGCGCCTGATCTCTCACAGTCCGTGCATACATGCCTGAACCCCGTGGCATCCGTTGAATCCTGCCAAACTGTCTGTCAACCCTATCCACTAGCTGCCTCTCCAGCACATAGGGCGTCCGCCCAATCAGGTACCTGCTCTGGAAGGTGTAGGGAAGCTCAACCGCATCATCTTCCCACTGCTCGCATCCCAGGTATGGCCTCCATATGACCATGTCAGTGTCATCAATCACCCGCCGCCAATGCTCCAACCTGTCAATCTGTGGTTGGGACGTGATCATGTCATACAAGTGAACAAAACTGCGTCCATGACCTCTGCCTCTGAAGTGTATCGGTCTTGTCACTGGCAAATGCTCATAAGCCCACACCTACAACAATGTCACCCCGCAGCCCAATCCTATTGATCTGTGGTACACAAACTGATGCAGCTCATAGTAGAGGTGTGCCAGCACACACGGTCCCCAAGCATATCTAGTGTGCTGTGTCACCAGTGTCTCTAGTGCACCTCCCCAGCCTACAGCCAACCCCCGTGTCGCCCTATCTGGACACAGGAACCCACTGATCGCTCCTCCTATCACTGCTGGCAGCGCTAACCCTGTAGCTGTCATAGTGTCCCAAGCCACATGTCCAGCGCTCATCTCCAGTCCTGGGTCCCGGAACACTCGTTTCAAGGCCTCCCTGTCTCCATCTCGATCGTACGGAATCAGCTCCCCATCGATCGGTATCCGCAAAATCCTGTATACATCCTTAAGGGTGACTGTCATCTCCCCCATCGGCAAATGAAATGTACATGTCTCGAAGTGCCATCTCCCCGCCAGCGCAATCAACAGTCTCATGTTCGCCCGAAACTCAGGCACATACAACACATGTCTCAATCCCATAGCCTCGATCGCAACTCGCTCCTCGGCTGTCAGCTCAAGTCGCAATCTCTGAGTCGATGGGAATCTCTCCCGTGACTCCAACATAGGCAAATACTCCTGCAGTCAAGCAAATCAATCATGTCAGTCATCGTGGCATTCACTGTTCATCACAAAATGCTACTTCTTATCCAAATGCATATTGCTATCTACCCTAGTGACACTCACTGTTCATCACAAAGTGTTGCTTCTACCCTAGTGGTACTCCTTGTTCATCACAAAGTACTACGTGTTATGAACTCCCTGTTCATCACAAAGTGTTGTTCACATTTGCACTCCCTGTTCATCACAAAGTGCTGCTCATATTTTAGTACTCCTTGTTCATCACAAAGTACTCTATCTTGGTACTTACTGTTCATCACAAAGTGCCTTGATCTATCCTAGTCTTCCCTAAAGGACCTGCTTGAGTGTATTCTCTCAACAGCTTATCCAATCGACAGCGTATGTTCATCACAGAACTGTCGATTTGACCTAGAAGACACAAATTCACATTTTATTGGACACAAACGTGCTTTTCTGACATAAACGTGCTTGAAGACTGCACAAACGCGCCTAAAAAACACAGACGTGCCTATGCTCTGCACAAACGCGCCTGGGCGACATAGACGTGCCTTCTTGGCACAGACGCACCTACACATCACAAACGCGGTCGCATTTGGCACAGACGTGGTTTCCATCACAGACGCGCCTCTCGAGCACAGACGCGTGGCACCAACGCAAACGCGCCTGGACGTTTTTGGACATTTTTTGGACCCTATTCTAAGCGCATTTATTGCCCTATCTACCATGCATTAATGAAAACAATAAATGCAAAAAGTACGAGGAGGTTTCGCGGTACTTACCAGCTCTCCTGCCTCTGCTAGCCTCTGAAATCGACGAACGCGGTCGAATCTATGAACGAAGGTCATCGCTACTGACTGATGCTGCTCTATTTTCGCTCTGCACTCTGCTCTTGTGGATGTGTAGATGACAATGAGGATGTATTTTCCCTCGTGGTCTATCTTATAGACTACGCTAGCCCTAGCCCTAGCCCTCGCCTCCCGAGTCAGTCTTCGTTATCCCGTGACTTTGTCACTTTAACCGATCAGTCCATTCTATCCCGTCTTTCTTATCGAGAGATTATCTGCGATCTTTTCAGACATTTTCATCCAATCTCTCGAGGGGGCATATCATTCCCATCTTAGGGCAACTCTGTATCAGTTCATATTATCTTCTTTGAAACAACGCGACAAGCCGCATTGTCTCAAAGAGGGGCAAAATGTAGACACCCAAAATTATCGTGTCTAATTAAATAAATATTTTATTTATTTAATTATCTAAGCTTAATTCTTCTATTAATTAAATAAATCTTTATTTATTTAATTAATTCATTTATCCTCTTCTAGCCTTATTTCTCATTTAAATAAATACATTTATTTATTTAAATTATCATTTTCCTAAATTAAATAAATATTTTATTTATTTAATTATCCCACTTCTTCTATTAATTAAATAAATCTTTATTTAATTAATTAATTCATTAACCTTTTCTACCTATGACACATGTCATTCATCTCTTAATTCATACACTACCTACCCCTTTCATTATTTTATTATTTCTTTTACCTACCCTCTAATCATAGCCGACCTCCTTTTACACCTCTCAATCTTATCCCTCCATTTCATATAGTGTCTTCTATATAAGGAGATGCTTCCCTCATTATCAAACCCTAATCGTTCTATGCATTCTAATGAATTTTATGCACTTGACTACACTACGATCTTACTTGCAATCGCATTCCGTTCTTTGTTGAGCTCTTGTGCACATAAAATCTGAGAGCAAATATATCAAGCAAGATCAATGGAGATAGGAAGAATGGAGATCCAAACCCTATTGGACATGTGATGGTATAATCTTTGTGATTTCATTTGATTTGCATTGTCTTAGGTAATCTTCATATGTTATGGTGGATCTTTGTTGTTGTTAGGCTAGAGTTTTGTGGTTGAATTCATTTAGCCTTTCAATATCGTTATTATTGTTATTCAATCAATGTGAGGGCTTTCAACCCAATCCCAGGATGACAAGTGTCAATATGAGATAGGTTGAGAGGAGAGGAAATAAGCATTAAATGTTTGACATGACCTGGGATTCAACTTGGGGGTTAGGGTCAAGGTTGAGTTGAGTGAATAAATTCTTTATTCAAAGAATAAAGTTTTTATCCAATGGATAAACTCTTGTGCAAAGGCAAAAGGGATAACCATGGTCAAAGCAATAAATGCTTGAGGAGACACATGAGTGCAAGTTGAAATAACCATAAATGGTTATGTAAGAGCCATTAATGGTCATGTAAGAACCATAAGTGGTTTGGAAGCCTTTGGAGGTTAAATTGTTGAACACACAAAGCATTTAATACTTTTTTAAAGACTTTGAAGTCTTTGAGAAGTGACTCCAAGTTGCTTAGGAATGTGGCAATAATTAGGGGATGGATTAGGCTAATTAGGAAGGGTTTAGAAGAATCTAGAAGAGGTTTAGGTTTGCAAGTGGATTTGGTAGGTGAAGGAAAATAGGATTTTATTAAAATAAAATTCATTTATTTCAATAAATAGGTGCAAGTTGCATTTGTAGGAAAATGCAAGTGGGGGGGATAATGATTTAAATAAATGTTTTATTTAATTTATTTAAAAGATGAAAAGGGGGATTTAAATGAAATAAATATGATTTATTCATTTAATTGATTTGTGAATTTGGTTGAATGAATTAATTAAAATAAATTGAATAATTTATTTAATTAATAGGAGAATGTTTTGAAGATGAATTAATTAAATATTAATTTAATTAACTGATGGCTAGTGGATTTTTAATCAAATAAATAGGGAATATTCATTTAATTAATTTGGACAGATTTAAGTGACTACAATTGATATGAGAATATTATTCATTCAGTATCTTCAAATAGACCCGACATTTTGAATTTCATCTAAATCATAGTGAAATGTGGTAGATGAGTAATACAAATATTAAGAGTAGTGCAAATAGAATTAATTTTATTCATAGATAATATGTCTAATCCTTTCTTATGAGATAATTATTTATCAATCATATCTTTGACATCTCTTTTGATGGCATGAACATCAATATGTTGAGATTCATCCTTTATCTAGAAATTGTTTAGCCAATAGATAATAAATCAAGTTGAATTTGTGTCTTCATCTAATCATCATTCTTTAGGAGTTTATTTTGTTCTTCAATGGTTTTTTAATAGCCAATAATTTGCATCATGCATTGTAGAACCATAGACTAGATTGCTTACCCTCTACTTTCAAGAACACTTTCTTCACAATTAGTGTATTAACATTAGTTTTGGTCATTTCATTAATCTCTTATAATTATGAATGATATCCATTTTTCATTTTTAGCATTTTAATTTCTTCTTCAACTATCTTATTTTTTATGTCTACTTCATCATACATTTCTTGCCCTCTTCAATAAATTTTTATTTGTCTAATATCATATATTAGATACCTATCCTTTAATCACTTTACCATATGATTGATATTTGAAAATCTATTCAATATTATATTTACCAAAATAATATTCAAAACTAGAATCAATATGAGTATATGCTTGTGTTCTAGCTTCTATGATAGAATCATAGATGTGGTATTTATTGATCTCAATGTCTTATCTTTTTTTTAATCATGGGGTAAGTGCATAAAGATGGGGGACCAAAAGGGAGTCTTAAGTGGCTATATTTTCTCTTGGATGAGAAATTGAAGATAGTTATGTTCAAAATTTGAAGATGCAACAAAAACAAGAATTTTGCTATGAATTTGCCTTATAAACTATTTTTTGAAAATGTTGGAGATTAAGAGGTTCAAAAAGGGGGTCACAGAAAGTGGTCCCATTTTAATAAAAAATATATATAACATAGCATCTAATGTGACCCCCTTAATATGAATCAAACTATTATACTTAATGTAGAACTAAAAATAACTCACTAAATAGTAAAATAGTAATTATTTATGTTGAAAAATGATCGTACCATTGACTAATTAGATGTAGAGAAGAAATATAACTGATTGTTGGTGTGAAAGGGTATATTACCTAGCATGTTGATCACCTAGGTTCTAATCATACATGTTACTTAATTTTATTCAAGGTACACATATAGGTCTTAGTAATCTATCTAGAACTCTTGATTATCATGTGATCTTATTACATTTGCTTTGTGTTTCTTAGGTTATCTTATTAGTTGTCTCAAGTCATAAGATTAAGACACATGTTATAATATTATACAATATTATATTCACCTTGGTCTATATAACCAAGGGGTCCCCTTTGTAATCTCATTATGTTGTAGGTAATCTTGATCATTTGCATTCTTTGATAGAATACACTTGATTCTTTTATAGTTGATCTCTCTTATGCTTTCATGAACTACCTAGAACTTGGGTGGCTATAATCTTCAACCAATCTTGCACGATATAAAGCATTCTATACCAACTTTTACATGGTACCAGAGCTTGTGGGATTGTTTCTTATTAGTTAAATCTAATAAATTTCTAAGTTGTAAATATTGCTAAATATTGAAAAGTTGAGTATTCCCTTCTCTTGCATCGAATGATAATTAGGAGATTCTAGAAAACTTGATAGCAATACTATATTTGGGGTTTTACTCTTTGAGGCTTTGTATTGAAGATCAAAATTGGAGCTTGTCAATGCAAATCTAAGCTCACCGTTATGATATGAAGGTTCAAACAATTTTTTCTTTTGTTTCAACCAAATTAAACATTAGAGGTGAGATCTATGAGGGTTTGAAGATAGGAAGTGCTTACTAGATCTAGGAGATAGTTGTCATTTTAGAGCATTTTGGTTCGAAATCAACCATATCTTCATGCTCAGAAGACCCAAGAACCTTAATATTGACTATCAATTCATCAAAATCTGAGCACCTTCCTTGAGTCATCAAAGAAACATTTTTTCCCCCTCAACCTCATCTATATGACAATAAGGTTGTCATTATTGCAATGGTACAGATGTCAAAAAAATTATTATTTGGTATGAGTCATGAAAAGTTTTCTTTCTAAAATTTTTTTTTTAATTAAATTTGAAAAAATCAAGAAACGAAAAATTATGCATACACTTGTGCAGGGTACCCAACAAGGTACGACTAGCTAACCTGTGGCACAATTCAATTAGCTAGTTTGCAACATAATCCCACACATCCCATAGTTGGAACAACTGGCATAATATTTTGCTTGGTCAAGGCATATTTAGGTGGAATACTCCAAAAAAATAATCAAAAAAACCATATTCTAGAATATTTAATGACCACCAATCAATCTATTGACTAGAGAGAATATTTTGGTAGAAAGGAGAATATTATATTGGCTTCTATGTTGACATCAACAAGAGAACCCCCAATCTACCTACCCCCCCTCACATTTACTTTTTTTATTTTGCAACGAACTTCAGAGGCTCATAACTTAGTCATTTGACCTCCTTTTTGTGAACATTTTTTTTATTTGGGGTATAATTTTGGACTCTTCACAATGGTGCAATTGGTTTTTAATTTTAGTGTTTGGTATTTCCAAAAATGCAAATTCACATAGGTATTGCTAAGCAACTCTCGTTTTGGAAATTTTTGGGGCTCCATTCTTGCTCCTATGATAACATTTTTTGGGTGCTATTTTTTGAAGGGCATAATTTTTCTTAGAATTTTCAGTGGTGTTATCAAATTGATCTCATTCTATGTATAAATCATATTTTGAGCTTGTGACCAAACTTGGCATCTATAAGCACTAAGATCAAATCTTGTTGTTTTTAGGCATTTATGACTTATAAATGCACTGAACATAAAGTGTCAAATCATATTTTGCTAAAGGTATTCTTGATTGAGTAATTTGAAGGGGTAATCTTGTGGTGGTTGATTTTGTGTGTTCATGGAGTGGGGAAATCTAAAATATAACTCCTAACTCCATAAAATTATGCATCATGGAGAAAATGCATATAAAATATCTCATGGGAAAGGGTTATCTTGGCTATTTAAAGGAAACAATGTCTCAATCAACTAACCTAATGCACTAACAAGATGAGAGATTGAACATGAGAGGACACTTGGATGCATATGTTCATTAGTCTCATTTGATTTGCAATTTCGTATTGAAAATATTAAACACCAAAGGAAATTTGGAATACTTTTGAAAAATTATATGGTAAAACTGATAAGATTAGGGATTATTAGATTGATAATGATTTGTTGAATCTTGATCCAAATTTTTTTACATCCAACACTACGTCTCCAAAATCAAGCAATTAAGAACATAGCTAAAAGATTGCAATATTGAAAAAGAGGATTTACAATTGATTCTAATTGTGTTTTCTGACGTTGGACTTGAATATTCAGTGTTTGTTTACGGCTTTCATAACCAACATCTTTCTATGCAAGCATTATATGTTGATCCTAATTTTGATAATTTTACAAATCTTCTAATCCAAAAGGAAGCAAAATTAATTCACATGGTTCTAGGCTTCTAAACCACAAGCATTGGTGGCTAGTGAACCTAAGGTACAAAAAAACAAAGAATCCTGATAAGAAGAAAGGAAGAAAAAGAACAAGCTAAATAAAGAATTTGAATCCTTTCCCTCTCTAGGGGAAGCATCTAAGGAGGAGAAACATAAATGTACGTATTGCAACAAATTTGGTAATGACGAGCACCAATGTTAAAAAACAAATTGATGAGTTGAAACATCATCTTAAGAATAATCAAATTAGTAAATGCCTTCATCAATGTCAAGAGGTCCTTATTCTTCATCAAATTCAAAAAAAAATGAGGCAAACATTTGTTGCAATTGGAAAATCTAAGTAAGAAAAGTGGATACTTGATTCAAAAAGCTCATATCATATGGCTTCATCACAAAGTATGTTCTCTTCATTTGAGTCTTGCTCGTCATCAAACATCCTGATGGCTAATAACACATATATGTGTGTTTATGGGAAGGGATCTGTTCACATGAATGACAAAGCATTCAATGATGTTCTTTGTGTGCCTTCATTGTCAACCAGTATCCTTTCTATCTATCGTATCACACATGGTGAAGTTAAAAAGAGTGTTGAATTCACACCAAATTCCGAGGAAGGTTAATCACCTATCTCGAGTCTACACCTCCTCACATATTTCTCCTATTGTTTCTTTGACTAGAGTGCAGACTAGGGCATTTATTGTGAAACACTGAGAAGATTCAAAATGTTCATTGAAATATTGGATTTCACTCATATTTTATCTTTATTCCATGTCTTTTATCTTTACTCATCTCTTTTATCGATTGTTGCTTATGATAACATTTGTATTGCTCAAATTTTGGCTCCTTGTGATTCAAAGTATCCGTATACACATTTTCTTCCAAACATTGCTACATGGGCATCATAACCATGTAGAAATTGCAGGTTTGTTTGTAGGGTCCTACATTTCAAATTTAGAAGACAATATTGTCTCATTCACAATATTAAAAGTATTCACTTTGAGCAAGGTTAACTCATTTTGGAGGTTGAAATTTAAGGCTCGTTTATGTATTTGACCATTATATGATCATTTTCTTGCTAATTAGTTTTGATTCACAACTACCAAAATTCTTCAATCCTCCTTTCGTTTTAGATTTTGGAATCCTATAAAATGGACTCCTTTTGTTTTAAATTTTAGAATTCTTAAAAAAAAATAGCTAATAATCTAAAAATCTTAAGGCATAAATTTAGCATCTTTGGTCATAATTTGATTTTCTCTCTCGTCTAAAAAATTCTAATTTTTTAAATTAGCATGAGACTCCATACTATTAGATGCTACTAATTTAAACTTTCCTAGATGAGTTTCTTCAATTCTTTAATGTCAATATTTTTTAATTCTTGAATCTAATCTATGAACAACTCTAGATTCTTGAATCTTAGAACTCTAGATTTTATTAACCTTTTGGTTATAGTATTAGTAAGTCTTTTGGTTATAGTATTAGTAAGTCTTTCCATATGATTTATGATTGCCACTGAACCCTTTTGGACGTCTTCCTCAATATCCTCACAAAACAACTAGGCCTCAAAAGGCTTACAACCTTCTAAGTACTTCATCAATCCCATTATCTCCCCATTTAACATTCCTCTATCTCTTTTTCCCAACCCACATGAGCCTCCCTCTACCTCTTTTTTCCAACCCACAAGAGCCTCTCTCTCTAGCCCATTCATGTTTTGCTTTGATGATGCACTTCAAACTTCAAAAACCTACAAAGTACTTAATCTCAATATAGTACTTTGTTCAAACTTCAAGAATCTACAAATTAATCTCAAAATATATACCATTCTACATTACCCTTCAAAATACAGATAATCATGATGGCATAAGATATACAGAACTGTCTAAATCTCACACACTAAGCTTATACTTCTAAAGTTTAAAAGTGTAAAATACTCAAAGTTGACTGACATTTTCTAAACTTAATATGTTTACTTAATGTATGTAGTCACACTAATATGTTGTTTAATGTATGTAGTCAGACTAAGAATACACTTCTGGACTTAAAAGTGTTAAAAACATTCAAAATTGACTTAATATGTTGCTATTGCTTAGTGTGTGGTTCAAGGCTACCTAGATATACACTAACCTAAAAATACACACTCTTATATTATATTAATATAAGAAAATTGCAGAGTAGTTACAACATTGAAAAGCTCCTGAAATATTGACCTGTTAAGTTAATCTTGTTTTGGTTTCGAGTTCAAATCTTTTTTAAAAGAAAGATTTTTGACGATTATTTCTCTCCAAAATTGACTCTATTCTTTCTTAGTGAAGACCACATCACATATACTAACTAACATGGCACATATCACCTATCATAGTAGCACAACTCACGACACAGCTTTGTGACATCTTCCTAATCTCATCTACTTTGCACTTCTAGATTATTAGATAAATAATGAAATCTGGGGATTACAAAGAAATAAATAAAAAATTGAAATTCAAAGTTCATACTATTTAACTACTTCATAACGTAACACAATAGCAATATGTTTGGTAATTATTTGTTCGCCATCCTTTACATTTCAAGTCCTCCCCTGAAGGAAAATAAAAAATCTGTATAAATGACAGTGCAGAAGAGCTTTAAGGGCAGAACATTCATATGATTGCATTCACCAAATGTTTCTCTTCATCTTATATCTAAATGATGTTTATTTTTTAGAAAATTGCATCCGAAGTAAAAACCACTCCAACTGGCTATCCCAATCACATTATTGACGGCAGCCTGAATTGTGGGATAGTAGTGTATGTCCCTCAACTGTAATTTAAACGTAGGGCCAAAACACATAACAGTCAAGGGTAGCAGGTACTTCTATCGCCATTGTCAGTCTTGATGATCTCTTTAGGAACAAAACGAAAGGACTAGATTTAAGGTCTGTATAGAAAAAATTTCAACTAAACGACAATGATATTTCAACTATATTCAGAATCTTTTATGTTAAGCAATAATGCACTATGATTAACAGTATTCCTCAGAGGCAATTCAGAGCATGGAAAACTTGACAACTCTTGAACTTGGAAACTTTAAAATGATATGCTTGCCAAAATCAGAATTTCTCAATTTCATTTCCAAAATTTCGACTCCACAAAACTGAGTATTGTAACCAGTGTTAAGCCAGTTACAATTAGATTTTCAACATATCCAAGGACGAGAGACTCTACGTTACGCCGGTTCTCTTTAAGTGATTAAGATCTTTGACAAAAGATCTAGGACATCAATCTGTAGAATTCAAGGCTACTGATGAAAGACTGATAATTACTCTTTATTATTCGAAGCCACTTCCACCTATTAATTGATAATACCGTGATACTATGAAACAGCATGCCTGTGATTGGTCAGTTTTCTAGGAGATCCTGAAGAGAACCTACCTCCAAGAGTACTCCACCGTCACATTTTCCTTTTAGGTCTGAATTTTCAATCGGTGTAACATGCCAAATGAATTTGTAAACTTCAGTGAAGTTTAAACAGCAGCTGTAGTAACATACAGGGAGATTAAATTAGCAGTTAGGTCTATTTAAAACTAAGTTTTCAATAGTAAATAGATTCAAGAAACTGTTATTACAAATAGCACTGTTTATCAATAACAGAGAATTTAGTTTAGTTGAAGAAGAACAACATACCTGTATATCATTTTCCCCAATCTACTGAGTCGTCTATCCACAGTCCCAATAATCCACTCAGGCCAAATGATATTGGCAGAATTTGATTAAGAATTGTGTATGACATCTCAAAACACAATACAACTAAAGAAATCAGCTCTCATATATCATCTGGTCAGGAAGCCCTTCAGCAATTCTTTATTGTTGCAGATGGTATTGATCAAATGGACCACTTAGATGCTCTTTTAGTGAAGATCGCCTTGATATTTGTGATTCACATTGTTATCTCAATCCTTGATATGGTCAATTGACTCTTTACCATTAAAATAAAGAGAAGAATGGATCTAATGCATGAAAGGCAGCTGTTCTGTTGAAATACATTTTCTAGATTACATGAGAAGTACTCAAGGAAAGAATGACAATTTCACGAAAGAGTTTCATGTTTTTGACCTTAAGGCAGACAATTTTTGCAGTACTGACAGAGTTTATTGGCATTTAATGAAGGACAATCTTCTAATGGACTTAATAGAGACCTAAAATAAGCTTTGAAGCACTTTACAGTGAGCAAAAACAAATCTTTATGGACATTGCATGCTTCTTCATCGACAAACAGAAGAGTATGGCCATAAGAATATGGGAGGGATCAGGATGGAGTGCTGAACATGCACTCGGATACTAAAAGATAAGTGTCTTGTTGAATTGACAAGAAATAATTTGGAGGGAATTGATTTTGATGGCAGGCTTGCTCTAAAAATAAAACCACCCCCACAATTTGAGAAGCCAGACAAATTAAAGTAAGAAAATTAAATATGATGACACCCTTGCTTTTACAATGAATGAGAATCTCCGCGATCTGGGAAGAGAAATAGAAGATGCACTGAACCTTCCTTATCACCTTAGCATCTTCAATACTTTAGAACTCTAATGCTCTTCTTCCTTGTTTAGATTTCTGTAACATTTCAGAAATACTTTAATGTTATAAACTTTAGTAGGAGCACTTCTCTAAACTCATTAAAAAAATCCAATTGCAGTACAATCTTGACCTTTGATCTGAAAATGCAGAAATTAAAGGACTTAACTAGATTTAATACCTGAAAAAAAGTATCTTGGTCTAGAAAGAAAAAGTGTGTGCTGTCTATAATCTAGATATTAGATACTGTACTAATATACGTCAAAAATTAATCAACAGCTTCACAACCAAGCTCTTACATCGCAAGAAAGACTTAACACAAGAAGTTATTAAGAAGATAAAATAAATAAAAATGTGGCAAGTTCTTACCAGTTCTCCAATTAATGGACATATCTTCAAAAGCACCCCTACGACTAGCGATAATCTTCTCCACGCCAGAGTTACATACTCCAACTGGCTTAATATTCCTATTGGAATTGAAGGGTTCAATGGAGTTTATGAAGCAAAGCAAGGCTCTCTTTTGGCTTTAGTAAACCCTGAAATTAACGAGTAGTTAATTTAAATCGTTAATTTGCACTCTCGTAAAATTTTATCGGAAAACTACCATTCTAAAAATACATTTTTAACATACATTGTTCAAGGAGATCAAAACTTTTTAAGACAGCGAACACTATACCTGAACATATATTTTTTCCTCGGAACTTCTGAGATGTCCAAAATTAAACATAGCTAATTTTGCAGAAAAATATGTAATTAGAGACCTGATAGAGCAATCATAGAACAATGACATCTGAACTATGGCCACTCGTTTTGGTGAGGATGTTTGGAATTTGCTCTAGTTTCTGCATTCAAAAATGAAAATAACTGTCCTTAACAAGAAAATAAATGCTATCAATTTACAATATTGAGGACGTGCTAAAAGATTCTTTCGTATATATAAAAAACCAACTGAAACAACAAATTCAGGAGCAAGAACAATAGCAAAGACGGATGCCACAGCCTACCAGAAAGATTCAGAGGATCTTCTATTTCCCTTCTCAGCCACAGAGGTTGTCATTCATTCTAAAAGCATGAGTGTCACCATTCTTACATTTCTCACTGTAATGAGTTTGGATTCTCAAATTCAGGAGATGCCCATATTTTCTAAAAGCAAGACAGCCATCGTATTGCCCCAAATATTTTCATATAAATTCAACAAGACACTTATTGTTTAGGATCTGATTGCGTGTTCAGAACTCCATCACGATCCCTTCCATATTCCTATGATCATATTCTTCTGTTTGTTGATGAAGAAACATGTAATGTCCATCAAAAATCTAGTTTTACACACTGTCCAGTGCTTGAAGGCATAATTTAAGTCTTTTAGGCCTCTTTTCTCCTCTTGTAATCCTCAAGATGCCAGGCTACTAGAACTCAAGATTTGTCTATAAAAAAAGGCATCTCAATGGTCCACTAATTCAATACAATCTAGAGCACAAGTGAAGATTACAGGATTATAAGTGATTGCTGGGTTCTTCATCCATTTTCTAGGATTGTAGATCATATCTTTCAGGCCTTAGCTTGCAAAGAAAGCATTTCTTGAAACAAAAAGCAGAAACCACTTTATTACAACTCTTGTTATTGGACAGTTTTTCTGACGCAGATCATTGATCCAGATCCTACCTTTCCAGAGATGAAATCAATGAGCGTCCCCACCTCTTTATCTGCACTGCATTTCAAAATCTTCCACAGATCTGAAGTCCCTCTCAGGATTCTGCTTCTACATGTTTTAGCACAGCAGATTCTATGTTCTTCCAAATAGCCTGACCACTGAAATATAGCAAAAGCCCAAATAAGAATTTCATCAAAGCTAAAACACAAATCAAGAAACATTGTGAAAACCCAGACTTATGAAAAGTACACAAATAAATAAATAAACTAGACAACAATGGCAAAAGAAGCCTTACAGATAAAGTCCAGCTAGCTTGTTTGAAATATACCACATGGATCTGTCTGAAGAGATAGCCCATGGATCATTGGCAGATGGATCTTGGGGAGGAGATCGTCCAGTCTCCTCCCCTGTGAGAACAATGGGCTATTCCACCCCCTGCGAGGCAATGGGCCGAAGTCTTTGTTATAGAGAAGATGTGGTGTTGTCGAAAACGTCAAAGACTCCGGTTGATTTAACCGAAGTTCTGTCAGATTAGGTTTGGGTTTAACCCAAGGCATCATTAAAGAAAAGGACTTGTTGGATGAGTGTGACTCGTGAGAGGACGAGGACCGATGGATGGAAATTCGTCCACATCGTGAAAGCAAAAGCATGTGAGCTGTCTGCCATAGCACGATATTTCCCAGAATATTTTGTCTTACAGAGGTGGTACCTACATTGTATCTGGACAAATCTAGAGCTCCACTTTCAAAATATTGCCTTCCCAGAAAAAAAGCAAATAAAATACGGGCCACTGCAACCGGATCGATTACGTCGGTGAGCATATGCGATTCTACATGGTGGGGTAAGGTAAGTTGTACCTGGTTTGAATATGTTAAATGGTGTTAATGTTTTTTTTAGTTTTAGGGTTAATTAGAGGTGAGGGACCAGTAGTTAAATGGGGTTCAATAGTTGTTATAGTAATTGTGTTCATAATATCCAATCTTACCACAAATTTATATTATATATATTATAAATAATAATCCACATGCAAATAAAAAAATAATCAAAAAAAAAATGTGAAGGCCCTCGCAGTTGGCGGGCTTCGTGCCCTTGCTAGGTTGCACTGCTCGTAGGTCTAGACCTCCATTAAAAAAAAAAAAAAAAAATGTTGGTCAAAATTGAGCTATACTTGAACACATAAAAACTTGTAAATGTTATATAAAAAGTACAAATATACATTCATTAACAAGCAAAATAAATATTTTTTTGTTTGAAATAAAATATCATAATTAGCCATTTAAAAAATAATATGCTCATTTAATAAAATAAGATACTTTATTAAGCAAGTATTGTTTTTATAGTGAAAAAATAGTATTCCTATGTGTACAACTATTGGGGTAGCAATGTATATTCATTGGAGTATTTCATATTAATAATTTGTCCTGTCACAAATATAAAAGGTGAGCACAAAAAATACTTTTTTCATGAAATGAGAAGGATTTCAACAAGTTTTAGTGTTCAACTATTGGTCCATTTGTGTTGGATATAAGTTTTTGATATTAAAAGCAGCCAAAACTAGGGGGCTGACCCAAATACAATCAAATTAACAACAGACAAGCAACGGTTAGCAGAGAAACAACAAAGTCACAGCCTCCTAAACTTTCCTCTATCAAAAAACTTTAAACATACTACGCATATTAACAGAATATATAAGAGTCTTTGTTAAAATATGTCACGCGGAGCAAAAGATAATTAAGTCCAAGATTGACCAGCAAGGAAAGTAACCATAACTATAAGCCATAACGCCATGAGGGCCATTCAAAAAATCAAAAAAACACCCCATAGCTAACCAATTTTCCTTCTTTTTGTCATGGCTCATCTTGGGAAGGAGCCTCCTAGCCCACTCTTTGGTGAGGAATTTAAAGAGGTCTTTGTAGTCCTCTTCCTCCTTTCTTTTTCCTTTGTGGGTGTTTTCCTGCAAGAGACAAAGAGTGGTTGCAGAGTTGTGCATGACTTTCAATGTGAACCTGGAGACATCATGCAGCCTTTTCTCAATGACATCCGCTCTGCTAGAAATTTCCTGCATTTTCTCATTCATGTCGTCTACTTTCTTCTCCAAATCTAGTAGCTCGCCCTCCGCTTCCTCCTTGATGTTGCTTGCTTCCTCCACCACCACCATTTTTTCAAACCTGAGGGTAGGGGACGAAGAGTTGGCCTGGGACTTGGGACCAGCATTCGGGTTCATAGAATTTTTTGGGCTCTCAAAGATATGAGTGGAGCTCGTAGAATGAGGGGTCGAGGTGGAATGAGACGGGGCCGCATTACCAGAGGGGTTGGTATCCCCTATATCATGGGATGAGGAGGGGTCCTTCAAGGGTTTCTCTTGGGGTTTGGACGCCAGTCTCATAGAGCAACGGGGAGTGTTAGCTTCGTTAGTAATCTCCACATCAGAGTCAATTTGTTGGACTCTCACTTTCTTGGATTCAAAGGGTTTTAAGTCCTCCGAGTGGCAAGCACCTTTTTTATTTTTCTTGCTGGAGGAGCCAAGTTCAAGTAAGAGAGAAGGGCTTATGTCAGAGTTGGCAGCAGCCATGGTTGGAGACTGGCATTCAAGCACATTTTGGACTGAAATCGTGCTTGGGGACAGAGGGCCAAGTGGAAATTGTAAAGGCAGAGGATAAGGCCTTGGTGGAGAATAGTAAAGTCCTTGTTTTTCTTCTTAGCTTCAGCAACATCTCTCACATTAGTATCCATGGAATGCAACAGATAAAATGGGATGGAGATAAGATCCATATTCCTAAGATGATTAAGGAAAGGGAGGTGATAATAACAGAAAACCTCATACCGTCCTTCAAGAGTAAAATACTTCATGATGTTGTAGCAAACCTCGTCCCATGGCAATGGAAGCTCCTTGCGGTTGAAACCACCAACCTGCTTCATAGGATTCTCCCCGTTGTGGAAGAACTGATTTAGACTAGTGGTGTCTGAGATGCGGCTTTGTTTCTTCCATTTTCTGCCCTCCATGGACAGCCCCGTCACCTAAGCAATCACTTCTTCATTTACTTCGAATGAGATTCCACCCATAGTGACCCTTCTGTCCTCCCAGGAAGCCACAAACTGTTTCGACAGTCTATCGTCATTTCCTTTCATGCTCTCCATGAATTTATCAATTCCTCCTTCTGTGCACACAAACCAAACCGTCAGTCTAGCTTTGAATTTGTCTATTTTATCTGGTTCAAGTCTCAGTCTGTCACCCCCCATAATCACTTCCTCCAACTTAGTAGTAGTAATGAAAAACAGGGCCTGGAGAAGATACAGAGTCATTCAAGAGCATACGCAGAGTCAAGAAGCAAGCCTAGCAAATTCTAAAATAAAACAGTGCAATAATCGTCGCGCCAATTATTGCAATCTGTGTTTAAACAGATTTTCCCAACACGATATCTATTTCGCTCATGTGAGCCATCAATCTGCCCAATGTTACTTAGTAGAGACCAGCTATTGCCTTCATCACCGCCAATGTCATTCGTCCAGATGATTAATAAAATATTGTCTTTCCCAATATCAGTACTTCGCCAATAGGTAAAATCATTATTTAATCCCTTTAAATTATTTTGGAACTGATGACTAGGCCATATGCAGCTACGTGGCATACCCATCCCATAATTGGCGGATTCCAACTCCAAGTTTAAAATTTGATAATTAATGCTCTTCATCGAATTACAACTGATTAGAAGGTAAAGCAGAGGGAGGGGAATCATCATTGAGACTTAGTCTTTTCTTCCTCCAAGATCTCCTTGGTGATCATTGGTAGTGGATCAGTGCTCCTCCAACACCGTAAGCCTTCTTGCAGCATACCAATAGCAGCCATGGAGTCAGCAGTCGCATTCCCTTCTCTGAAAATGTGGCGGATAGGGAAATTGTCAAGGTTAGCCAGAAACATTCTTGCATCCCTCAAAATAGCTTCCACTTTCCAACCTGCCGCAGTTCTACCACTGATAGCTTCCACAATTATTTTTGAATCACCTTCAATTTCAAGTTGTCTAATACCTATAGCAGTGGCGAACTTCAATACCCATAGGAGGGCCATTCCCTCAAGCTTCAGTCCCCATAGGAGGGCCATTCCCTTAGCTTGAGTGACAGTATGATTCCTCAGGGTACCCGCATAGGCAGTAATAGGATCCCCCTGATGATCTCTAATAACACCACCTCCCGCTTGCCAAATATTGTGGGTTGCCCCATCAAAATTTAGTTTATGCCATGAGGGACTTGGGGCTTCCCATTTGGTTCTTTTTATGTTGATCTTTGAAGGGTTGTTGAAGAGCTTAAACTCTGAGGGGAGCTTCCAATGTTCAGCAATTCTCCAATTAGTCGAGGTAGGGGGGTTGGAGGGGGTTTTCCATCTAGTCACAGAGATATTGTCCATAATCATCTTGAAATAGCTAATAAAAATATTGTCTGGGGAGATTTTAGCATCCCTGAAGATTTTGTTATTTCTTTCTTTCCAAACACTCTAGCATATATGAGGGATTTACTTCCATAGCTAAATAACAAGGGGTTGGTGGGTAGGTGGTGACCACCCATTAACGAACTGGTGTATGTTATCATGGAAAACCCATTACAATCCACATTTTTCAAGGGTAATGGTCCACAAGTGCCTAGCAAAAGGGAAGTGGATAAAAAGATGGTTGATAGATTCCTCCTCCGATTTACAGAGGACACATCTGTTAGGTAGATGGAATTCCCTCCTTCTCAAATTGTCCCGAGTCAAAACTTTTCCATGCATAAGGGTCCACCAGAAGAAATTAATTTTTGGAATAAGTTGCGGGTTCCAGATGTTTTTCCGGCATTCAACATCTTCATTGGGTCTCAAGAGTTGTCTGTAAGGAGACCTAACTGAGAAATCCCCTGACTGAGTCCCCTTCTAGATGAATTTGTCCTCATGAGGAGATAGAGGTATCCGACACGCAAGCATGAGATCTTGGAGCTCAAGGGCAGTAGGCAATAGGTTAGGTCGATCAATAAAGACCATAGAGATGTTTTTCCACGTTCCCCTTCTTGGCACAATGTAGTCAGCAATATAACCACCAAAATGAACCTTTAGGGAGTTCATTAATTAGCGGAAACGAGTTTTAGCCAGAGAGGTTTATCATCCAGCCAAGTGTCCTCTCAGAATCTAATCTTTCTTCCATTTCCAATATGTCACTTCAATCCCTCTCTGATAACAGGTCTAAGCTTGAGGATGTTGTTCCATAATGTTGACCCAGGAGGTAAGCCACCAGAATTCAAATTGAAGCAAAAATGTTCCCTTTCCAAGTACTTAGCCCTAATAATGCTACACCAATCCACCTCTCCTTTAGCTAGGATCCAACCCACTTTGGTAATTAGGGCCTTGTTCAAGACATTTATCTTCCTAATACCAAGACCACCCATGGTCTTGGGTACGCAAATAGTATCCCAATTAACCAGAGAGAGGTGTTTCTTTTCCTCCATACTTGTCTAGAGGAAAGTCCTTTGGATCTTCTCAAGCTTCTACCCCATAGCTCCTAAGATTTTGAACAAGGAAAGGAAGTACATAGGGATGCCCTGGAGGGAAGCAACAATGAGTTGAAGCTTCCCTGCACTGCTAAGGAATTTTCCCTTCCATCCATCAAGTTTCTTTTGTATTCTTTCAAGGATGGTATTCTAGAACACTGGGGTAACCTCTTTGGCAGTGAGGGGGAGTGTGAGATTTTGCCAAGATCTAGAGGCAATGGAAAGCACAAATAAGAGAGACAAAATAGATGATAGAAATAAACTGTATTCTATCAAGATGAAAATACTGATCAACTGGATCATCAATCGTTCCATATAATGAATATGAGCTTGCTTATATAGGCAAGGCTATATGGATATGTGAGCACACAAACATGACATGTAGCTCAATAAGAAACAAGGGTAGGTAGGAAATAGGTGTGGGTAAGTAGGAGAAACAATATAATATTCCACGTAAGGTGGATCACCCACTGAATGTGAAATGTAACAACAAGATAAGTCCACAAAAGGTGAAAATTCTCCTACACACACTATCCCAATGTGGCACAAACACCCAAGTGTCTCATACCCAAACTATTATTAGATGCATTTCCTAAATAAACTTAAGTAAGGTGTAATAATATCCATGATGAATAATTATTTATACTTATTTACACCAACACCCCCCCTTAAGTGCAACTTAGGGAAATGCACTTAAGTCTACAAGGTCATGTTAGGTACCCATGTACAAATGCAAATGCATGCAAACCAATGCAATGAAATCTCTCACAAAGCGGGGAAAGAGAGGAAAACTCAATGGGAAAAAACCCTCCCTCGATGAAAACTAGATACAAAGAAAACTCTCATAGAAGTATGTGAGGAACAAAACCCCATGTGAGGAAAAAATCCCCCCCATATGAGAGAAGAAGAGAAGCTAGGTAGCCCCCCCTCAATGTGGAATTTGCACCAATGATAGAAGCTCGATGATGTATGAAGAAACTGCTCCATGAACATCGAACAACATTCCTCCCCTTAGGAAGAAACAAAACCAAAGGTGTATCCATGAAGTCTCCCCAATCATGAAAGGAAGATGTAGGAAAAATACTCATGATGAAAGGAATCTTTGAAAACTGCTCAAGTGTCTCCATGTCGATGCTGAAAGTTACCCCCTCCAAAGGTGGTAAACTACTCCACACTGCTGAAAAAGGCACTCCAAGATCTAGTGGAGAAGAAAGTATAACAATATCCAAAGACTCGCATATCCCCTCAAAATATAAAGAGACCTCCTCCAACTGTTGGACAAAAGTATCAACAATCATGTCAACCTCTAAAGATTGATCATGTAGAGAATGCACAAGAGGGTCAGAGTGATCCCTCTCAACAGTCGAAGAAGGATCATCTTCATCAAAGAGAAGATGAATGTCATCAATGATGTCTCCCAAATCTGCAATGTAGGACTCCACAAACAAACTTGCAATGTCTGTCAAGTAGTCATCCCAATGAACTGAAGCTGGAAGACATGAAATATCTTGCTGCACTAAATCAAAAGAAGGCAAAACTATCGCTCTAGCTACATCATCAGGTGCAATAGGTAGTGTGATATCAAGAGAAGGAGATGAAATGCAAGGCTCAAGAATGGGGTCACATGTGAGAATCCCCAATTCAAATGCCCAAAGTTCTCCTCAAAATCTGAATCATCAACATAGGAAGAATCAACCTAATCAATAGGACCAAAATGTGAAAAAGAGTACAACCGAGATGCATGATCAACCACCCCAGTCGCAATGATAGCTCCACTCTCCAAGTCTCTAATGATAACTGAATCAGGTGTGAACTCCACAGTTTTCCTAGTTGCCCCATGTGTGATTTGATAGATGGAAAGAAGATTGTTTGTCAAATGGGGTACACACAACACATCATTGAAGGAGTTATCCCCAATGGAAATAGATCATTTCCCAATCACATCCATGTATGTATGATTGTCCATCAAAATCTATGGCATGTAACAAGGCTCAAATGTAGAAAACATAGACTGCAAAGATGCCATATGATGAGAAGCCTTTGAATCTAGAAGCCATCTCCCTGAATCATGACTTGTAGTAGCACAAAGAGCTTGTCCTTTTCCTTTATTTGTCCCAAAAGAGTGATCCTTTCCTTTATCCTTGGAAGAAGAAGCCAATGTAGACATTCTAGAAGGTAGGTTGATTTTGTTCTTCTCAAGAAGATTCTTCAACTCATCAATATCCTTCTTATAACAATGATATTCATCATGTCCTGAATTCTTGAAATATCCACAAAAAAGATTGTCCTTATATGATTTCCTCTTAAGTGAGAATGGTGAATCACCTTGTTGTGGAGAGGAAGATTGTGCTCCATCTTGATGTGGTTTTGACTTAGGTTGCTTTTGATTCTTGCCTTTTCCTTGGTTGCTTTGATTCCCTTTGTTAGCCACCAAAGCTTATGACTTTGAAGATTTGAGAATCCTCATCTTAGTCAACTTAGATTGCTCAAGTATCAACATCTCCGTGATTGAATCAAATGAGGGAGAAGTGTATGAGGAACCTTGAGCTAACCTATGGGTGTGAAAGCTAGATACAAAGGCTGCATACTCTGAAGGAAGCTTGTCCAACAAGTTGTAAACCAATTGAGCATCCTTTTTGTCAATTCCACAATCCTTTAGCTTTGCTCTTAGCTCATTTGCTTTTGTGACAAAATCTTGGATTGTATCAAAATCCTTGGGATCCAAAGTTGTGAGTTCACTATCAAGATTGTCGTCCTTAATCTCATCAACTTGACCATACAATTTCTGAAAAATATCCCAAGCCTCTTTAATTGTAGTAAACTTATCAATATGAAAAATGAGGTCATCTGATACATACTTTCTAAGAGTTCCAAGTGCCATAGCATTTTTAGTTATCCATTCAATTTGAGCATTAGGATTAGCCTTAGGATCATGTGGTGCTGTAATAGTTCCATTTACATAATGAATGAGTCCTTTTTCCATTAGTTTACTCCAAGACTTAATCTTCCATGAAGCATAATTATGAGGAGTTAAAAGTGGAAATTTAGGAGAACACATAGCACCAAAATGAAAAAACACAAGATAGTAAGAGACACAATCACACAAGACACCCCCCAAAATACTCAATCAAGAAACCCCCCCAAAAATGGTGATTTGGCACTTTATACTTAGTGCATATATAATGGGCCACTTGCAAAACAAGGCAAAGTGGACTTATGATTTCAATTTACAACTTCTCAAAATGAGATCTAAGAGACTCAACAAATACTGCTAATGATCTAAACTAATATCCAAGCGAAATACAAGTACCAAATAGGCAAAAATAACCAAATACTGAAATTACAATTTCTACTCAAAATCACTGCAAACAAATGGCAGATTATGAAAATAGACAAAAAATTATGTACTTTAAAAAAAAAACGGCACTTGAAAAGGAGTCCATATGAGCCCAAATGAAGCCTCCAAATTTGTAAAAATCGGGATTCATGATTTCCGAAAAAATTGTATCCAAAAATCAGAAAAATCTCGCACCACTGTACAGATCACGAAATTCTACCCCAAAACAAAAAAAAATTGCTCGAAAAAAGGAGTCCGAATGAGTGAGATATTGTTATTTGAAAATTGCCTGCAAAATTATAATTTCTGGAAAATTTCCGTCGCAGCTTCAGACTTCAAATGCCTCTAGATTTGGCCTTTGAAGTCTGATTTGGATGAAACAAAAGGAAACACTGACTCTCTTGGACCTCCTCAATCCAATGGCGACCTCATATTTGACCCATCAAGCTTTAATAATAATCTGCGATAGAAAGCTTTAAAATATACAACCCCAAATAACATCAAATTTCTCTCAATTGACAAACCAATGACACTCTAATGGCTCTAATACGATGTGAGATTTTGCCAAGATCTAGAGGAAATGGAAAGAACAAATAAGAGAGACAAAATAGATGATAGAAATAAACTGTATTGTATCAAGATGAAAATACTAATCAACTGGATCATCAATCGTTCCATATAATGAATATGAGTCTGCTTATATAGGCAAGGCTATATGGATATGTGAGCACACAAACATGACATGTGGCTCAATAAGAAACATGGGTAGGTAGGAAATAGGTGTGGGTAGGTAGGAGAAACAATATAATATTCCACATGAGGTGGATCACCCACTGAATGTGGAATGTAACAACAAGATAAATCCACAAAATGTGAAAATTCTTCTACACACACTATCCCAATGTGGCACAAACACCCAAGTGTCTCATACCCAAACTACAATTAGGTGCATTTCCTAAGTAAACTTAAGTAAGGTGTAATAATATCCACGATGAATAATTATTTACACTTATTTACACCAATAGGGAGACCCAGGTAAGTCCCAAGTAAATTGGCAAACTTACACCAAAGGATATTAAGGATTTTAGTCTGTAGGTCCAAAGGGGTGTTGAAGAAGAAGAGATTACTTTATTATAGTTGATACATTGACCTGAAGCATAGGCATAGTCATCAAGAAAATTCTTCCAATGTTTAGCCTCTATCACAGAGGATTTACCAAATAGAAAGGTATCATCCACAAATTGTTGAATCACAGAGGGGGGAATAGTAGAAGCCGCTTTGATACCCTGCAATCTCCCATTGAACATCAAATCCACAAAATTTCTGCCCAAAACTTCAATAATCATAATAAAATGATATGGCGATAGGGGATCCCCTTATCTTATACCTTTTCTAGCTTTAAAGTGACCCCTAGGAATCCCATTGATCAAGACGACAAACTGAACTGTGGACACACATTCCCATACCATATCAATAATTTTTTGATTAAAGCCCAGTTTTGAGAGAGTTTTATACAGGAAGCACCAGTTGACTTTATCATAAGCTTTTGATATGTCAAGTTTAAAAGCCATACCTAGGGTTCTACTCTTGTCCATGGAATGAATAATTTGATGAGTGGCAATGGCCGCATCCAAAATTTTATGACCTGGGACAAAGCCTTTTTGGGAGGGGTTGATAAACTTAGAGAGCAACAACTTAATTCTATTCACTAAGACCTTAGAGATGATCTTGTAAATAGAATTGCAGAGGCTTATAGGCCAAAAATCCGCCATGCATTTGGGGTCTTGAGACTTGGGGACGAGAACAATGTAGGTGCTATTCACCTTTTCAGTAATTTACCAGTCCTGAAAAAATCCTTCACCGCTTTAGTGACATCATAACTAACAATGTCCCAAAATTTTTGAAACAAAGCCGAGGGGAAGCCATCTGGGTCTAGGGTCTTGTAAGCATCCATCGCAAAGATAGCCAAATGGAACTCCTCCAAGGAAATGGGTGAAAGAAGCTGGCAATTATCCTCCTCCCCAATGGTAGTAGGAAGTTTACTCAGAAGCCTATTCTGGAGGGCCTCATTTCCTCCTCCAAACTCAGTGTACATACGGATGAAGAATTCAATAGTAGTGTGGCCAATTTGGGCTCCATCAGTGATCTCCTGACCATTGTCATCTTTTAGACATTTGATCATGTTTCTCTTTTTGTGGATGCTAGTTGAGCGGTGAAAGAAGGTCGAGTTTCTGTCTCCCTCCTTCAACCACTAAATTCTGGATCTTTGCTTCCAATAGATTTCCTCCTTGGAAAAAATTTACTTCCAATTCTTTCTGTAGTCTTCTTCTTCATTAAGGAGAGAGTGAGGAGGGTCACTAGAGGCCATGATGCTTTGAATCTGCTCCATCCTGGAGCACAGATCCTTCTTCTTTTTGAAAATGTTGCCAAAAGTAGCTTTATTCCATCCTTTCACATCCCTTCAGATGAGGTTTAGTTTCTCAGCTATTCTAAACATCGTTGTCCCTTGGACTGGGGAGGCCCACCAACCCCTGACCAGATCTCTAAAATCTGGGTGAGAGGCCTACATAATCTCATAATAGAAAGGGGGAGGGCCCAAGGGGGGGTCTAATAGACCAGTGGAGGAGGAGAGGGCTACATATGATCAAAAGTCATCCTTGGGAGGGTCCTTAGATAGGAGTTGTGACCAATATCCCATTTAGAAGAGACTAAAAATCTATCTCGTCTGACTTGAATAAGGTGGTTCCCTTTCCTATTAATAGACTAGGTGAAGGGGACACCCAGAAGATCAAGATCAAGATCAAAGAGGCTAGTAGCATTTATAAGATTGGCAAGATCTGCCATACTATTTGAAAAATCCATGCCCCCCACATTTCTCAAAGGGGTAGAGAGGGGTGTTGAAGTCACCAGCCAACATGTAGTGAGAATTATGATCCTCAAGGATGCACTCAACAATTTCTTCCCAAACCAGATGCCTTCCCACTTTGGAATTGGGGGCATATATATTGAACGGGTGCCAACAGAGATTGCCACATTGAAAAGTCACCACCAGATAGTTCTGTGAGCTTACATGAACCTTTACTTGGAACTTGTGGGGGTTCCAAAGGGTAGCAATTCCACCAGACGCCCCCAACGCCTCCACATACAAAAATGTAGCCCCCAACCAAAGTTTTCCAACAGTTATTGCAAAGGTTTGGTAGGGTATTTTGACTTCCTACAATAGACAAATATCAATCTTCATATCTAAGTGCATATGGGAAATGAGGGTGAAAAAAATGTAAAAGTTTGATTCAAAAGACCCACACACCAATGAGACTCTTGGTGCAAGTTATAGGAACTCTATTGAAATAGCTCAACTTCCCAAGGGGTGTCCCATTGTTCTCTATCTCATAGGATCCCTAAAGTCAATGTCCTTACCCTTGATGAATACTAAGAGGGGGGGGTGAATTAGTATACCGAAAAACACTACACTTCAACACTTTGCAAGACGAACAGTAAACCGGTAAAACAGTTTAGCAGACAAATTGGTTAGCACACATGCAAATCAAATAGCAAATAATGCATTCACCCACAGAAGTAATAACACCATAACACAAGAGATGTTGACGTGGAAACCCAAATGGGAAAAACCACAGTGAGAAGAAACTCACAAGTCACTATCTGCAAAATAGAACCCAGACCAGTTAAGGTCAGATCGGTTAAGGTCTTACAATGTTCTTTACCAGAACAGATCCTGTTAGGAATCTCAATCTCTGTTAGGAGATAAGTTCGATTAAAGACTACCTTGCTAGAGGATTTTAGATTCACAGAGGTGAACCACCTTGTTAGAGGATTTTACAAAAGGCTTTTGGGCCTACCCGGTTAAGGGCTAAAGACTTGTCAAAGAGGTGAGTAATCAACAAGTATATGATCTATTGGATAGCACAGATTGCCTGGTTAGATCCAGTATAGCTCACAGCTAATGCATTCCAGCATTACTTCAGTCTTCTATAGTTCTCACTCTATTACAACTCACAGACTTGATCTTCTCAGTTAAGATCGCTCTCACAAAAACTCATCAACCACCTTAAACCCTAGCAACAACAAAACACTCCAACAACAACCTAAAACCCTAGACATGATGTCCTTATAAAGGAATCTGATTTCATGTTGTTCCAATAGGATTTCAATACAATTCCCTAGGTTCAATGAACCTGGACATACTCGGTGACACGACACAAGAAGCACCGTTAAAGTGTTGGCACCATCAAACAATCGGTGGATGGTAACGCATCACAAAATGTCGGTTGGTAACTCATACAGAGTATTACCGGTTCATACAAAATACCGGTTGTCGGTTAGACAAAAATGAAGACTGGGTAAAAATGTGTTATGTCACTTTAATCCTTCGTACCGCTTGAGATCCACGAACCGCTTGGGGTTGACATGCCGCTTCAAACCGCTAAACACATTCTGCAAAATACCAATAGTCTAAAGACTATAATACATCATACCAGTTGGAACAAATACCGGTTGAGCTCTAACTCATACATATAAAGGAGATCACAATGCAAGTGTATGTCCATCAATGACAATCACAACATAAACATAAAAAATGCCAACAATCTCCCCCTTTGGCATTGATGGCAACACTTAGGAAAATAAAATTTTGACATCTAAGTGTTTTACAACAAAATCATGCCATTAGCAAAATTGCTCCCCCTAAGCATATACACTATCCCTTTGACAATACAATGTATAACAATTTCGCATATAGAGCATAAACATTGAGATATTTAGAGCATATATCAAAATTTGATTACCAGATGCTTCTCCAAAATAGAATACTTCTCCCCCTTTGCCAACAATGACAAAGTACCGCTGAAAAACCCTGTTTCCATTTGATATTAAAATAATAAAAGTTTATGACAATAAGGAATGATACTTGTCAAATTTAAAGTCCTGCAGGAATTGTTTCATCGAAAAAGACCAGGACTCAAGTAGGGAGGTGGCTACTTCTTTCTCTGTTTGCATCTGGGAGACCTATTCTTCCATGGCATCAACTGTGCTCATCTCTTGTGTAATTGTCAAGGCATCCAGGTTCAGATAACACTTCTAAAGAATTTGCAGTCATGGGAGTAGAACCAGTTGTAGCTCCTGCAAGTCTCTAGACCTTATGCTGATCTCTTGCTCAATTTTCGCTGACTGGATGTAAAACTGATGAACGGTTTGCCCATAAGTTGCAAAGGAATCATAAGGCGGCTTGAATGTGCTTATGTAGGACTACAAGTCCGTTTGAAGCTTTTGCTTCTGAGCTAGCACATCATCATAGAACAGATGGGGTTGGTAGATCTTGATGAGTAGCAGATTCCCCTCATCCAGAGTGTCCCTTATATCTTTTTGCTCTTTTTGCAACTCAAACCGGAGCTCATTCAACTTCTTCACTAGAGCTATATTGAAAGCTTTTTGATGCACTTTCTTGACATTTGTCTCTGCTGCCTCTTCTAGGCTCTGCACCTGATCATCCACTGCTATGCATAGTAGCTTTAGCTTAGCCAGTGATGATTCAGTGTTGGGAAGATTTGTATTAGGTAACAAACCGGTAAGAGTGTCCATAGTTGCTTGGATCACATCTTCCTCCTTCTTCCTCCTTATTGCCTTTAGACATTCTTGGGCAACTTTGATGCTCTACATTAGTTCCATTTCACTTGCAGACTAGAGGTCAATAGGAATGGAGAGATCAGCTGGTTTGGCTTGACTCCCGATTTCCTTCAGAGTCTCCACCTGTGTGCTCTTTGCCGCTTCTTTTTCCTTGTCCTCTTCAGCTTTCTTCTTCTCCGCTTCTCTTCTCTTCTCCTCTGCTTTGTCTTCCTCTTCTTTCTTCTTCCTCTTTGCTTCCTTCTTCTTCTCCTATTCCTTATCTTCCTCTTCTTTCTTCTTTTCGGCTTCCTTCTGCTTCTCTTCTTCCTTTCTCATCTTCTCATCCTCCTCCTCTTTCTTCTTCCTTGCATCTTCCTGTTTCTTTTGCTCTTAATCTGCTTTTCTTTTATCCTCCTCTTTCTTTTTCTTTTCCTCTTCATCCTTATTCTTCTTCTCCTCTTCATCTTGTTTCTTCTTCTCCTCTTCATCTTTCTTCTTCTTTTCCTCTTCATCCTTTTTCTTCTGCTCTGCCTGTTCCTTTGCCGCTTCTTGTCTGTCCTCTTCCTTCTTCTCCTGTTCAGCCTGTTGCTCCTATCCTGTTGCCTCAGATGGGATTTCCTAGGTAACATCTTCTCTGTCCAGGGCATCGACATCAATAGTGTCAACCGGTTCAACAATCGGGTTTCCTTCATCATCAAATAATTCGTCCGGTTTGGATATAACTGGTTCTGTTTCAACTTGCCAGTTTGCTAGATGCGCTTTATGCATATGAACCACTGTAGTCATATGCAGATGAGTGTCTTTTTCCACATCATCTATTTTTCCTTCTAGCAACCAGAGTCTTCTTTTTGTGGTAAAGAAGAGTCCTTTATTTTCGTTGATGACATCAAATAATTCTGAATTGGACAGGTCAGGAAAGTATTGAGCAAAAATTTTCTCCCTGATTTCCTGTTCTTTTTCTATGGCAATGCACCATTTATTATCTAGGGACTTATACAAAGAATCCGGTGTCTCAGCTCTAATGTCTGAGGGCAACCAGTCATTAGCACATAAATATTTAATGATTTCATTTTCAATAGCTTCTTGTTCATCATCATTGAAATCATCAAAACAATCAATCAAATCATTCAACAATTTTCTCCTAATATTTTTTATGGCTCTTTGACAATGTGTCAAAGGTTTGTAGGAGGAGATGTCAATATTTACCGGTATCGATGATGCCAGTTCATTCTTTGTCTTCTTTCTTGTCTATCTCGCCTTCTTCGGTTTTTCCTCAGAAACAGTTTCTTCTGAGTCTGGTGAGGTATTCCTTGTCTTCCTTTTCCTCTCGAAGACTTTAGCCGGTGCTGCTTCCGGTTTCTTCTTGGCCGGTGACCGTTTGGTCACTTTAGGACTTATTGTAGTAACTGGTGCTGATGCTGCAGGCACTGCCTTTGTCTTCTTCACTGCAGGTTATTTTCCTTTCTTTGTAGAGGGTTCCTCGACTGGTGTGACCCTTTCCAGATAGGTTCCAGTCCTCTTTGCCTTAGGATCAAGAGGTGAGGCAATAAGGGTAGAAGCATACCCTTCCAGCATATCATACATCACCTCATAGCCCATTGGCTCCACTTCTTCCATTCTAGGCTCAACAACCTCCATTATGCATTTATCCACCTGGATAGTGAAACAGATGTCATCTTCATATTTCTTGATGATATCACTTGAGATCCTCATCCTTTGGCTCATTTTCCTTCTGAACTCATCAAAATACTTGTTCGGAACATTAGGGTAACCGGTTCCAATTGCTTGAATGCTCTCCTTGATTTGCTTGGTTACCAATTGGTCAGGAGACCACTGGACATCTCCTACTCCTGGGAAGTAACCTTGGAAATAGAAGAGCAACCCAACTAGTAGTTGTCCAAACTTGAACCTAAGTGCATTATCCTGTTTAATCGACTTCAGGTTCAACATGAGTTGTCTCTGCATACTAGTGCACAGGTCAAATGATGCATCCTCCTTTATCATCCGGTAAGCAGCATTTACTGTTGCAGCAAATACAGAGTTGATTCTGCTGGTAGAGAATGTTCTATAGCCTATCACCATGCAGGCATACTTAACCAGATCATCCTTGATGGAGTTGACCGTCATGCCTCTTGAGTTTCTCACTGAACCGGTGAGCTTGGACATCTCCATTTTGCTTACCATCCTTAGGGCTGGCACATCCCCTGTATTGCAGAAACTGGTGACGGCATGAATTGCTTGCGACATGATATCATGCGTTCTCTCTAGGTACATCTTGTCACCATGGACTTTGCTCAAAATGATCCTTATGTGATCCTCTGAAAAATCTTCCAGAAAGTAGACGACATTGTGGAGTTTCTTCTTCTCCAAAATATTAAACTCCGGTTTGATTTTCTTATCCTTGTCACAAAACAAACCTAACTAGGAGTGGATAGCTAGAGACCCTAGGTCTTCTATCTTGCAGTCTATATAGTCAGAAATTCCCTCTTCTACTATCACACCAGCTGGAACTTGTGATAGGGAATTATACCTAGACTTCCTTTGAATGAAACTTGCAGACTTGACAGATGCACTAGAACTGGTATGAGATGCGGAAGCCATGATAGAAAATTTCAAGAACTCGAGAAATACCTTTTGAAGCATGTGAAATTAGGGCTTGTCGATTCTCCTTCACTTCACACTTCGTCGGTTGCTGAATTACCGCTTTGTGTTCTCCACTTGACCATTTGTAGTTTGAATTCAAATCTCCTTCGCGGTTTCTCAATTTCTCAAAATCTCAGCTCAAATCACCTTTTCGATGCTCTGCTCTTTGAAAAACTTTTCTTCGCTCGAAAACTGATAGTGAGAAATGATTTGAAAATCCCTCTTAAACATATTTCTCACCTACCGTCATTAATGCTCCACTATTAGGGTTAAAACCCTAATTTGCCTTTTTACCGTTTCCGGTCTTTTGCCAAATGACAGGCAACACACACCGGTTAAGGTCTTTTAGCGGTGTAAACCGGGGGTTCGAAAGCATTTTGTCGTTTGCTCCCCAAAGCTTTGAAGCTTAGTTTGTCGATTCCATGATTTCCACACTAGGTGCAGAAACTGGTTCCTCTTGTAGCACTTCATCAGACTTCTTCTTCCATACTGTCTTTACGTTCGATTGAACAACTTCAACATCAATCTTTCCTTCCGGAGTGAACATTATATCATCTAATGTGTTCTTTCTCATTCTGTAGAATCTAGGTGTGTGACCTGGTTTGTTGCAATGATAGCAAACCATTCCAGGTGCTCTCCATGGTCCATTATTCATGTTTCCACTCTTCCTTCTACATGTTGCAGCAGTATGACCATGACCATGACAAATCCAACAGTTTGCTCTCCATCTGGTTGCCGCTTGATAGCCACTTCTACCTGACTGATTGTTGTAGGTATTATACCGGTTTGGATTCCGGTTCCTAGAGGGTTCAGGAAAAACTCCTTGACTCCTTTGAGGATACCTTCCGGTGTTGTGCATGACAGACCTGCATTCAAATGCTCTATGCCCAAACTTGTTGCATGCATAACAATGACCATTGAACTTATTGGATCTAGGCTTATCATTTAGAAAATAAGAAAAATTGTTGTAAGCCTCAATTCTACATACATTGACAGTGTGTCCTTCCTTAAGATAGTTAAAGCAATCAGGTTTGAATTTTTGCTTACCTTTTCCTTTGAATGCTGATTGCTTCTTTGATGCTCCATCTTTTGTACCAGAAGATTCACCTTCCTCATAACCGGAGAAACCAAGTCCAGACTCATTCTTTACCGGTTGAGCAGATTCAAGCTTTTGTTCTAGCCTGACAGAACTCATCTTGAACTTAGCAAGTATTTCCTTTGACTCAGAGAGTTCCTTGGAAATAGTAGCATTGGTTTCCAGCAGGTTAGCATTCTCAGAGATAGCAATGTTCAGTTCTCCTTGCATGCCTTCCTTTTCCACTTTTCTCTCATGGAGTTGAGAGGTTAGGGCACTGATTTCTTGTTTCAATTTGGAGATCTCATTATCCTTATCTCTTACCAGATCCTCAGTTTTTCTCCTATTCTCCAGCTCTTGACACATTCTGATGGTTAGTCCTTCCAACTCTTTTCTTAGATTGGCATTGGACTCATTTAGCTTTTCCACTTCTTGGATTAGGGCTTCCATATCCGCTTCATCAGAAGAACTATTTTCAGATAGCTCCATCAACTTTTCAGCATGCTCTCTCCTTTTAGCCTGAGAGGCCTTATATTTGACCATAAGTTCATCATAAGCTTGCTCAGATTGAGTGAGTCGGTAAGTTCCCTCATAGTGTATTCCCCCATATCTCTTTCCAAGTGGTTAAACATATAGAAAGATTGGCTCTGATACCAATTGATGAATACTAAGAGGGGGGGGTGAATTAGTATACCAAAAAACACTGCACTTAAACACTTTGCAAGACTAACAGTAAACCGGTAAAACAGTTTAGCAGACAAACCGGTTAGCACACATGCAAACTAAATAGCAAATAATGCATTCACCCACATAAGTAATAACACCATAACATAAGAGATTTTGATGTGGAAACCCAAATGGGAAAAACCACGGTGAGAAGAAACTCACAAGTCACTATCTGCAGAATAGAACCCAGACCGGTTAAGGTCAGATCGATTAAGGTCTTCCAATGTTCTTTACCAGAACAGATCCTGTTAGGAATCTCAATCTCTGTTAGGAGATAAGTCCGATTAAAGACTACCTTTCTAGAGGATTTTAGATTCACAGAGGTGAACCACCTTGTTAGAGGATTTTACAAAAGGCTTTTGGGCCTACCCGGTTAAGGGCTAAAGACTTGTCAAAAAGGTGAGTAATCAACAAATATATGATCTATCAGATAGCACAGATTGCCTGGTTAGATCCAGTATAGCTCATAGCTAATGCATTCCAGCATTACTTCAGTCTTCTATTGTTCTCACTCTATTACAACTCACAGACTTGATCTTCTCAGTTAAGATCGCTCTCACAAAAACTCATCAACCACCTCAAACCCTAGCAACAACAAAACACTCCAACAACAACCTAAAACCCTAGACATGATGTCCTTATAAAGGAATCTGATTTCATGTTGGTCCAATAGGATTTCAATACAATTCCCTAGGTTCAATGAACCTGGACATACTCGGTGACACGACATAAGAAGCACCGTTAAAGTGTCGACACCGTCAAACAATCGGTGGATGGTAACTCATCACAAAATGTCGGTTGGTAACTCATACAGAGTATTACCAGTTCATACAAAATATCGATTGCCGGTTAGACAAAAATGAAGACTGGGTAAAAATGTGTTATGCCACTTTAATTCTTTGTACTGCTTGAGATCCACAAACCGCTTGGGGTTGACATGCCGCTTCAAACTGGTAAACACATTTTGCAAAATACCAATAGTCTAAAGACTATAATACATCATACCGGTTGGAACAAATACCGGTTGAGCTCTAACTCATACATATAAAGGGGATCACAATGCAAGTGTGTGTCCATCAATGACAATCACAACATAAACATAAAAAATGCCAACAACCCTCATATCACCGAGCAAAGTGACATAGGAATGACAACTCCAAGAACGACTGATGTTTGATTATTATGCATGAATGCATTCCTAGATATGTATGATATTGAAACTATGATGATTAATCTAGCATAAAGATGATGATAAGATCAACTAATTATCCTAGCAATGATATACTAGTCTAACATGGATATTCTACAATATATTTAAGTACTTCTAAATGCTATTATGATGATTTATCAAAGAGCGACTAAATGTTTAGTAATTAGACTATAAGTTTGATGCACAAAGACTTGGATATTTTATTAGCAAAATGACTATAAGTTTGATGCATAAAAACTTCTATATCAAAATGAGAGAATGATAGCTCTATTTATAGGGAAAATAGGGCAATGGATGGTCAAGATTGGATAATCTTAACAAGGGCTAGGATTGAAAGTTAATCAATCCATGTTTACAATTCTCACCAATGAAATGGTGACAATTGTCAACAAGAGGTTTCTTGAGAGGAGATGAAAGAAGCATTAAATGCTTGAGAAAACATGGAGGTTACCTTAGGAGGTAAGGTTAGGGTTAGGTTAGGGTTGTCCAATGGATAAAGCTTTTACCTAAGGGGTAAACTCTTGTGCAAGGGTTAAAGGAATAACCAAGTTTAAAGCCATGAATGCTTGATGAGACCCTTGGGTTAGATGAGGGTTGAGTTAGAGGAAAAGTCTCTAATCATGCAAGAAGGTTGAGTTAACCATTAATGGTTATGTAAGAGCCTTAAATGGTTTGGAAGACTTTGAGGGTTAACTCGTTGAGGACATAAAGCCTTTAATGATTATTGAAGACTTTGGAGGCTTTGAGAAGTGACTTCTCTTTGTTTAGGATTGTGACAATAATTAGGAGATGGATTAGGTGAATCTAGAAGGGTTTTACAATGCAAGTGGGAGATGTAGGAAAATGTAAGTGGAGGGAAAAGGATTTTAATTAAAAGAAAATTACTTTATTTCAACCAAAAATAGATGCAACTTGCATAAATACAAGTGGGGGATTTAAATACATAAATTAGATTTATTTATTTGCAAGGATCAATTTAATTAAAAAGGGAGAAAGGGGAATTAATTAAATAGAGTAATTTATTTAATTAAAAGCTAGAAAAGGTTTAGGTGAACTTAATTAAATAAATTGAGTAATTTATTCAATCAAATAGATGAATATGAAGAAATTAATTAAATAAAATTTAATTAATAAGGGGAATGGAGTTAAAATAAATATTAAATATTTATTTAGGAAAGTGGTCAGATTTATACCTCTATATTTTGCCCCTCTTTAAAATGACGTGTGTGCACATGTTAATTCAAAGAAAATTTGTCGGATATGTTGTAAAAATTGTCGATATGATGTTGTGTGTCAAAATGTCGATATGATGCCCCAAATTTGATGAACGATATTGATGATGCCCCCTCGAGAGATGAATCAAGGATTTAGTGAAAAATTGTCGAGTTGATGAGGGTTTTTGAATAAATTATATTTTGAGAATATTGACTACATTGAATGTATGTTATTGATTCATCTCCCGAAAATGATGTTGATAAGGTTAAAAAATGAAAAAGTGAGAAAAAATACATGTCCCCCTTATTAACCTTGTTGTTTTTACTCTATAAAAAGGTAAAAAGTGATTTTGAAAAATCATTTGCACACTAGTCTCTTTGCGATTGTGAAATTTGGAGCTCTAACGACGATGTCGATTCCATACTACTCACATTGATTTAAGTGCGTCAGGCGACACTAGAGACTCGCCGCCTATGGCCCACCAGTAAGTGGTCAAAATCTCCCTACGTTTTTTATTGATTTTGTTTATTTTGATCACATTTTTTAAATTTTGCATCGGATTTTGTCGGGTTAGCGTGTAGGTTAATTTTCTTAGTGCATACAATAGGAGTGTTAGTGCATAGGGTTAACCCAGGTGTTTTAGTGTCTAGGGAGCATATGGTAGCACAAATGGGAAATAGGCTAGTGCGTAGGGTGTTTTAGTGCATTAGGTCTGCATAAAAGCGCACTGGGTAGGTTGGGTAGCACATAGGGTTAATAGGGTAGCGCTTAGGAGGTTCCAGTTAGAGTGTGGTAGAGGTTTAGCGTGTAGGGTTGTATTTCTAGCGCATTGATGAGCGTAGCGCTTAGGAGCCCTGGTTTAGCGCGTAGGGTCCAAAGTTGATGAAAAAAAGATGTGAAGAATGCGTCGTGAGTTGAATAGATTAGATAAATGTTGTAGATGTCGATATGTCTATGTTGATTGTTTTGTTATGGTTCCTGAGCCAATGTGAGCCCCGCTTTGTGATAATGTCTGATTTCTGATATGTTGGTGTAGAATGATCTGAGTCTGTTGTTGTCAATATGAATTGTTTTCGATATGGAGTGTCAAGCTGGTTGTTTTTTGATGTGGATCCTGATATTGAGTTTGATATGGATCTTGATGTTGCTTTTCGATATGAGTCTGATTTTTTATATGAGTTTGATTTGATATCCGATATGAGTCCTGATTTGATTTTCGATATGAGTTCTGATTTGATGCTTGCGATATGGATCTTAGATTCTGCTTGATTTCTTGATACGAGTCCTGATTTGATGCTTGCGATATGGATCTTGATTTTTGATTTGGGTCTTCGCTTGATTTCTCGATATGGGTCTTTGATTAATTTCTCGATATGGGTCAGTGATTCTCGATATGGGTCTTTGCTTGATTTCTCGATATGGGCGTTTGCTTGATTTCTCGATATGGGTCTTGATTGATTTCTCGATATGGGTCAGTGATTCTCGATATGGGTCTTCGCTTGATTTCTCGATATGGGCCTTTGCTTGATATGGATCTTGATTTATTTCTCGATATGGGTCTTCGCTTGATTTCTCGATATGGGTCTTCACTTGATTTCTCGATATGGGCCTTTGCTTGATATGGATCTTGATTGATTTCTTGATATGGATCTTGATTTATTCACGGATTGATGTGAATATATTTATGATGTGTTCTTGAGATGCTTCGCTATTTCAAGTTGATTTTGCTTTGATTTGATATATTGGATGGATTTGGGAACTGATGATGGATACTTGTTGTTTTGCAGGCAGAGCTTGGCGTGGTCCAATCTCAAGAGCGATTTTTGAGGCCATGGTCATTGATTCCTCGCTTGTCACAGGCTGATAGAGATGTGATCGAGAGACGTGGGTTGTCCTCGTTATTAGGCATGCCTCAGTATATCATTAATTGGGGGTTATTGATAGCCTTGGCAGAGAGATGGCAAAATGATACGAACACCTTTCACTTGGCTATAGGCAAGATGACAGTCACACAGAGGACTGTTATTGGATTCTATGGATTGCTATAGTTAGGGCTCTGTTACCTTATGAGCAGACTGAGGAGGGTACGACAGAGGCTCTCTGTCACATCTTCCAGGATGATCAGATTAGTAGATACAAGATCCCATGGCAGGAGTTTTTGGATTTTGGTTACGCTCCACTGCCATCTGTACTAATATGTTTCATTAGTGGATTTCTATGTCCCGACCGTAGGTCGAAGGGACTAGCCGTGGGATGGGGATTGGTGCTAGAGGACATGGTGATGTAGGGACGCAGGTTTGCATGGGGGTCCTATATGTTGGCCCATCTTTACAAAGAGCTTCACTAGGTGGTATATCTGGGATATACTAGTTTATCAGTGATGAATACTAAGAGGGGGGGTGAATTAGTATACCAAAAACTACTGCACTCAAACTTTTAAACAGTCTAGCAAATAACCGGTGCAATAGTTTAACTAACAAACCGGTTAAGATAATGCAAACCAAGCAGCAAATAAAGCATTCACCCACAAGAGCACAAACACCATAACACAAGATATTTGACATTGAAACCCAAATGGGAAAAACTACGGTGAGCAGAAACTCACAAGTAACTATTTGCAGAATAGTACCCAGACCGGTTAAGGTCTTACAATGTTCTTCACTAGAACAAATCCTGTTAGGAATCTAGATCTCTGTTAGGAGATAAGTACTATTAAAGACTACCCTGTTAAAGGATTTTGAATCCACAGTATGTGAATCACCTTGTTAGAGGATTTACAGAGGCTTGTTGGGCCTACCCGATTAAGGGTTACAAACTTGTCGAAGAGATTAGTAATCAACAAGTGGAATGATCTAGTTGATAGCACAACATGCTTGATTAGATCCTTGGTAGCTCCATGTTAATGCATCTCAACATTACTTCAGTCTTCAGTGTCTCCACACTCTATTTCTTCACACAAAACTAGTCTTCAATGATCATACATAACCTTTGCTCTCCTCACATACAATTGCTTACCCTAACCCTAGACATGATGTCCTTATAAAGGAATCTAATTTCATGTCGGTCCAATAGGATTAGACTACAAGTTCCTAGGTTCAATGCATCTAGACACATTTGATAACATGACACAAACAAACCGCCAAAGTGTCGGTGGATGATAACTTGTCACACATTACAATAATACCGGTTGGTAACTCATCACAGAGTATTACCGATTAGCACTCTATACCGATTACCGGTTTACAAAATGAAGACTGGTAAATAGAAGTGTTTCGATCAATAGTTAACTACCGCTTGGTTCCTTCAAACCGGTTGAGCTCCTTGAACCGCTTGGGGTCTCCATACCGCTTGAGCTCCTCGAACCGCTTGAGGTCTTCATACCATTGTGATCGGTAAGCCATTTTCTGCAAAACACCGATAGTCTAAAAGACTATACATATATAATACATGATACCGGTTGGAACAATTTACGGTTGAGCATAACTCATACATAAAGAAAGTGTGTGTCCATCAATGACAATCACAACATCAACAAAAATGCCAACAATCTCCCCCTTTGGCATTGATGGCAACACTTAGGAAAATTTTGACATCTAAGTGTTTTACAACATAATCAACAAGATGCTTACAATCGAAATTTCTCCCCCTGAGCATATACATTCCTATATTTGCAGAAAATACAAGTGCGTGCATTAAATTGAAACATTCATCAAAATTTTCATACACACTACTCCCCCTTTGCCAACAATGACAAAGTGGTGCAAAAGAACCCCTGTTTCCTTATAAATAAAAGTAGAGTAAATGTTCATGATAATAAGGAATGAAATTTTTCAAAAACAGATTTAAAGTCTTGCATAAAAGTGTTCATGGCCAATTTCCATGACTCTAGTAAGTGAGTAGCAACCTCACTTTCAGTTTTCTTTTGGAACGCCAGTTCTTCCATTGCATCTATGGTACTCATCTCTTGAGTTACCAAGATAGCTTCAAAGTTGAGATAACACTTCTGAAGAACCTGCAATCTGGGTAAGAGGAGCAGGTGAAGCTCCTGCAGATCATGCGTCCGGTTCTTGATCTCCAACTCTATCTTGGCACATTGATGCTGATACAAATGAATGGGTTGGCCATAGGTAGCAAATGAATCATATGGCAACTTGAAATTGCTGATGTATGCCTATAACTCTGATTGGAGTTTATCTTTCTGCTTAAGTACATCATCACAAAATAGGTAGGGTTGACAGATTTTACTCAACATTAATTTACCTTCTCCCATAGCAATATTGATATCATTCTGTTGTTTCAGGAGTTGCGCCTTCAGTTCATTCATCTGCTATACTAAGGCAACATTGAGTGCCTTCTCATGATTCTTCTTGGATGTTGCTTCAGCTACATCTTTGTTGGCATATTAACCAATATGATGACATGATGATATTGTATGTTGTCATTGATGTCAATATGCTGAAGAGTGAACCGGTATATTGAAGTAATCAACTTACAAGAGAATCGGTATGATGTTGAGAACCAGTATTTGTGAAAAAGTGAAGCGGTATGTTTGTTCAAGGCGAATTGGTATGTCGAAACGAGAATCGATATATGGAATGCTTTGTATTAAGGTTTCATATGATATGACTACCGGTTGGTAGTCTTAGCTTCAGGGTTTCCGGTTGAAGTATTCCAAGCCTGTGTGATTCAATCGATGACATTGTGTGATGAGTTAGCATTGTAATGAAGAACAAATTGTGTTGCCACGTCAGCCTTGTGCGCGTGAAGGATCTTGCTTGAAGAAGATTGATCCTATCTACCTCGGGAATGTGCATAGCCTTTGTAAATGGTGGAAAATGTGTGATGGGTTATCTGCCTCCAAGAAGCGGTGAAGAATGAGCAATGGAGAACGTCTTGAGATCTATTCAAGACTACTGTAATCAATGCCATATGCTCAACGGTTAGGATTGAACTGATTGAATTGCTTAACCTAAAATGTTTAGGGTTTAGGGTTTATGCTACCGACCTATCTGTTTCCTATAAGGTTGATGTTGTTTTTCATGTTGAGGTTGTTGGAAAATGTGGTGTGTGTATCTAAGTACAAAGATACGTGATTCTGCCAGACCAGATAAGAGAATTGATACCTACAGAGAGTGATTACAGAAGGAAGGAACTAAAGCAGATCTGCATTGGCATTGAGTGTTGCTACCAGATCATTGTATTGTCTGTTGACCTCTAACCACTTCAACGGTTGAAAAATCCCTTAACAGGGTAGCTTTAACCGGCTTGCTATAAAATCCTTCAACATGGTGACTCAAAATCATTGAGTTCTTAAAATCCTCTAACAAGGTAACCTTTAACAGGGTTTAACCCTTAACTGGGTATTTTAGCCATCCCCTAACCGGGTGATCCCTAGCAAGATCGGTTCCTAACAAAACCTATTGTAAAGTCTTTAATCGGACTAGGCTCCTAACAGAGTGAGCTTCAAATGGGTTCAAAGAGTAGCTTGTGGGTATTCATCCCCACCGTGGTTTTTTCCAGTTGGGTTTCCATGTGAAAAATATGTGTGTTATGTGTGATGCCTTTTCATGTGATGCTTTGCTATTTTCTATCAAGTGGTAAAACATGTTGAACCAGTAAGTCTTTGCATTTCTGTTGATATTTCACTAGTGTATGCATACAGGTGAAGTAGAAATAAGATGTTAGATTGTGTGAAAAGTTGAGTGTTACTGGTTTAGATCCTTCACTATCTCACTGTGTTTAACCGGTAGTAATCTGGTTTAGATCGATGTTAGTGATTGCCAGTCAAGTGCACTATTTACGGTCAAACTGGTTTAAGTAAAAGTGATTTTTGCCTGTACTGATTCACCCCCCCTCTCAATGTCGGTTTGGTACTAACTATTCATCATTTATTCATCAATTGGTATCAAAGCATCTTCTAGGTCCTCGGTGTTGTAAGCTTAACTGCTTGAGGTAAAGATCCTACTCTAATGATGAAGAGGGAAGGTCCAAAGTTCAACAAAGACAACTTCAAAATATGAAAGGACAGAATGAAGATATACATCAGAAGCATGGGTGGTCAACATTGGAGCTATGTTGAGAATGCTTATGTTATCCCTATCGGTACTCTCACCGATGATCAAAAGAGAGAGATTCAGGAGAATGGGCAAGTCATGGAAGCCCTAATCAGTAGCTTATCTGACATTGAGTTTATTGATGTTCAAGATAAAGAGAATCCCAAAGATGTATGGGAAGCCCTTGAGAATATCTATGGTGGTGATGAGCATGTGAAACAAGCTAAGGAATAAAGCCTTAGGGGAAAGTTTGAAGACATGCAGATGGTTGAAGGAGAGACCATTCAACAATATAGAATAAGAATCAAAACTATTGTTGGAGATATCAAGAGTGCAGGTAGTAAAATGGAAGATTCCACCATTGTTAGCAAAGTTTTGAGATCCTTATTACCGGTCTATGCAATAAGGGTTGCTGCTATTCAGGAGTTGAGGTCTGTAGACAAGACAAAGGTATCCCTGGACTCCATCATTGCAAAGTTAACAACTTATGAGCTAAATAATTATGATGGCAGTATTCAGAAGACTGAATCAGCCTTCAGAGCATCTGCTGCACCATCTAGAAAAGGCAAAGAAGCTAGTACCAGTGGTGAACCAAGGCAAAGTAGAGAAATGGATGATGAGGAGATCCTGATGGAATTCAAAGCTCTTCTTGCCAAGAGACTTCCCAAGGGAATCGGTAAATACATAGGTAAGCTTCCTTTGAAATGCTTTTCTTGTAACCGAATAGGACACATTGCTGTAAACTGTCCCAATGGTGATAACAAGGACAAACCGGAAAAGTTTAAGAAGTTCAAAGGAGGAAACCGGAGAAACTGTTTTGTAGCAGTTGATGAAAGTGTCACTGATGAGGAATCAGAAGATGAAGAAAATGAAGATATTGTGTTTGTAGAGGTCAAGGAAGATGTGTCAGACAAGAAGGCTCTTGTCTCCCGCTTTGATAATTCCATTGATTGGATTATTGACAGCGGTGGTTCTCACCATATGACTGGTGACCAGAGTAAGTTTCTATCTCTGGAAGAGTATGATGGTGGTGTGGTTCATTTTGGTAATGATGCACCATGTATGGTAAAAGACAGAGGGTCCATCTCTCTGAATGGAAGAAGCAGTGCTGATAATGTGTATTGGGTAGAAGGTCTCAGACACAACCTTTTGAGTGTTGCTCAACTGAATGATAATGGACTCACTCTAGAATTCAAAAATGGAGTGTGCAAAATCAAAGGAAAGAATGGTGAACTGATGGCTACCGGTATGCAGACCAAAGGTAACCTATTTCGGCTGAATGCTAATGTCAGTACATGTATAATGGCTAAGTTTGAGGATAGCTGGATATGGCATAGGAGACTCTGCCATGTAAACTTTGACAATATTGTGAAGGCTAGTAAGATCAAGGTAGTTAGAGGATTGCCTATGCTAAGAAAACTGGAGAATCCTTTGTGCAGAGAGTGTCAATTGGGGAAAATGTCTTCCTCAACCTTCAAAGGTAAATCTTTCACTGCAGACAATTTACTTGATCTTGTGCATACTAATTTGTGTGGTCCTATGAAAACTAGGAGTGTGTAGGGAGATAGGTATTTTATGATTCTTATTGATGATTACTCAAGAATGATGTGGGTCACATTCTTGAAGGACAAGTATGAAGCCTTTGGAAAGTTCAAAGCCTTCAGAGCACTCGTAGAAAGAGAAAGCGGTAAGAGGATTAAGTGCTTGAGAACTGATCAAGGAGGAGAATTCACTTCCAGTGAATTCAACAAGTATTGTGAAGAGAACGACATCAAGAGGCAACTGTCTGCCCCCCGGACTCCATAGCAGAATGGCCTAGTAGAGAGGAGCAACTGGACTGTGGTTGAAGTAGCTAGAATAAGAGGCAACTATCTGCCCCCCAGACTCCACAACAAAATGGCCTAGCAGAGAGGAACAACTAGACTGTGGTTGAAGCAGCTAGAACTATGTTGATCCAAGGAAATGTTTCTCACACCTTTTGGAGAGAAGCGGCGAGCACTGCGGTCTACACAATGAACCGGGTACTCATCAAAAGGGGTAAAGATAAAACACCTTATGAGTATTGGACCGGTAAGACACTAGTGGTAAGCTACTTTAGAGTGTTTGGTAGTAAATGTCATGTCAAGAGGAGTGAACATCAGAGCAAGTTTGATGCTAAATGTGATGAGGGAATATTCCTAGGGTATTCCACAAAGAGCAAAGCTCTCAAATGTTTCAACAACAAGACTCAGAGAATTGTTGAAAGCATCAATGTTAGAGTTGATGAAACCTTTAAGAAATCTGAAGAAATCGGCTATGAGCAAGTAGGAGATGAACCGATAGCAACCTTCTGGGAACCAGTTGCAAAACAGCCTAGCACCAGTAATAGTGCTCCTACACCGGTAGATGTTGATGCTGATGAAGATGAGGATGAAAAAGAAAAGAAAGAGGAAACAACTAAGATCATTCCTAGGTATGTAAAGCTGAATCATGATCTAAAGCAGATCATAAGAGACAAGGATGTAGGAATTCTTACAAGAAGAAAGATCAAATAAAACTCTTACATGATCTCTGAATTTGAGCCTAAAACATTCAAAGAAGCACATAAAGATGAAGACTAGATCAAGGCAATGGAAGAGGAACTTGACCAGATAGAAAAGAATGGTACATGGTCTTTGGTATCCAGACCAGATCATAAAAATGTCATTGGCACCAAATGGGTTTGTAGAAATAAGTTGAATGAAGATGGCTCAGTGGTTAGAAACAAAGCCAGACTGGTGTGTAAAGGATATGCTCAAGAAGAAGGAGAAGACTATGGAGAAACCTTTTCTCCAGTAGCCAGATTGGAAGGAGTTCATATACTTCTTGCCTATGCAACATTCAAGGGATTCAAAGTATATCAAATGGATGTAAAGTCTGTATTACTAAATGGAATACTAGAAGAGGAGTTGTATATAGAGCAACCAGATGGGTTTGCCCTATCAGAAGACAATGAAATGGTGTGTAGGCTACATAAAGCCTTGTATTGACTAAAGCAGGCACCTAGAGCATGGTATGAACGCTTGCACTCCCATCTTGTGAAGATTGGATTTGAGAGAACAAGTGAGGATAGTAACATCTACCTGAAGCCAGAAGGAGATCAGATTCTAATCTGTGAGGTATTTGTTGATGACAAAATTTTTGGAGGAGATGACAAGATGAGTCATGACTTTGCAGATGAGATGAAAAAAGAATTTGAGATGTCACTTATAGGGGAGATTAAGTTCTTCATTGGACTATAGATTCAACAAATGAAGGATGGAATCTTCATCATCTGGTCCAAATATGTCAAAGAGGTGTTGAAGACCTTTGGCATGGAAGACAATAAACCAGTTGGTACACTGATGGTGACCGATTGTAAAATATCAAAGGAGGATGACTCAGTGCTGGTAAATGAGAAAGAATATCGATCAATGATTGGTAAATTGCACTATGTAGTACATAGAAGACCAGACATTGCACATGCGGTGGGCATTACTACACAGTTCCAGAAAAGCCCAAGAGAATCCCACTTGGTAGCAGTCAAGCGGATTCTGAGATATCTGAAGGGAACTATTGACTATGGATTATGGTATCCATACAACAATGATTTCAACCTGAAAGTGTTTACAGATGCTGACTGGGCAGGTAATGCGGACGACCGAAAGAGCACAACCGGTGGTGCATTCTTTCTTGGTGGTAGATTAGTCTCATGGATGAGTAAGAATCAGAGCTGTATCTCTCAGTCTACAGTAGAAGTGGAGTATGTTGTAGCATTTATGAACTGCACCCAGACAATTTGGGTGAAGCATGTATTAAATGGCTTCAAAGTCCCTGTATCTGAACCGGTAAGTATATTTTGTGACAACACAAGTGCGATTAACATTTCCAAGAATCCGGTTTTACATTCTAGAACCAAGCACTTTGAGCTTAAGTATCATTTCTTAAGGGAAAAGGTTCAGAACAAAGAAGTTGTACTGGAACATGTTTCCAGTAAGGAGCAGTTAGCAGACATATTCACCAAGTCTCTACCGAAGGCTACCTTTACCTATTTGAGAGGTGAATTAGGGGTGCTGCTCCTTCAAGAGGTGAACTAAAAGTATGTGCTCCACATCAGTCAGGTATTGCCATACCAAATATTTTCAGGATTGATGTGTTGAAGGATGCTACTCCTCAAGTGGAGCAACATAGTGGAACAGGAAAGCTTGTGCCTCCACTTTGGGATTGTTGTCAAAGGGGGAGAAGATGTGATGGAGAGAAGATATCTGCAACTTTGGGGGAGAAGATGTGAAGCGGAGATATATCCTTGTATATTGCCATCAATGCCAAAGGGGGAGATTGTTGGCATATGAACCGGTATGATGACATGATGATATTGTATGTTGTCATTGATTTCAATATGTTGAAGAGTGAATCGGTATATTGAAGTAATCAACTGGCAAGAGAACCGGTATGATGTTGAGAACTAGTATTTGTGAAAAAGTGAGGCAGTATGTTTGTTCAAGGCGAACCGGTATGTTGAAATGAGAACCGATATATGGAATGCTTTGTATTAAGGTTTCATATGATATGACTACCGGTTGGTAGTCTCAGCTTCAGGGTTTCCGGTTGAAGTATTCCAAGCTTGTGCAATTCAACCGATGACATTGTGTGATGAGTTAGCATTGTAATGAACAACAGATTGTGTTGCCACATCGACCTTGTGTGCATGAAGGATCTTGCTTGAAGAAGATTGATCCTATCTACCTTTGGAATGTGCGTAGTCTTTGTAAACAGTGGAAAACACATGATGGGTTATCTGCCTCCAAGAAGCGGTGAAGAATGAACAATGGAGAACATCTTGAGATCTGTTCAAGACTGCTGTAATCAATGCAACATGCTCAATAGTTAGGATTGAACCGACTGAATTGCTTAACCTAAAATGTTTAGGGTTTAAGGTTTATGCTACCGACCTTTCTGTTTCCTATAAGGTTGATGTTGTTTTTCATGTTGATATTGTTGGCAAATGTGGTGTGTGTATCTAAGTACAGAGATACATGATTCTTGCTAGACCAGATAAGAGAATTGATACCTATAGAGAGTGATTGCAGAAGGAAGGAACTAAAGCGGATCTGCATTGGCATTGAGTGCTGCTACCAGATCATTGTATTGCCTGTTGACCTCTAACCACTTCAACAGTTGGAAAAAACCTTTACAAGGTAGCTTTAACCAACTTGCTGTAAAATCCTTTAACAGGGTGACTCAAAATCATTGAGTTCTTAAAATCCTTTAACAAGGTAACCTTTAACAAGGGTTTAACCCTCAATCGGGTATTTTAGCCATCCCTTAACCGGGTGATCCCTAGCAGGATCGGTTCCTAACAAAACCTATTGTAAAGTCTTTAACCAGACTAGGCTCCTAATAGAGCGGACTTCAAACGGGTTCAAAGAACAGCTTGTGGGTATTCATCCCCACCGTGGTTTTTCCCAGTTGGGTTTCCACGTGAAAAAATATGTGTGTTATGTGTGATGCCTTTTCATGTGATGCTTTGCTATTTTCTGTCAAGCGGTAAAACATGTTGAACTAGTAAGTCTTTGCATTTCTGTTGATATTTCACTAGTGTATGCGTATGGGTGAAGTAGAAATAAGATGTTAGATTGTGTGAAAAGCTGAGTGTTACTGGTTTAGATCCTTCACCGTCTCACTGTGTTTAACCGGTAGTAATATGGTTTAGACTGGTGTTAGTGATTGCCAGTCAAGTGCACTGTTTACAGTCAAACTGGTTTAAGTATAAGTGATTTTTGCCTGTACTGATTCACCCCCCCTCTCAGTACCGGTTTGGTACTAACTGTTCATCATTTATTCATCAATCCAGGCATTGTACCTGTAGACACCTAAAATTGTCATGTCTAATTAAATAAATATTTTATTTATTTAATTATCTAAGCCTAATTCTTCTATTAATTAAATAAATCTTTATTTATTTAATTAATTCATTTATCCTCTTCTAGCCTTATTTCTCATTTAAATAAATACATTTATTTATTTAAATTATCCTTTTCCTAAATTAAATAAATATCTTATTTATTTAATTGATCCCACTTCTTCTATTAATTAAATAAATCTTTATTTATTTAATTAATTCATTAACCTTTTCTACCCATGACACATGTCATTCATCTCTTAATTCCTACACTACCTACCCCTTTCATTATTTTATTATTTCTTTTACCTACCCTCTAATCATAGCCGACCTCCTTTTACACCTCTCAATCTTATCCCTCCATTTCATATAGTGTCTTCTATATAAGGAGATACTTCCTTCATTATCAAACCCTAATCAATCATCCTAATGACCTAACTACTTGATCAATTGACTACTTGGCATATGCGATCCTACTTGCAACCACATTCCGTTCTTTGTTGAGCTCTTATGCACATAAAATCTGAGAGCAAATATATCAAGCAAGATCAATGGAGATAGGAAGAATGGAGATCCAAACCCTATTGGACATGTATAATCTTTGTGATTTCATTTGATTTGCATTGTCTTAGGTAATCTTCATATGTTATGGTGGATCTTTGTTGTTGTTAGGCTAGGGTTTTGTGGTTGAATTCATTTAGCCTTTCAATATCGTTATTATTCTTATCCATTTTCACCATATACAGTACCTGGTCCTCCAGTATGGTACAAATAAGCTTGAGCTTTGACAGGGATGAATCGGTACTGGGGAGTTTGGTACCAGGAATCATACGGGTAAGGGTGTCAACCGCTATTAGTATGACATCCTATTCCTTCTTTCTCCTCAATCCTTCCAGTCTCTCCTGTGCAAGTTGTATGCTCCTTATCAACTCAGACTCATCCGATGATTGAGTCAAACATGCAAGAGTTAGATCGATAGGACTGGTGACATTAATCGCTTTGGTTTGATCATCGGTGACCTTAGGAGTCTGCCCTCCTTCCTTTGTTGTGATCTCTACTTGTTGCTCTCCACTTTCTTCACCACTTTTCTTGCTCACCTCTTGCCTTTGCTTCTCTTCCCGTTTTCTCTTCTCTTCCTTCTTCTTCCTTTCTTCTTCCTTCATCTCTTCCTCTTCCTTCTTCTTCTCTTCTTCTTTTCTCCTTTTCTCTTCCTCTTTCTCCTTCCTTTCTTCCTCTTTCTTCTTCTTCTCTTCTTCTTTTCTCCTTTTCTCTTCCTCTTTCTCCTTCCTTTCTTCCTCTTTTCTCTTCTTCTCTTCCTCTTTCCTTTTTATTGCTTCCTGTCTTGCCTTTTCCGCTTGCTCTTTCTCCTTTTCCTCTTTGTCCTATTTCTCTTTCTCCGCTTGTTCTATGTTAGGAGTGACTATCTCAACCTCTAAGGCATCAACATCTATATTATTAGTAGGTTCTGCCACTCTTACACCTTGACTATCAAATGTCTCATCCAGTTTGCTTGATGAGAGGTCAGGGTCCTGTTCTTTCTTCCTATTGGCTTCAGATACCTATTGCATTTTGACAATAATTTTAACATGTAAATGTGTGTCCTCTTCCACTTCAGAAGTTTTTCCTTCAAGTGGCCTAAGTCTTCTTCATCTCATAAAGAAGATGTCTTTGTTTTTGTCCATAATCTCAAATAATTTAGAGTTTGAGGCATCAGGAAAGTATTGAGCAAAAATCCTTTCTCTGATCTCCTATTCTCTCTCTATGGCAATGTGCCATTTATTATCTAAAGAATTGTATAAAGAATCTTGAGTTACTGATCTGATGTCAGATGGTGACCAGTCATTAACACATAGGTAATTAATGACTTCCTGTTCAACTTCTTCCTTTTCACTATCCATGAAATCATCAAAATATTCCTTTAAATCACTAAGTATCTTCTTCTTAATATTCTTTACAGTTCTTTGATAATGTGTCATAGGCTTGTAAGAGGTAACATGAATATTTACCGGTGTGGATGTTGTAGGAACATTACTGGTAGACTTTGTCTTCTTGGGCGCTTGTCTTGTCTTCTTGGTATGTATCTCCGGTTTAGTGTCCTCAGACTCCGGTGATTGGTTCCTTGATTTCCACTTCCGCTCGAAGACTTTTATAGGAATACTCTCAGGTTTCTTCTTGGCAGGTGATCACTTGGTCACTTTTGAACTGGCTAAGGTAACCGGTGCCGATACCAATGGCACTGCTTTGCCTTTTGCCTTCTTAGGTTCCTCAACATGGTTTATCCTTTCTAGGTAAGTGTCGGTCCTCTTTTTCTTTGCATCCAATGGTGAGGCGAGTAGGGTAGAGGCATACCCGGTCAACATGTCGTTCACCACTTTATATCCCATAGGCTCTACTGCTTCCTACCTTGGCTCCATCACTTCCATGATGCATTCATCTACTTTTATAGTGAAGCAAATATCCTCTTCATATTTCTTCACCATATCCTCTGAAATTCTCATCCTTTGGTTCATCTTCCGCTTGAATTCATCAAAGTATTTGTCAAGCACTTCAGGATAACTAGTTCCTACTGCTTGTAGGCTTTCCTTGATTTGTTTGGTAACCGGTAGGTTAGCAGACCATTGAACATCTCCGACTCTTGGAAAATAGCCTCGGAAATAGAAAAACAATCTGACTAGTTGTTGTCCAAACCTGAACCTTAGGGAATTGTCTTGTTTGATAGATTTAAGATTCAATAACAGTTGCTTCTGCAAATAGGTACAGAGGTCAAATGAAGTACTTTCCTTCATCATCTGATAGGCAGCATTTACTACAGTAGCAGGTACAAAGTTCATTCTGCTTCATAGAAGATTTGATAACCGATTACCATACATGCATACTTCACCAGATCATCACTGCTTGTGTTGACGGTCATCGCCCGTTGGTCGCTTACAAAACCAGTGAGTTTGGTCATTTCAATTTTTGTGGTCTTCCTTAGAGATGGAACCTCTTTGATATTGCATAGACCGGTGACCGCATAGATAGCTTTTGTGTTATGTCATGTGTCCACTCTAGATACATTTTGTCACCATGCACCCTACTCAGAATGATGTGGATGTGTTCCTTAGTAAACTCTTCAAGAAAATACACCACACTGTGCAGTTTCATTTGCTCAAGAATGCTAAACTCTGGTTTTATCTTCTTGTCCTCCCCACAAAATAGACTTAGCTGGGAATGGATGACAAGGGATCCAAGGTCTTCCGGTTTGCAATCTATGTACCCAGAAATATCACCTTCAACTATCACTCCAATGGGTATTTGTGATAGGGCATTATATTTCATCTTTCTCTATAGAAGTTCGGCTTTATCTATAGGTGCACTAGAACTGGAGTGCGATGCAGAAGCCATGATTGAAAGATAAGTATGAAATCTGGAAAATACCTTCGTGAGTTGGAATTTAGGGCTTTCAAACTTTGCACGCAAGACACCACTTCAGTTGCAAGATCATCGCTTAGTGTTCTTCACTGAATGCTCAACGATGGTCGCAAGATTCAGTACAAGATTCATCAAATGCGTGACAAATTTCTCTGGTCGCTCTGTACTTTTAGAAATTCTCTCTCGAAAATAGATAAGTGAGAAATGACTTCAAAAAATCATTTATAAACAATTCTCACCAATCGTCATTAATGTGCCACCGCTAGGGTTAGAAACCCTAATTTTACCTTTCACAACATCAGACCTTCTACCATCTGATAGGTAACACATACCGGTAAGGGTCTTTACCAATATTAACTGGGGGTTCGAAACATTCACCGATGTGCTCCCCCTAAGCTTCTCTGAAGCTCAGTTTGTCGGTTCACAGATTTCCACACTAGGTGCAAAGATCGGTTCACCTTGTGACTCTTCAACATATTTCTTTCTCCACACTTTATTCATCTCCTCCTGAACGGTTTCAACATCAATCTTCCCTTCTGGAGTGATCGGTATATCATCTGATAGGTTCTTTCTCAGTCTGCAAGTTCTAGCAGTGTGTCTCGGTTTTTTGCAATGATAGCATACCATTCCATGTGCTCTCCATGGTCCATAGTTCATATTACCATTCTTCCTTCTGCATGTTGCAACAGTGTGACCGCTTCCATGACAGATCAAATAGGTTGCTCTCCAACTGGTTTCCACTTGATAACTAGCTGACCGGTGGTCATAGGTATTGTACCAGTTGGGATTCCAGTTCACAGGAAATTCTGGGATAGCTCCTTGATTCCTTGGAGGATATCTCCCAGTGTTGTGCATAATTGACTAGCATTCAAATGCTCTATGCTAAAACTTGTTGCATGCATAACAATGTCCATTGAATCAATTTGATCTAGGCATATTATTTTGAAAGTAGGGAAAATTATTGTAAGCCTTGCTTTTGCACATATTAGCAGTATGTCCCTTTTTAAGACACTAAAGAAAACAAGTTTGAATTTTTGACCTTTAACTTTGGATGAAGGTTGCTTCTTCTCAGCTTTCGTTCTAGAGGTTTCACCTTCCTCATATCCAGAGAAACCAAGACCGGTGGTATCCTTTGCAGTCTTCACCGATTCAAGCTTCTGCTCCAACTTAGCAGTACTCTGGTTGAATTTAGCAAGTATCTCCTTTGACTTAGTGAGTTCCAGGGAAATAGCAACATTATCTTCCATCAAGGAAGTATTCTCAGAAATAGCCATGTTCAGCTCACCTTGCATTCCTTCTTTTTCCATTTTACTCTGCTAAAGCTGAGCGGTAAGGGCACTTATTTCCTGTTTCATCTTGGAGATCTCATGATCTTTGTCATTTACCCAATCTTCATATTTCCTTCTATTTTCAAGTTCCTGACTCATCCTAATAGTCAGTCCTTCCAGCTCTCTTCTCAGGTTGGCATTGGACTCATTTAGTTTTTCAACTTCTGCAACTAGGGCATCCATTTCGGCTTCATCAGAAGAACTATTTTCAGTGAGTTCCATCAGTTTCTCAGCATGCTCTCTTCTTTTGGCCAAGGAGGCTTTGTACTTGACTTTAAGTTCATCAAGGGCTCTCTCAGTCTGAGTGAGTCATTGAGTAAGTTCCCTCACAGTGTATTCCCCCATATCTCCTTCCAAGTGGTTAAACTTATAGAAAGGTTGGCTCTGATACCAATTGATGAATACTAAGAGGGGGGGGGGTTGAATTAGTATACCAAAAAGTACTGCACTCAAACTTTTAAATAGTCTAGTAGATAACCGGTGCAACAGTTTAACTAACAAACCAGTTAAGATAAATGCAAACCAAGTAGCAAATAAAGCATTCACCCACAAGAGCACAAACACCATAACACAAGATATTTGACGTGGAAACCCAAATGGGAAAAACCATGGTGAGCAGAAACTCACAAGTAACTATCTACAAAATAGTACCCAGACTGGTTAAGGTCTTACAATGTTCTTTACCAGAACAGATCTTGTTAGGAATCTAGATCTTTGTTAGGAGATAAGTCCTGTTAAAGACTACCCTGTTAAAGGATTTCAAATCCATAGTATGTGAATCACCTTGTTAGAGGATTTACAGAGGCTTGTTGGGCCTACCCGGTTAAGGGTTACAAACTTGTCGAAGAGATTAGTAATCAACAAGTGGAATGATCTAGTTGATAGCACAACATGCTTGATTAGATCCTTGGTAGCTCCATGTTAATGCATCTCAGCATTACTTTAGTCTTCAGTGTCTCCACACTCTGCTTCTTCACACAAAACTAGTCTTCAATGATCACACATAACCTTTGCTCTCCTCACATACAATTGCTTACCCTAACCCTAGACATGATATCCTTATAAAGGAATCTGATTTCATGTCGGTCCAATAGGATTAGACTACAAGTTCCTAGGTTCAATGCATCTAGACACATTTGGTAACACGGTACAAACAAACCGCCAAAGTGTCGGTGGATGATAACTTGTCACACATTACAATAATACCGGTTGGTAACTCATCACAGAGTATTACCAGTTAGCACTCTATACCGATTACCAGTTTACAAAATGAAGATTGGTAAATAGAAGTGTTCCGATCAATATTTAACTACCTCTTGGTTCCTTCGAACCGCTTGAGCTCCTTGAACCACTTGGGGTCTCCATATTGCTTGAGCTCCTCGAACCGCTTGAGGTCTTCATACCATTGTGATCGGTAAACCATTTTTTGCAAAACACTGATAGTCTAAAAGACTATACATACATAATACATGATACCAGTAGGAACAATTTCCGGTTGAGCATAACTCATACATAAAGAAAGTGTGTGTATCAATGACAATCACAACATCAACAAAAATGCCAACAATCGGCTGGGGTGACATTGTTATAGGTGTGGGCTTGGAATCACATTCCTGTGTCGAGACCGCTTGTAGACAGGGATAGGCCAGATGGGCGGGCTTATGCTTATGGGTATATAGGTGTAGTTGTCTAGCGTAAGCTGGGCAAACTAGAGCATTGGTAGAGAGCACTGGATGATATCGATACTGTCATTTAGAGACCGTATATGGATTGTGAGGTGTGGGTAGAGGATGGGCTAGAGATGCCCTATGTATATATGTCGAGTTATCTGATCGGGCAGACACCCTTTATTATTGAGCGATTCTTGCATAGTCGTGTTCAAAAATAGTATGGTAGATAGTAGGGGATGCCACAGGGAGCTTGTTTATATGCTCGTCAGCAACATGATGTGCCAGAGTGGGGACCCACTTTGGATAGCGTAGCAGTGGTTGAGGAGTATATGACATTGGCAAGATAGATCTGGGATTATGGGGCTGGGGTTGTGGGTGCTGGGATGACAGAGGAGTTTTCAGCGTACTTCGTGGCACATGCAGTGGCACGTATATCTGATCCAGTAGAGATGCTACCTTCTTTTGATGATGATGAGTAGCCACAGAGGTGAGGGGGAGCCAGATAGAGAGATGGGGAGGGAGAGGAGGTAGGAGAGGGAGGCGGAGATGATGGAGGAGGTGGTTGAGGAGGTGGCGAAGGAGGTGGGAGAGGTGGATTTGATAGAGGGAGAGGGGTGGAGATAGAGGAGGTAGGAGAGGTGGATTTGATAGAGGGAAAGGGGGTGGAGATAGAGGAGGTGGTGGATTAGATAGAGGACAAGGGCTCATTCTTAGTGCTGGTGGGGTTGGTAGGGTAGGTGCAGTGCTAGCGGTGGTGGGTGGTACAGAGGATGATAGGCAATTTGCCCAGAGGAGGAGATTTGATGTTCTACCTCCACCAACACCTCAGACAGGGACATGAATGGGTGGGACCACTACATAGGTATCCGTTTAGATTAGGGTACCCACCCATCGACATGATTCACATATTAGAGCACTACAGGTCATGGTGCAGGAGCTGCAGGAACAAGTGTTAGCGCAACAATGCCAGATTACACAGATCATTGCAGAGTGGGATACAGAGAGAGAGTGTCGAGGTCAAGAAGATGATCTTGCTGATAGGTTGGAGAGAGAAATGACTAGTGCCCCAGTTTGGGACACACTGAGAGAGATATTGATGAATAATGATGAACAACTAATACCCTAACTGGTACTAAGAAGGGGGGTGAATCAGTACAGACAAAACTTCTCAACACCTTATTGTATTAAAATAATGCTGATCGGATGTCATCACCACTGAACTTAACCATGGCTATACCGGTTAAACACACATACTTTAGACATCACATAACAAATCTTAAATCTTGATGACTACTTCCTGATATAATCAAGCATGAGTTGTATCAACAATACCACAATCATTTAGCACTGCATGCATATTCAACTTTAATAAAAAACTACTCAATCATCACATGAAAACTCACAACCCATCACACAGATTTTTCATGTGGAAACCCAAATGGGAAAAACCATGGTGGGGATGAATACCCACAAGCTTGTTTTGAACTCTTTTGAAGTTCGCTCTATTAGGAGCCTAGTCTGGTTAAAGAATTTACAATAAGGTTATGTTAGGAACTGATCCTATTAGAGATCACCCAGTTAAGGGATGGCTATAAACCCTGTTAAAGGTTGAAACCCTGTTAAAGGTTACCTCGCTAGAGGATTTAAAGAACTCAATGAACTCGAGTCACCTGGTTAGAGGATTTGCAACAAGCCTGTTAAAGCTACCCGATCAAAGGATTTTCCTTCTGTTGAAATGGTTAGAAGACAACAGGTAAATCTCTGAGCTGATAACAACACTACTTGCAGGTTCCACACTCTGGTTTGGCAAGTATCTCAACATGAGAACACACACACACATCATTTGTGATGCGGAGCATCATGAAAACATCAACCAAATAACCATTATCAAATATTCTCCATATATCATGCATTGAACTTGAATGATTTAAACCCTTCATCTATTCGTTTCTTGCAAATGAAAACCAAGAATTTGTCCAAACTATGAAATTTACTCTATTCTGGTCATGAAATTACAGTCATGAACAGTCATTAATAACTCTTAAAATATAAACTATCAAGACAATCTCTCCAGTCAGATTATAGAAATGGTAGTTATAAAACTTTTCTCCAAATTATAGAAAGATCCAACAGTTAAATCCAAAGTTATGATGCGTTTTCTAAAACTGGTCGCAGTGAATCAGGGTTTTGGGTAGTTCCAAACGGTTTTCACCAAAACCTTCATAACTTTCTCAAATATAAACAAAAATGCCTCAAAAAAAAGGGAAAAGAAATATGACTCACATATCTTTCCAATAAGTCTATTTAGAGGTCTTAATAATATCATATGAGTTCATACTATACGCTGCAATGTGACTGTTCTCAGGAAGTATCAAATCTGCAATTAACAACTTTCACCAAAACTTCCATATCTTCTTCATTTCTAAACATAATAACTCCAAAACAAAAGGAAAAGAAAGGTAATTAATATATCTAACTATCCATTATACATATACAAAGGTTTCCAGGCCATACATGGTCGTACAAGGCCTGGAACCAACACAAAAACTGGAAAGCCAACCAAAATAACAATAGTAGATAGCACCAAAATGTATTCAAAATGTTCTCCTTTCTTCTCTATTCTTCCAATAATGCTTTGGTTAGACCAATACAACATATTTATAGACTCTTTGGTAGTTATAATCCATCCAACTACCTTTATGACCCTTCATCTTCCCTTTTACAACTTTATGTGCAATTTTTGCACTTTTACATTTTTGCAAATGTTGCACTTTTGCAATTTTCTTGCAACTTTGACACTTTTTCTTAATGACTCTCCAAATTGTAAAAACCTCATAAACATGTCCAAATAATATATTTAATACCTTTTACATACTTGATATCCTTCTCATGGCCTTTTATACAATTTTGACCATCTTGATCTATAAGGGCCTATATGGACAACTAGGACATAATCGGGACTTGCTTACATTTTTAGGCTTCCAAGTCTTACAAATCATTCCAAATGGATTCAAATACATTATAAATGACCTTCAAATATAAATTATATTTCAAATGATGAATTTGACCATATACTTTCCTTATGCCATGGGTGCTCCTGCACCATACTACCGGCCTTGAAAGATTTCCAAGTCTCTTGGAAATGAGTAACATGATGCCTCTGCTACACTCTGTTTCAATCAAGACTCCTATCAATGGAGTTTATACTGGCTGCTTCCAATGGTGCATCTCTCATCTGAAGTCCACTCCTCCAAGCTGCTACAAACACCCAACAACTTCTGTCCCTCACCTGGGAGTCCTCTCTTGCCTCTCTCCCCAAGACTCTTGGCGACACACTGGACCTCCTTCTCAGGCCCTTTGGACCATCTCCTATGGCCCCCTCTGGTAGACCTTCCTGTCCACCTACTTGCAGCTGAGTGAACCTGCACCAAACCTACAACCAAGAAACTTTAATCATGAGAATCAAATAAACAATCTCATGGGCTAGGTCCTGGTGTGGATTGCCTCCTTCGGCGCTCTACCCACACACTCAAGCTCTTCTAGCTCTGATACCAATTTGATGCGGAGCATCATGAAAACATCAACCAAATAACCATTATCAAATCTTCTCCATATATCATGCATTGAACTTGAATGATTTAAACCCTTCATCTATTCGTTTCTTGCAAATGAAAACCAAGAATTTGTCCAAACTGTGAAATTTACTCTATTCTGGTCATGAAATTACAGTCATGAACAGTCATTAATAACTCTTAAAATATAAACTATCAAGACAATCTCTCCGGTCAGATTATAGAAATGGTAGTTATAAAACTTTTCTCCAAATTATAGAAAGATCCAATGGTTAAATCCAAAGTTATGACGCATTTTCTAAAACTGGTCGCAGTGAATCAGGGTTTTGGGTAGTTCCAAACGGTTTTCACCAAAACCTTCATAACTTTCTCAAATATAAACAAAAATGCCTCAAACAAAAGGGAAAAGAAATATGACTCACATATATTTCCAATAAGTCTATTTAGAGGTCTTAATAATATCATATGAGTTCATACTATACGCTGCAATGTGACTGTTCTCAGGAAGTATCAAATCTGCAATTAACAACTTTCACCAAAACTTCCATATCTTCTTCATTTCTAAACATAATAACTCCAAACCAAAAGGAAAAGAAAGTTAATTAATATATCTAACTATCCATTATACATATACAAAGGTTTCCAGGCCATACATGGTCGTACAAGGCCTGGAACCAACACAAAAACTGGAAAGCCAACCAAAATAACAATAGTAGATAGCACCAAAATGTATTCAAAATGTTCTCCTTTCTTCTCTATTCTTCCAATAATGCTTTGGTTCGACCAATACAACATATTTATAGACTCTTTGGTAGTTATAATCCATCCAACTACCTTTATGACCCTTCATCTTCCCTTTTACAACTTTATGTGCAATTTTTGCACTTTTACATTTTTGCAAATGTTGCACTTTTGCAATTTTCTTGCAACTTTGACACTTTTTCTTAATGACTCTCCAAATTGTAAAAACCTCATAAACATGTCCAAATAATCTATTTAATACCTTTTACATACTTGATATCCTTCTCATGGCCTTTTATACAATTTTGACCATCTTGATCTATAAGGGCCTATATGGACAACTAGGACATAATCGGGACTTGCTTACATTTTTAGGCTTCCAAGTCTTACAAATCATTCCAAATGGATTCAAATACATTATAAATGACCTTCAAATATAATTGATATTTCAAATGATGAATTTGACCATATACTTTCCTTATGCCATGGGTGCTCCTACACCAATTTGCCAACACAAACAATAACAAACATCATCAACCTTATAGACAACAATTAGGTTGGTAGCATAAACCCTAAACCCTAAACATTTTAGGTTTACAATTACAAGCGGTCCAATCTTGATCGTTAAATATATTGCATAGAATGAAGTGATCTAAAACAGATCTCAAGTCATTCTGCATCATCCAATCTTCACCACATTTGGAAATCAGTAACCCAACACGTGCTCTTCATACACTGCTTAGAACATCACGCATTCCCGAGGTAGACATTCAATGCATTTGATCTTCATGCGCAAGATCCTCAAAGAAATATTTCACATGCACACAACTGACATGGCACCACGATCTCATCCTTATCTCTTAACTAACTCATCACAGAATGTCAACGATTGCACCACACAAGTCAGATCACTAGACTGGAAACCCTAGAACTGAACAGACTACCAACTGGTAGTCACACTTAGTAAATCCCGACACCAATTCACACCATCCCGGTTGACCATGACCACTTCCAATCTTCATACCGGTGCATACCGATTCACTTATCGACATCAATGACAACATACATTGTCATCGCTTCATCATATGCCAACATATATAGTACTCGGCCAAGGAGGCTGAGTATTACAAGCGTCTATATGAGGAGGTGGTCCCTAGAGGTCACAGAGCTCCTACATATGTTGCAGTGACATCCAGTCGATCTGACCACAGTCATAGGAGGATAGAGAGTAGAGGTGTTACAGGGTCATCCCGACGTGATCCACTTGGTGGAGATCCAGGAGCTGGGACATCTACCGCTAAACCGTCAGCCTCCGGAGATAGTCATACCTGAGAGACTTGTCTCTACTGTATTTTGATCACTTTGTTGTATTTTGACAGACATGATATCCCTTGTACATTTTGACCATTTTTGAGATATATATATATATATATATATATGGCACTAATTTTCTCTGATCCACATGTGATGTGCTTTTGATGATGATTGATGATATGCATCATGTTTTGATATGAGATTGATTCTTAGATAATAATGCTCTTTATTTTGATGATGATGTGAATGTATGATTAATGAGAAGATGAGAATGGGATGATGTATTGCATTGATTACTCTGATTTATGAGATGTATCTTGAAAATGAGATGTATGATAATGATAATGATGTGATACTAATGCAAGATTAAAATGATATGCAACTAAATGCAGGCTTACGAATGATATGCAGCTAAATGATCACTTTAATTATGTCATTGTCATTCCTATTTAGTCACTTGTTTGTGCTCTATTTTATTTGTCATCATTGAGATTTTGATATGTTGGAAGTTAATACAAGCATCATGGTATAATTGAACCATAACGACCTAAGTAAAACTTATATGGATGTTTGATATTGCAAGACGACACAAGCGTGGAGGTATAATTGAACCAAGACGACCTGAGTGTTGCTTGCATAAAACATACAAGAGTTAACCATTTGCATGTAGAAAAGTGGAAAATATCTTCAATGATATGTTTCCAATCATGTCTTGAGACAATATTTGCACCATACAAATGATCGCCTCACAAACAGAGAATAAAAAAATATCAGATTCCTTTGTTGCTTCTCTAGCTCAATGCATCCTCGAGTAGCTCAGGAAATCTAATGATTAAAAATTTAAGATACAAAATAGTCAAAACTTCATGCTAGATGTAAACAAATCATAATTCATAAAATCATCCATCATGTGTGTGTTAAAGTTGTAGTTGGATAATGGTATGGTTTTCTAGCCTGATGAGCAATTGTTGTCATGAGTTCTCTTAGCATGTTGTGATCCTTGTCGTTTGTTGTCAGAATGCTTAAAGTGAGAGGAATGCTGCCCCTAGTCACAGATATTTATCAATGTGGATATATACGTTGATCACCAAGCCATGGTGGGATATGATATAGATAAGTGTTTCTAGATAATCAAGGACAGTGACTACGCTAAGTATGTCTGGGATAATGCTGCTTAAACAAGTGTTCTGGAGATGGCCTTTAGCTGAGACTTAGATGGATCAAAAGATATAGGTACTGATAGATACATGAGTTTTTCTCTCACAAATAGCTCATGTTGCCAGGTTTTCACTACTTGTTTTATTGCACTTTTAAAATTTATTTATTTATTTTTTGTATTTTTCTGATTTTTTTTTTTACTTTTCCATGCATTGGACAACTCAAGTGTAGAATTTATTCAGATGGATACTGTTGGTTGGTTCATCAAGCACGTCCCCCTCTGAAGTTGTTAACTGATATATGCCTGATCCGTAGGCTGATATGATGACAAAAGGACCCAACCAGTTAGGTTCAAACTTCCCCTTCTTTTCTCGATCTTGTTGATTTCTGGGATCGAAGAGATGGGATTTCTACCTCAAGAGGTAAAATTTCTTCTGAAGCATACACCAATGAATATGGTGTAGCCCCTGTAGGTGTCCAGATACTAGTCCTGTATGCCCAAAGTGCTGGATTGAGTTGTACATGCCAATCCTTGCTTGCATCATTTACTGTTTTCTTGAGGATTTTCAGGATTGTTTTAGTTGATGCTTCCGCTTGACCATTCCTCTGTGGGTAGTACGGTGTGGAGAAGCGATGTTATATTTTGAATCATTCACATAGATCTCACACATCTTGATTCTTGAAAGGACGCTCGTTGTCTGTGATGATGGAACTAGGAATGCCATATCTGCAAATGAGATAATTGAGAATAAATGAGGCGATATGTTTTCTAGTTATAGTGGTCATCGAGACTGTTTCAATCCACTTTATGAAATACTTTGTTGCAGTGATAATGAACTTAAGTCCATTTTAAGAAGAAGGATGAATTTTCCCTACTAAATCAAGTCCCCATTGATAGAAAGGCCAAGATGTGGTGAACGACTGTAGCTCCTGTGCTGGTGCATGGATAAGATTGCCATGAATTTGGCATTTAGGATATTTCTTTGCAAATTGATAGGACTCTTTCTCCATTGTCGGCCAGTAATATCTCATTCTCACAAGTTTCTTGGTGAGTGTAGGACAACTTGAATGCTTACCACAAATACCCTCGTGAAGCTCGTGCAAGGCAGAGTCAGATTCATTACGATCGAGGCATCGAAGAAGAGTACCATCTAGACATCGACGATAAAGTGTGTCAGTAGTTAAGGTATAATAGGCGGCTTACCGGATGAAGCTACATTTTTGGTTGCAAGATAGGTCGAGTGGAAGAGTATTGTTCTTGAGATAATCATAGATTGTCCTGTATAGAGGTGAGTCGCAACCGGTTAGGGCATAGATAACTTGGGATACGAAATTGTAATAGGCTGGGGAAAATAATTGCTCTACCAGGAACTCGTAATGACTCTGTTTGTCTGGAATTTACAACAGTGAAGTGATAGTGGCCATTGTATCGATAGCTTTGTTGTCTAATCTTGGTATTTGCTCAAAGGTGATATGTACAAAGTATTATTTGAAATCATCCACCATTATCTTGTAGGGCATTATCTTATCATCCTTTGTTTGATATTCATCATTGATTTGATTGATAACTAGTTGAGAGTCCCCATAGACTCTCAATTCCGTGATTCTCCATTCCACAGCCATTTTGATTCATGTTACCAGGGCTTCATATTCAGTGAGGTTGTTGGTGCATGGAAACATCAATCTATAAGATCTTGGAATCGTGTGCCCTTCTGGAGTGATGAACAAGATGCCGACACCCGATCCATGTTGTGTATAGGATCCATCAAAGTATAGGGTCCATTGCTTGGGTGTGATAGTGAAGACATCCATGTTTGGAAATTCCACTTGTAGTTGTTGTTGATCTGGTAGTGGTGCTTCAGCCGGTTGATCTGCAATTACCTGTCCTTTGATAGCCCGACGTTCCGTGTAGTGGATATCAAACTCACTGAGAATCATGACCCACTTAGCCAATCGTCCTGTAAGAGCTGCCTTGCTGAGTAAATACTTGAGAGGATCGATTTTTGCTACCAGCTTGATTATGTGAGCTATCATGTAGTGGTGGAACTTTTGTGAGGCGAACACCACTACCAAGCAAGCCTTCTCAATGAATGTATAATTGAGCTCATATCCATTTAAAGTTCTGTTGATGTAATATATAGCTCGTTCCTTGCCTTTCGGATCTTCTTGTGCTAGCAGTGCCCCCAATGATACTTTTGTTGTTGATATGTAGAAAAGGAGTGTCTTGCCTGCTATCGGTGGTACCAAAACTGGTGGATTCATCAGATATTGCTTGAGCTGGTGAAATGATTCCGCACACTTGTCTTCCCATTTGAAAGGTATATTCTTATGAAGCAGATGATTGAATGGTAGACATTTATCTTCTAGTTGAGCTATGAATCATCTGATGGACTCCAGTCAACCTTGCAGAGATCTGAGTTGGCTAATGTTCCTAGGAGGTGGCATCTCCATGATAGCCTGTACCTTTGCTGGATCTACTTCAATGCCCTTTTCTGACATAATGTAGCCTAATAGTTTGCTTGATGTGACCCCGAAGATACACTTCTTAGGGTTTAGTCTGACCTTGAATTGCTCCAATCTTTGAAATATTTTATCTAATATGCCCAGATGTTCTGCTCAGGTGAATGATTTTTCTAATAAATCATCCACATAGTCCTCCATGAAGGTATGCATCATATCATGGAAGATAGTCATTATGGCTCTTTGATAAGTTGCCCCAACATTTTTCAAGCCGAAGGGCATGATGTTCCAACAATATGTTCCCCATGGATAGGTGAACGTAGTTCTATCCTAATCCTTTGGGGCTATCTTGATTTGATTATAGCCAGAGAAACCATCATTTAATGATACCATTGTGTGGCCTACTGTTAGATCCACAATTATGTCAATGTTTGATAAAGGAAAGTCATCCTTTGGACATGCTTTGTTGACATCTCTAAAATCTGTGCATATTCTAATGCTTCCATCAGGTTTTGAAATCGGTACAATGTTTGAGATCCATTCAGCATAGTTTATAAGTCAAATGAATCCGACATCTAATAACTTCTTTAGTTCTTCTTTGACCAATAATGCCACATGTGGATTCATCTTTCTTAATTTTTGCTTGATCAGCTTAGCTCCCAAAGTGATGGATAAATGATGCATGATCAAGTTTGGGTCTATTCCAGGCATATCGGCATACGACCAAGCAAAATTGATTTACTTTTCCTTGAAGAATTTGATAAGATCTGGTTGTTCCTATTTTGTCAGTGATTCTGCTAGGTGTATGGTTTTGACTACTACTTCAGTACCGATGTTTATTGATCGAGTTGGCTCAATCAATATGGGTGACCTTTCTTGATAATGTTTAGGAAGAGTGTCAAGTCTCCCATCTTTAGGTGCCTCAAAAAGGTTTTCACCTGCAGATGTGTCCTATATTTTTACTTTTTTGTGATCTAATGCTACCATTGACTGGTTTTCAGCATTAGATCCTTTGTTTCTTTTATTTTTGCAACTGAGAGACTTGGCACTCCCCTGATTGTAGATATCATTATTTTGTTCATTGGTAGAGCATGTTTCTGGATTGATTGAACATAGATACTGGACAATGGATTCATCATCTGGGAATATTAGTATATCATTGTGTTCATGTTCTTCCCAGTCTATGAGATCAGGATATACGAGTGGTAAGGAGTCATTTGGTGGGTTAAGATCGGTCGTGGTAAGTGTCATGATATAGGCATTGTTATAGTTGTTTGGGATACTGGTTAGGTCTAGGATATTGTCAAGGTCTTCGATGGTATTATCTTCGATATAGCCTTGTTTGTATTGTCATTGCTCGTTCTCACTAGCCTCGTAGATATGTCATGGTCCAAATTCAAGTGGTCGAGATTTTGAGCCTTGTACCTCCTGAGAAAGGGATGTGTATGAGTGGATGGTATCTACCTCAATATCCTCAGTAACATCTGAACAACTACCCCACTCATATTCATTAGAATCGATTTTAGAATTACTGTCCTAGATTATCTCGCTGCTTCTAACAAGTATGTTGTACGATGAGAATAGATCTCTGACAATTGATACCAATTTTTTAGCCTTTTTTGATTCTGAATCAGATCTTGCTTGTACTCTTTGCATTTGTTCATACAATGTTTTCCTTCGGTGAGTAGTAATTGCTTCGGGTGGTGGTTCTACCTTGGTTTGATCAGGTTCTTGCACATGATGCACTTTTTTATAAGAAGCTTCCTCCCTTTGAATGGCCAGTTCTTCTGGTCGTTTCTCTTTTTCCTGATGTTCTTGTTCTTTCCTTGTTGTTTCGGCTGCTTGGTGTAGTGCTTCTTGCCATGAGTTTTCATTATATTTTTTCTTTGCTCTCCATTGAGGATTCTGATAGTTATTTTTCTTTTTCCTAGGTGGTGTGTGTTTTCCATACCCCAGTCTTGTCTTGTCTCTTGCAAATTGCAAAGGAAGTTGCAGGGGCTCTATAATGCCTTCTTGGCATTTGCCAATAGGTCCTTTTCCATTGTATCCCAACTATTGCATGATCTGAAACCCTTTTCCATATTGTTGTGTTGGTATGGCCACCTCTATGGTAGCAACTCTGACTTCTTCTTCATCCTTGTATAGCCAACTAAGGATGTCTTTCTCTTCTGATTCATTGGCCAGTGTGCGCAATTGGATAAACTTGCCATCAAACTTGGTGATGGGCTGTGTTGCTTGATGTGTTGATGCAGAAGGTTGTCCATAAGATTTTGGTGATGTTGGCTATTTTGATGGACATAAGGGTTCAAAAGAGTATTCCCCCATGCCTTGGTCCTTTATTTTCATCTTTTGTTTGAAGCCTATGGATAATAACTTGAGTTCTATTTGATGATGATTGGGTACTAAGGAAGCTTGAGCCTCCCTGTTGTGTGGAATCAGACTATCTTGAGCTGCCCCCATAGCATTGCAATGCTGAAAAGGGTTATTATTTGTAGATATGGAAATTTCCTGTCCATTGTATGAGAACTTAACACATTGATGATATGTCGAAGGTATGCTTGCATTTCGTGTATCCATGGATGACCCAATAGAATATTGTATGTCAAGTCTATGTCCAAGACTTGGCACATGGTGTCCTTTTATATTGGTCCTACCTGAATAGGTAGTATTACTGTTCCTCCGGATGACCTTTCTTTATCATTGTAGGCCTTGATGGTGATCTTCTTGTTCAGATCAATAGAATGCTCAGAGAAGCCCAATGCATGGATAAGCTCCAAAGTACAGATATTGAGACCGAATCCTCCATCTATTAATACTCTTTTTACTCGATGTTTATAGACTAAGACTTCGATATGGAGTGGAGTATTATGTGGATGATTCAAGGAGACATCATCATGTTCAGAAAATGATAGGTTATGCTGCCCTGCCATATGAGCCACCATGGCTTGGAATTGATCAATGTCCAGATCATTAGGAATGATTGTTTCAACAAGTGCTTGCTCTAAGATATCTTTGTGTTTTTGTGAGAGTTTGAGTAAATCAAGTATGGATATCTGAGTGAAAGTTCTCTGTAGTTGATGAACCAAGTTATATTGAGTCTTGGGGAGAGTTGTGGATGTTGATGTATTTCCTTTCAAGATGTATTTTTGCGCTCTGGTTGTCACATTGATCGACGCATGTTCTTGTTTGTCCTTGATTTTTATGATGTTTACTTGGTTGTCATATGTTGATATGTGATTGATGGTGTTATCGTACAGGTGATTTATACGAGCTCCTTTGGTATCGTTCGATGTTGAAGCTCCTCCCTTGTTGTAATTCAGAAGAGGATTTTTAAAGGCATCATGGTCACCATTCATTTTGTGACCATCAACTGTTAAATCACCCCTATTGATCATGTCTTGAATGATGTTCTTTAGCCTCATGCAATCATTTGTGTGATGTCCTTTGTTTCGATGAAAATCATAGAAATGTGAGTCATTCCACCAAGGTGGTTTGACCTAGGGTTCAAAGTTGTTCATGGCTGGTAATGTGATGATCTTATTTGCCAAGATTTCTCGAAACACTGATTCTAAGGTTTGTCCTAAGGGTGTGTAGACGCGTCGATACGGGAAAGTGCTAGTGTTGCCTCTCTGGTTTTCATTATTCCCTTAGTTAATGTTGTTGCCTTGGTTATTTTTGTTGGTGTTTGATGTTGAAGTTCCTTGATTAGTATTTTGTGGATAAGTGTTAGTGCCTTGATTAACACTTTTTTGATCTTTGTTGGATGGTGGGTTACCTGATAAAGCCAACACTGGTTGTTTAGACTTTACATTATTAGCATCAACTACCCCATCATAACAACATTTTTGTTCCTTATCCAAAATCTGGATTTGTCTAAAGTGTTGTTATTGTTTTGGTTGTTAAAGGTGTTAGTGCTTGATGAGTTAACACCTTCCTTAAAGAACTTCAACGTTCCTTTCTTGATGTAAGCTTCCTCCACTTGAATTCTATTTTCTATCAATTTGGCAAAAGATGGTATGCATTGGAGTTTGAGTTGATAACTCATCTCACTATTTAGATTATCGATAAAGATCTCAATCTTTTCCTTTTTCAGGCACGTCTCAAGGATATCTTGAAACCATGCGTCTCCATCGCTGAAGAAACACCATGAATGTTTCATTGCTCTTTTGTTTTGTGTTACACACATCCAGCATGGTGATTGCATGTTGAATGTTATAGGAGTATTATGCTATGAATTTGTTTACCAACTCATCAAATTATCTGATGGGAGGTGTAAGTTTAGACAACCACTCCATTGTTTGCCCTCCCAAATTTCTTGGGAATAATTTCATTAACTAAGTGTCATCGTGAGAAAACTCTAGGCTCATGGTACAAAATTCTGAACGTGATCATGGGGATCACTTCTAACATCGTATTTGTCACACTTTGGTATATTTGAATTTGGGGGAAGAGGTACCATGCTCAATCTCCTATCAAAAGGATAAGGACAGATCTCATTTAAGGAGTATCATATTGTAGTCCCCTATTGCATGTCCTGCATTTGTCTTTGCAGCATTTGGATTTGTTGTGTAAGAGAAATCATGGGTGCATTCATCCTCCGAGGGAGAGTCTCCCCTCTTTCATTAAGATTGTCCTGGTTGTGGGTATGTTCTTGTTCTTGTTCGCGTGTGTTTTCAGGACCATGTGTCTCTTCTTCTCTTTGTTGTTCTTGATAAGCATAATTTATAGACCTTGTTCTTGAAATTATCTCATCTATATTCCTTGAGTTTTCCATAAAATCTTCAAGAATGTTAACTCCTTTGCTAGTTAGCATGAGTACATATTTTTCCTTGTCTACTTCGATAAGTCTTTCCATGAGTTTTTGGAATGTTGTGTTTTCTTGACATTCTTGGAGAAGTTCCTCAGTGATCTCTATTTTTCCCATATTGGCATACTCATCAAAAGGATTGGATAATCTATGACCCATACTTGATTCTGGTTGTGATTCCCTTTGTTTGTTTCTCTGAGATTGAGTGACAATGGGCATTTAATATATTTCTACTGTAATGATTTCTTCTTCTTCTATGGGAGTTCTAGGTGGTGTTGGTGGCTCAGTTCGAGCTTCGTTATATGTGATACAAAACTGTGGTAATAAAGAGGGGTTAATACTTCCTCCATGATTTAGGCATTGTTTGAATGCTTCTTTTTGAATGTAAGCCCTACTTCTCAAAGGTTCCTTGTCAAACTCGTTTGTTTTCCCTTGGATATATAATCGCATGTGATGCAAGAATGCATGATGTGATGCAAAGAGTTGACGATTGATATAGAGAAATTTATTCATTTTCACAAGTGCCTTAGAACTAGGTTGTCTCTTCTTCAACTTAGTTTTGTGATGAAGCCTTATTCTTCTCAAAATATGAGGAGTGGTCATACACGAATGCTCAAAGGTTGACGTTGATGTTGGATTTGGATACTTTGTTTGAATATTAAAGTTTACTTTATCAAGTAGAGGTTTAGTTAGATTCACCTCCATGACAAAGTGTGTCAAATGATATGGATAAAGTCTCTTGACATAGAAACTTTATTTGACAACTTACAGACTAAACTAGGTATTTTGTTTTGGTAGAATCTGTTGGATGGTGAAACTTTGATCACTGTTTTCGATACTTCTTGATTTTGTTGGATAAAGTCTAATCTTAAGCTAGTTTAATGATTTGAAAACTCGTTCTAAGAGTGCCTTGTTAATTTGGAAATTTTCTCACTGATGATCGGATTCAAAGTTTTGCTGCTGAGTTTGTTAAAAGACCTGAAAGGGTATTTAAAACTGTCGATAATTTTTTCCCAAAGTGCTGGATTTGCTCTCTATTTTTCCCCAAAATTGATCCTGCGCTAAGACAGAGACCGAATGTGCTAAAGATTGTTTAGAATGTGCTACAGAATGTTTCCTATGCACTAAGCTACCTTTCCTATGTGCTAGTTTAGACTGTTCAAAAATGACTGTTATGGATAGGTTATGTGCTATTATGACCTAATTATGTGCTAATGTTTGATATGAAAGCGCTATGATATGTTTTTGATGCACTATGTTGATGTTTGAATGCACTACACTAATGCTAGCAAGCGCTACTGGGAATTTCACCAGTAGGATACTGATTATGCACTAAGTTGACTGACGAAAGCGCTAATTTTTGGTTCAAATGCGCTGTTGAATGCTGGCTACGCGCTAGGATGTTGCTCCTATGTGCTAATTGTCCTGATTTCTTTGTTTCTGTCATTTTGAAAAATTAACATTTGTGATTTTGATGGATGATTTTCTAAAAAAATAATGACTTGAAAGCACGACACATAGAAGAGATAACAATTTTGTCTATGCTAAAAAACTAGTGTATGTTCTTTTGAGGATGTGTTCAAATCCCTGATGTTTTCACTAGTTTGTATTACAAATAAGACAAATCAAGCAAACTCTTTATTCAAGGGTCATCAACAATATCATAGCCCACTAGTATCGATACTCCGTTAGCTCAAACAACCTTGTCACCCCCTAGGGGGTGCCTGTTTTTTTGCCTTTTGCCAGAAATTAACTCAAAGAGAATTGTTTCACAATTGAGTAGTTATCTTGGGAGATATATGGTGAGTGATCTTGGGGGCGGATTCTTCCCCACCCTTGCACTATGATATTGAAAATGTTGGGTAACTGACTTGGCTCAAAGCTTCTAATGCTAAAGTTTTTAATCAGGCTCTCGTTCGGTCTTCAGTGATAAACTCCCTCGGGAGGCTTCCCAACCTTTAGAACAAAGGCTTTACGTATCTTAAAGATACTGGAGGAAGGCTAATCGCTGAGAAAAATTATTGAAGGGGACCCTCCACTTTTGATTATAGTGGGTTGGAACACTTGGCGATAGTCATTTCCCACTTAGGTCGTTCCCCTCTCACCGACCATTAATGGCGCCCTAAGGGCAACTCGGGAGGGCAGGCCTTCTAAAGGATTTAAGTGCTTGAAGTAAAGAAAGCATAAGAGTGGTTTGGATTTTTGATCACCCAATTAAGGGAAGAGCATATACCTTCCACTTTCGAGACAAGGCAAACAAGGTTATTTTTATCTTTCAAGACAATGATTTGCTAACCTCTATTTGGAGATGTTGCTCCAACTAGCATGGTGTTCTTTTTAACTCTTTATAGAAAAATGTGTATTTCCAAAACTTTTGAAAAACAAACCTGGTCAACAAAGTAAATCGTGATGTTGGTCAACAAAAGGAAAATCATGAAATCAATCCTTAATGAAAACTCTTTTTGCCTTGTACAAAAACAAAGAAAGTGAGATTCTTTTTATCCTTTGCAAAAATGAAAATGAGTTTGTTGCTCTTTTTAACCCTTTTGCAAAAATGAAAATGAGGTTTTATTTTATGCACCAAAGGAATAATGAAGTTCTTTTAAACCAACACCAAAGGAAAAATGGGATTCTTTTTAACCTTTGTAAAACTGAAAGTGAGTTTGTAGTTATTTTTAACCAATAGGAAAATGAACTATTTTTAAACTAACTTGAAAAAGTTAGAAACAAAAAATCTCCTCCAATCTGCAAACAAAGATTAGTAACCTGTAGCAAAAAGTTAGTGAAAAATTTAAATCCTAGGTGAGCTTATACAAGCCAAACTTTTACTTCTGTTACAAATTATGTTTTTTTTCTTTCTAACAGAGTCACGTGCTGAATTTTTGCATAGAAGCACTACAGAAAGTTACAGATGCGCTACAAAAAAACTCCTAAGTGCTACATTGATTACTGAATGCGCTACAAAAAAACTCCTAAGTGCTACACTGATTACTGAATGCACTACATTGTTATCCTGATGCACAGGAAAGAAATCTGAAGTATTATGCGCTAATACTAAGTTTGAAAGCATTAAAAAAAGGTTCTTATGCGTTGAAAAGTATGTCGAATGTGCTACTGTTTGTCCTGGATGTGCTAACAAAAGTTCTTGACGCGCCAGCGTGCTTGTAATATTTGTCCTGCATAAAAAACGATGTGATTTATGGGGATGAGCCCCACGGTGGGTGCCAAAAATATATGCGACAAATGAGGGTGACAAAAATATAAAAGTCTGATTCAAAAGTGTGAGATTTTGCGAAGATCAAGAGCTCAATGAAATGTACAAAATAGAGACATAATATGGGACAAGAATAAACTGTATTCTCATCAATAGAAAAATGATCAATAATAACAATTCAATAGTTATATACAATGTAGATGAGCTTGCTTATATAGGCAAGGCTAGGGATATGTGAGCACACAAACATGACATGTGGCTCAATAAGAAACAAGGGTAGGTAGGAAATAGGTGTGGGTAGGTAGGAGAAATAATATAATAGTCCACATGAGGTGGATCACCCACTGAATGTGGAGTGTAACAACAAGATCAACACCATAAAAGGTGGAATTTCTCCTACACACACTATCCCAATGTGGCACAAACACCCAAGTGTCTCATACCCAAACTACTATGAAATGCATTATCCTAAGTAAACTTAAGTAAGGTGTAATAATATCCAAGATGAATAATTATTTACACCAACACCCCCCCTTAAGTGTAACTTAGGGGAATGCACTTAAGTCTACAATGCAACTAAGCAATGCAAGATGGGTCCCGGCTACGAGGCCATGTTAGGTACCCATGTACAAATGCAAATGCAATCTCCCATAAAGCGGGGAAAGAGAGAAAAACCCAATGGGAAAAAACCCTCCCCCAAAAAAGAGATGAAAAACATACAAGAGAACTCTCATAGAAGAATGTGAAGGAAAAAACCCCATGTGAGGAAAAAGTCCCCCCCATATGAGAGAAGAAGAGAAGTCAAACTATGACCCCCCCTCAATGTGGAATCTACACCAATGATAGAAGCTTGATGTATGAAGAAACTGCTCCACAAACGTCGAACAACATTCCTCCCCTTAGGAAGAAACAAAACCAAAGGTGTATCCATGAAGTCTCCCCAATCATGAAGGGAAGATGTATGAAGAAAACTCATGATGAAAGGAATCTCTGAAAACTGCTCAAGTGTCCCCATGTCGATGCTGAAAGATACCCCCTCCAAAGGTGGTAAACTGTGCCACACTACTGAAAAAGGCACTCCAAGATCTAGTGAAGATGGATGTAGAACATGTCCCAAAGACTCACATGTCTCCTCAAAAAATAAAGAGACCTCCTCCAACTGCTGTACATAAGTATCCACAATCATGTCAACCTCGAACGAATGATCATGTAGAGAATGAACAAGAGGGTCAGAGTGTGCCCTTGCAACAATCGAAGAAGGATCACCTTCATCAAAGAGAAGATGAATGTCATCAATGATGTCTCCCAAATCTGCAATGTAGGATTCCACAAACAAACCTGCAATGTCTGTCAAGTAATCATCCCATGAATATGAAGCTGGAAGACAATGAATATCCTGTTGCACTGAATCACATGAAGGCAAAACTGTCGCATTATCTGCATCATCAGGTGCAATAGTTGATGTGATATCAATATGAGGAGATGAAATACAAGACTCAAGAACAGGGTCACATGTGAGAATTCCCATGTTCAAGTGTCCAAAGTTCTCCTCAAAATCTGAACCATCACAAGAAATGTGATCATCATGTATAGAATCATCAAATGTGAAATCATCATCATCAACAAAATTTGAAAAGGAGTATAACCGAGATGCATGATCAACCACCCCAGTCGCAATGATAGCTCTAGTCTCCATGTCTCTAATGAAAACTGAGTCAGGTATGAACTCCACAACTCTCTTAGTTGCACCATGTGTGATTTGATAGATAGAAAGGAGATTGTTTGTCAAGTGGGGTACACACAACACATCATTGAAGGAGTTATCCCCAATGTCAATAGATCCTTTCCCAATCACATCCGTGTATGTATGATTGCCCATCAAAATCTGTGGCATGGTGCAAGGCTCAAATGTAGAGAACATAGACTGCGAAGATGCCATATGATGAGAAGCCCCTGAATCTAGAAGCCATCTCTCTGAATCATGACTGATAGTAGCACATAGAGCTTTTCCTTTTCTTGTTCCAAAAGAGTGAGTCTTTCCACTTGTAGACTTTAGGAAAATCAATGTTATGCTTTTTGATGATATGTGTGAGCTCATCAATCTTCTTAGAATGGCAACGATGTTCCTCATGACCAATCTTTTTACAATAAGCACAAGTAGGTCTCTCCCTCTTTGGTGAATTATCTCTCTTGGAAGAGGATGAATCTCCTTGTTGTGGAGAAGATGGTGCTTTGTCCTTAGGCTTTGATTGCCATTTCTTCTTGTTTGAGTTGTCCTTTCCTTGATTTTCTTTGTTCCCTTGATTTGCCACTAATGCTTGAGACTTAGAAGCCTTAAGAATGCCCATGCTTATCAACTTAGTTTGTTCCATCATCAACATTTCATTGAAAGCATCAAATGTAGGCATTGTGTAGCTTGAACCCATTGTCATCCTATGGGTTTGGAAACTAGAAACAAATGCTGCATATTCTTGTGGAAGCTTGCCTATCAAGTTGAATATCAATTGAGTATCCTTCTTATCAATGCCACAATCTTTGAGTTGTGCCCTCAACTCATTTTCCTTAGTGACATAATCTTGTATAGTATCAAAGTTCTTGGGATCTAACATGGTGAGATCACTATCAATTTGATATCCCCTAATCTCATCAACTTGACCATACAAGTCTTGAAACTTTTGCCAAGCATCCTTGATTAGAGTACATTTCTCAATATGAAAAATGAGATCCTTTGATACATATTTTCTTAAGGTACCAATTGCCATGATATTTTTAGTGAGCCAATCTAAGTGACCAACTGGATCAGCCTTAGGATCAGCTGGAGCAACAATAGTTCCATCAATGTAATGAGTGAGTCCTTTTTCCATAAGTTTACTCCATGCATCAATTTTCCAAGTAGCATAATTATGTGGAGTTAAGAGAGGAAACTTAGAAGAACCCATAGCAGAAAAAAGGAAGGAACACAAGAGCACAAAAGCACAAGAGACACCCCCCCAAATTCACTCAATCAAAGTACCCCCCCAAAGTGATGATTTTGGCACTTTATACTTAGTGCGATTACAATGAGCCACTTGCAAAACAAGGCAAAGTGGGCTTATGATGCAAATTTTACAACTTCTCAAATGAGATACAAGAGACTTCAATCAATAGTGCAATGAATCTAACTGAGATTCAAGCAAATATACAAGTACCAAGAGAGCCAAAAATGGCTAAAATCTGAAAGTACAATTTCTACTTACAATGGCATCAATTTGATAGCATCATGTGAAAGTAGATGAAAAAATACACACTTTCAAAAAAACGGCACCTAAAAAGGAGGTCGTATGACCCCAAACGAAGCCTCTGAAGTTGCAAAAACTGGGATTACTCAAGTATAGTCACCAAAAACTGCATTTTTTGAAAAATCCGTGCATCAAAATTAAAATTTTTTCATCACCACTGTAGAGAGCACGAAATTCTAGCCCATTTCAAAAAAAATTGCTCAAAAAAATGAGCAAAAATGAGCAAGTTATGGCCATTTGAAGTTGAACTGCAAAATCAAAAATGCAAATGAGAGGGGCCTGCCAAAATTTTGAAAATGCTGACGTGGCGCTGACGTCAGCAAATCATTGGGTTAAATTTGACGGCCGTATGACCATCGCAAAAACTTTGCCCTTGCTGACTGGGTGAGTCATGTGGCGTTTGCGTGGTGGCCGTATGGATGATGTGGCGGATGACTCGGTGGCCGTACTGATGGGTTTTACCCGCGGGTCAGTGGCCGCCTGCCACGTGGCGGACGCGGGATTCACCGGGTTAGGTTGACCACCGGCGGGAGGCGGCTGCCGGAGCCGAAAGGCCGGTGGCGGGAGGAGCTGAGCTGCACTCGGGCTGCGGCGGCGGTAGCAGGCGCCGAAGAGGAGGAGCGGGCGCCGGTGTTGGGAGGAGTCGGCGTGGCGGCGGCGGCGACGTGGACGTGCAGGTACGGGCGCGCAGACCTGTGCTGCAGACCTGCAGTACGGGTTAGGGGCGGGGGGGGGGGGTCTGCGGACCCCCCAAAAACTTGCTTTTTTTTTTGATTTTTGATTTTTGAAAAAAATTTCAGAAAAAGATTTTTTTTTTTTTTTTTGAAAAAAAAAATTAAATTTTGGAAATCCGTACGATTATAGCAAAATTGGTGAAATTTTTTTTCTCACCAAAATAGGCTGACTTTATAACCAAAATTCATGGAAACGGCCTTCTGGACACAATGGCGGGGTGGGATCTGGTCTAGGACGCCTCCAAAAGATACTGCTCCTCAGATCTGCCTCTTGACGTCGTAATAATGCCTCTTCAAGATGAATCAATGAAGCCCCAATGGCTCTGATACCATGTGAGATTTTGCGAAGATCAAGAGCTCAATGAAATGTACAAAATAGAGACATAATATGGGACAAGAATAAACTGTATTCTCATCAATAGAAAAATGATCAATAATAACAATTCAATAGTTATATACAATGTAGATGAGCTTGCTTATATAGGCAAGGCTAGGGATATGTGAGCACACAAACATGACATGTGGCTCAATAAGAAACAAGGGTAGGTAGGAAATAGGTGTGGGTAGGTAGGAGAAATAATATAATAGTCCACATGAGGTGGATCACCCACTGAATGTGGAGTGTAGCAACAAGATCAACACCATAAAAGGTGGAATTTCTCCTACACACACTATCCCAATGTGGCACAAACACCCAAGTGTCTCATACCCAAACTACTATGAAATGCATTATCCTAAGTAAACTTAAGTAAGGTGTAATAATATCCAAGATGAATAATTATTTACACCAACAAAAAGGCCCACACACAAATGAGACTCTTGGTGCAAGTTATAGGAACTATATTAAAATAGCTCAACTTCCCAAGGGGTGTCCCATTGTTTTCTATCTCACAGGATCCCTAAAGTCAATGTCCTTTCTCTCAGATCACTGAGCAAAGTGACTTAGGAATGACAACTCCAAGAGCGAGTGATGTTTGATTATTATGCATGAATGCATTCCTAGATATGTATGATATTGAAACTATGATGATTAATCTAGCATAAAGATGATGATAAGATCAACTAATTATCCTAGCAATGGTATACTAGTCTAACATGGATATTCTATGATATATTTAAATACTTATAAATGCTATTATGATGATTTATCAAAGAGAGACTAAATGCTTAGTAATTAGACTATAAGTTTGATGCACAAAGACTTGGGTATATGATTAGCAAAATGACTATAAGTTTGATGCATAAAAACTTCTATATCAAAATGAGAGAATGAGAGCTCTATTTATAGGGAAAATAGGGCAATCGATGGTCAAGATTGGATAATCTTAACAAGGGCTAGGATTGAAAGTTAATCGATCCATGTTTACAATTCTCACTAATGAAATGGTGGAAATTGTAAACAAGAGGTTACTTGAGAGGGGATGAAAGAATCATTAAATGCTTGAGAAGACATGGAGGTTACCTTATGAGGTAAGGTTATGGTTAGGTTAGGGTTATCCAATGGATAAAGCTTTTACCCAAGGGGTAAACTTTTGTGCAAGGGTTAAAGGAATAGCCAAGGTTAAAACCATTAATTCTTGATGAGACCCTTGGGTTAGATGAGGGTTGAGTTAGAGGAAAAGTCTCTAATCATGCAAGAAGGTTGAGTTAACCATTAATGGTTATGTAAGAGCCTTAAATGGTTTGAAAGACTTTGAGGGTTAACTTGTTGAGGACATAAAGCCTTTAATGGTTATTGAAGACTTTTGAGACTTTGAGAAGTGACTTCTCTTTGCTTAGGATTGTGACAATAATTAGGAGATGGATTAGGAGAATCTATAAGGATTTTAGGATGCAAGTAAGAGATGTAGGAAAATGCATGTGAAGGGAAAAGGATTTTAATTAAAATAAAATTACTTTATTTCAACCAGAAATAGATGCAACTTGCATAAATACAAGTGGGGGATTTAAATAAAAAAATAGATTTATTTATTTGCAAGGATCAATTTAATTAAATGCAAATTTAATTAGAAAGGGAGAAAGGGGAATTAATTAAATAGAGTAATTTATTTAATTAAAAGCTAGAAAAGATTTAGGTAAACTTAATTAAATAAATTGAGTAATTTATTTAATCAAATAGACGAATATGAAGAAATTAATCAAATAAAATTTAATTAATAAGGGGAATGGAGTTAAAATAAATATTAAATATTTATTTAGGAAAGTGGTCAGATTTATACATCTACACTAAGATATATTGTTTTATAGCAAATTGCTTTTGGCAGCTGTTGAGTCCCCTTATGTTCTAGGAGAGGAACTTCATTTCTTAGTTTTATTGTTTCCATCAAGGGTCAACTGTCGCCCCCTTGCAATATCCCTTTCTATAGCTTTCTGTCTCAACACTCTCTCAATTGGTCTTCCAGTTTTGTTGTAAATGCCCACATCTACCTTCTTAGTCTTGGTTTTTTTCTTCTATGTCATCCAGTCCTCATTATCCACAAAAGGAAAATAGGTTGGGGATATCTTCACATTGGACAGGGAAGACTTGGACAAGTCCTCCAAAATCCCCAAACTGTCAGGGGATAGGTGAGGAGATGTGAAACTTAGCAGATTAGTTCTCCCTGGAGAAGATTTCTCGCCACAAGGATTTAGGGGGGCTTGGGGAGGCATGGGGTTAGCATCACCAATAGGCCTAGGGGAGAGGTGGGCATCATCCTTGGCCAAAGAGGGGGAGGAAGAAGGACAAGGGGATAGTCATAGATTAATCACCAGGGGAATTTATCCATCTTCCAGAGTCGCCACTGGACTAGGTTTCTTCACTGGATCGATAGGGGTTTTGATAATATCCAGGATCTTATCAGTGTGAGGTAGTCATCAGAAATCTCACATACGTTGGATAGTCCCATAAGGGCTGAGAAAGAGGGTCCACTTGGGCTGATAGGATCATCATTAACAATAGCCTTCTCTTTAAGCTTGGGTTCAGTAGTCGTCGGGGCCTTACAATCAGCAATAGTATGCCCTTGCTTAGCATATTTCTGACAAAAAAGAGTAGCATTTTCATAGACAATGGGCTGGGACCATTTTTCCCACTTTGAATTGAGGGATACAAGGTTGGGTAATGCTTTGTTAATAGCAACATTAACACAGAAATGAGCATAAACTAACCTGGATTTAGCAAGGGTGACCAAATCCGCAGTGACATAGCTGCCAAAGAAATATCCAATCCAGCGGAAGATCTATTCATCCCAAAATTCCAGCGGAAGGTCGGGAAGCCTGACCCAAATAGGAGCTATACGGTTGATTTCAGCTGAGGGATCGAATCCAAAATTCCATTTAGAAAGTGTTAAAATATGCTTTCCATAGGCCCAAGAGCCTGAAAGGACAAAGATCAGGTCCTCCTCAACAGTAAACTTGAAAAGGAAGAGACCTCCCAGCATAATTGAGATATCAACACTTCCCTTTAACTTCCATCATGTCGTAGTCCATCATCTAACCATGTCAATAGACAGTCTGAAGGAGAAGAATCATCCGACAATCGCTATCTGCAGGGATGAAGCAATTTTATCCATGAGACTATCAAGGAGCTTGATCTTCGTCCCCTCCTTAGTTTGGATAAAGTTAGCCAAAGCCATTTATAGAGTCATATTAGTGGAACCAAGCAGAGAATCTTTCCAGCTGGATTTGGTCTCTTTTTTGCCTTCAACTGCATCCTTCTAATCGATAACATTTTCTAGCCCGGTAGAAGGAGATTTCTTCTTGCTAGCTTCAAGGTTATCCTTACTTTTGTCCTCATCCTTTTGACCAGATTTTGTCAGTACCGAAGAGGATGAGCCATAAGAAACACCATTCTTGTCAATCTTTTTCGAAGTCCCCACTGGCAGTGGGGTCCTAGAAGCAGATTCAGGAGCATGTGGACCGACAGTATTATCAGGAGGGGGGTCTGGTTGCAGGGAGGAAGAATCCTCCCTTGGGGTAGCGGTCATATAGGTGATTCAAAATTCAAATGATAGTAGGAGCAAGAAATTTGCAAATCTAGCATTTACTAAAAAGGCTAGCTCACAATTGTGTTGGATATAAGTTGTATTTTATATAATAATGTATTTTTTCTATAGCAACAATTTTTTTTTTGTTCAAATGTTGGATTTACAAGTTAGAGATAACAAATATTTATGGTTACTAATATGTATTTGGTCCATTTATGTTGCATGTAAGTTATAATCTAAATAAAAATATGATATTTTACTAACAAGAAATGATATATATTTTTTCCAATTACTAGGCATTTTTAGATTGACTTTTGGTCGAATCTTTAGAAAGTCATTTTTTGGACACTTTATAGTAGACATGTTATTTTGACAAGTTGCATAATGAGTCACGCTTTCAAACCTTAGTTGTAGGTAGCTAAGTGTCCATTTACATTTCTATAAAAAAACAGAGGTCTTACAATATTCCATGTGACGTCTACATGTTGACGAAGTTAGCCCTAAAAACTGCTAGTCCCTCTCCCCTATAATTACAAAGTAGTTAAACTAACTTCGTCATATTTTCCAAGTATTCTTCACAATATGAAATTAAGAAGTGATTTGAACTTTTTAGTGAATAAATTGCAAATTATAAAGATTAAATTGTAATTATGAATTATAAAAATAGATTTAGATTGTTCATACATACTAGAAGTCTTATCTATTAGAATTTGTTCATCACATACCAGTAGTATTAGCTATTAGAATACACATATAGTATAGTCATCGAGGAGGAGATGATCAAGAGAATGTTGTACAAGATAATTAGTAATGCCTATTAATAGAAAATGGGCACAATAATAACAATTACATATGAAACCAGTATAGAAATGGCAAATGCATAGTGACAATTGTATAATAGACTAGACATAGAAATTACAATTGCATAATAGACTAGACATAGTGATAAAAATAAACCAACAAGGAAGAAACAAATAGCCAAAGAAAAATCCAAGCAATAGTCAATCCTGTATAAGAGGTCTTAATCTTTGTGATGTTTCAACCTTCTTCTTACTTAGTAACTATTTAACTTGCCACTTGATTTGTTCAATTTGAAAGTCCATCTATAGATTTATCTCAGCCTTGGCCTAGAGTTGAGAAATGGAGAAGCAATATTGTAAAAGATATTATAGTAAAGCCTTAAAAGTATAGCGGCCTAGTGATCATATGGTTAATAAAGATAGCTTTACATTTGTTTCTTCATATATTTCTAACTCCATCAACAATAATATTAGCATGTAACCCAACCCCAAGAACGACCTCTTTCCAACTCAATTTGTGATGAAAAATAAGAGAATTCCTTTACAAAAAGTTCTGTAATGCATTAGAATGATGTCATGCATTCATATAACTCCTATTATAGGTGCAACATGAGGAGCCCATAAATAAGTGCGACATGAGGAGCCCATAAATAAGTGTAAAGACACCCCTAAAGCATTACAATTGACCATACGAACATTTATTATAGGTGCAACTTTAACTGACTACCCTTCCAATGATTAACGAAGCGTGTTCTTTTCTCTTATAGTCTTGATTTTCAATAATTGTACCCTAAAATAATGTAAAATTCTTATTTTCATACAATTAGCTTAAATCCTAACCTCATTAGCGTATGACCTCTTTGTATAATAGAATTTTATTTACATAACATTTGCTTCTTTAGTGGGATTGTAGGATTCACTCATAGATCATATATGATATTTACTAGAAGTATCACTCTTGGATCTATTAATAGGTACACTAGGGTGTTGAAAATATGTTTTCCACGAGTAAACAAGTCACCACGCATCAATTCCTTGGATTTCAGATGTGGGAGTTCTATAAGTGCATTGAAGTTGCTTCTTCCCATTTCATCAATAACCCATAGTCTTACATATAAAAAATATGCCCTCAAGGAGTCTAGCAATATGGGATTGATTTAGGTATATGTAAGTCTCTATCTTATTCTTATGGGCATTGATGGTGTGTTAAAACATGCAAGGGATAGATGAAAAATATTCTTGAAATGGTTGAACCCTAAGGAAAATTTGTAATTAGGGTTTATAAATTGCATTGATGGTTGGGAAGTGTTGTCACATAAAAATGCACTCTCTTGGACTGAGTCCAACATTCCAACAACATAATGGAAACAACCTCAAAGCGTGAAACCTTTGCAAATGACATTGAATCTCCGAAGAAGGTTGACATCCTTTCTATTCTAGATGCATGAGTATTGATCCAACTCAACTTTATGCAAGCCTAAGCTAGTCCAATTCTATGAACTTGCAAGGAGAAAGAGAAAGAGAGTGTAGAAAATTAAGGAGTAGTGATGCACCAAGATTAGAACATGTTTCTTCCTACCCAAAATAACAACACATTAATGAAAACAATCAGAAGAACTTATATAGTATTCTATTTCACTAGTTTCTAGAGGTACATATGGAGGTTAGGGTTTGATAGGATGTTGGAAAGAAAGGAGATATTCAAAATCGACAACTACAAATATTGTTAACTAACATATAGGTACAAAAATAGGAAAAAAACATTTGGACATGAAAGTAAGAGAGATTTACACAACATATCAAAAGGAGAGAAGAGGTAAAATGATAATTTTTATTAAAAAAAGGCTAGTTTATAAATAAATATTTTATATTTATTTAATGATTATTCTTCTATTAAATAATTAATTTGAAAAGATTAATTTATTTAATTCATTAGTATTTAATATTCTTATATTAATTAATTGACTTGAAACATTTAATTAATTAATTCATTACCTCCTTTCTTCTAAGCCAAATAATTAAATATTTAATATTTAATTATCATCCCTTATCACATTTGTGCACTATTCACTATCCTATAGTTCCATTATTAAATAATTTCATAATTATTTAATTACCACTTTCAAACTCACCCTTCATCTCCACCTTTGTCAACTTATCCATCATGTGATCAATTTAAATCAATAAAAACAAATAAAAACAAATCATTTATGAGTCACTTATCTTCAACTCCCATATTCATGAATAAAATGTGTACATGCACATAATCTTTGAAACCTCCATATTTTTGCTCCAACACTCCTATATTCTTGGAGGAGGTTTTGTCCACCTAACCCTAGTCCATCTCCACTTGTCCCCCCATCCCTAAATATTCCCCAACCAATACTAGATTCTCTCAGTCTTCCCCTCAATCAAGGTGAGATGAGTGACACTTATCTCCTCCTTCCCCCTTTCTCTCAACCTTCAGCCGCTTGCTCATAGCCATCCAAAAAGCAATATTTAATCATGACCGTTGATCTCTGCCACCTAAGCTTATGCACTCAAAAATCTATAAATAGAGGAGTTCTAGTGCATTTTGGGTCTAATGTCTAATAGTCTAAGTTAACTAGGAGTCTTAATATTTGCATTCATGAGTTCATTTGTCTAAGCATTTTAGGGTTTTTGAGCAAATTAGCATAAATCATTGTCATAGCATTTTAGCATATTATCACATAACTTTTTCATATCATATCAAAATAAACTATTAGTTATCTATCAGTCCATTCCACACTTGTCATCTTGGAAGCTACCAGTGCTTGTCTAAGAGCAACATCAATCTGCAACCAAGAACAATGGGGTTAGGACACATTGAGACACAATCCATTTTATTTACTTTATTTCTTGTTGTTTCATTGGTTGAAGCTTGAGTTCCTGTAGCTTTTATTTTTCATGATGGACTAACAAGTTGCAGGTCAATTTTTGAGGTGAAAACTTAAGTCGACATATTTTTGGCGCCCACCGTGGGGCTTAGGCCTCGCACATCCCCTTCTAATATCCTATCTAATTCTTGTAATAACTGAATTAACGCACTTGTAGGCTAGTTTCACGCCTGTGTACAATTTGGCAGCACATTTACTCCATAGGTTAGCACTTTTATTACATAGGTTAATGCATTTATCATGCAGGTTAGCGCCTTTGTTTGTGAAATCACGCATATGCTTTGCAGGACAACACTTTTATGACTCAGGTTAACACTTATGTTTTGCAGGGTAGCGCTTTTATAATCTAGGATAGCACATTTACTATTTTAGCGCTTTCATTCTGATTATCTGCAAATTTTGAAATTTTACAATTTGTCAGCTAACAAATCTTTGCAGGTTCGATTGTCCAAGGCTCAATTTTGCAAACTACTGACTTGTGTGCATGCAAGGTTTTATTTTGAGAAATTTTTATGCATTTTCTCACTTAGTCTAACTAGGAGTTCTTTTGGAAAGTAAAAGATCATACATCTTTCATCTAGCTTAACTAAGGGGTTAATGAACAACACGCAAACTTACATTGTGTGTTTTCAGTAAGGTAGTTTCACATAGATGATTTAAAGATTAAAAAGAATCATTGTCTATCGTGTTTTCTTAACAGTAGTAGGTGAGTATTCTCTCACCCTAATACGGTGATAAAAAAGCTAGACCTGCTTTTATCTTATGTGTTACCTTTAGAGGGTTTGCCTTCCCGAGCTAACTTGAGGGGGCCAGTGAGAGGGGAACAACCCAAGTGGAAATGTGCTAATACCAAGTCCTTCCAATCCACTTTAAATAAAATCATGTCTATGATGAAAGTCATAGGCAACATGTACTAATTCGTTCATACCAACACTATGTTTCCCCATAAACCCTATAGAGCGCAACCTCTATAGGTTGGGAACCTTTTGTATTTACAGAGTGTAATAAGTGTCGCATGTATGGCCACATGACTAGAAGCTTTTACTAAAAACCATCTTGTCTAGTTGCTAAAATCATTCTAATTGTTGGTGTAAGAGGTCGGACCTCTAAAGTGACTCACACATATACGATTCCTAGTAGAGATATGCAATTTGCCATGGGGAGTTTTCATAGAAACTGGTGGTTGGCTTCCCTGGAGAAGTGAGTGCTGAGGGTGGAGCTAGTGGGATCATGCACCTAGATATCTGCTTTGAATAACATAGCCTTGGGGGAAACCCCACATGAGATTCAACAATTATTGTCTCAGCCTACCATAGGACTTGTACTTGCTTGTGCACTTTGATTTTCCAAACATTGTGTCTTTTGTGTCTACAAAATGTTCTCAAAATGGTCAAAAACTTGAAAAATCATCATCTTGAAACAAGTAAAAAATCTAATAACTTGCTGGTAAACTGAGAATTTCAATCAAAATAGTGATAATCACACTTTTGTACATTAGGATAGTGCTTTTACTCAACAATACAACACATTTGAATCATACGATCACACATTTGTTAAACTGGACAACTCTTTTGCAACATAAACGACGAATTTACACCCTAGGTTCATGCTTTTATAGCTACAGAACAATGCATTTATTACATAGGACAATGCTTCTATTCAACAGTATAGCGCATCTATAACAACGAGCAGTTTCCTATATTAGAGAAAAATTTCAACATCAGTTTTAGATACCTTTTTTTGAGGAGATTCATTTTCAACTGTCACAGATTTTCAAACTAGTCAAACAATTAGGTTTATCAATCAAATAGGTCATTTCCAAAGGTTTTCATAAGCATAAAAATTCAACAGGTTATTGATTCAACCATCTCAATTGCAAAATCATCATCATCATCAGTTTCGTATCAGGATACATCAAATCCTTTATCACGAAACTAGATCATATCAACCTTTGTTCATTATCTTGGATATATCATTCCTATTTGGACCTAGGTTATATCAAAATCAAAATTGCACTCACATTGGAATCAAACAACTTGAAAATCATTATATGCTTATATGAATTTTTGATATCGCCTCAAGAAAAGAAAACCAAGTTGGAAGACTATCTTGAAGAAGAGGATATTGTTATACATCAACTGCAAACTCTTGTTAAAGCATCGCACATTCCTACATCGTTTTCATAACTATCTATGTGATTACAGAATAGAGTTTGACGAAGAAACTTTGCAAGCACGTGCTTTTCAACAAAGATATGCCTTATCTCAATGCACTAATAGGGGTGGTAAAATCAACTTATCTTATCTTCCTAAACTAGTGATCACCTATTGAGTTACATTTAGAAAATCTAAACTTGGGAAGTTTCAAATCAATCGTATGCTAGTTTGGACCAGAGCTCAACACAATCAATTGAGAAGACAACAAAAACAAATGGAAGAAGAAAAGTCAATGTTTCAACCATTTGGATACATATATGTTGATGAAGAAGCAATCAATAATACCATTAGAGACCTTGAACAAGATTCCTGATTTGACAAACTAATGGAAAAACAAAAACATAAGTATATCCTAATGTTGGCAAATTCAGGAGCAAAATTGCCACAAGGTTTTAACATGGGAAGTTTGAAACAAGATGCAAAAACAAGTCATAATCAAAACACTGATGAACCCAATGACAATGATGTAAACTGATTAAACCATGAAGAAACAAGAGGAGATAGAACAAGAAGAGACCACGATGATACAAGGAACCAAGATGAAACAAGAAGGGAGCAAAGTGATAGAAGAACTTATGAGGATGCAAGGAGAACCTGTGTTGATAATCCTCTATTAACTCTCACTCAACAAATGCAAACTTTGCAACAACAAATACATGATATGCAGAATGGAATGAGCTCCAAGAAATATTCATTGGAGGACTTCTATATATATCCTTTTGACAAGAATTTAAACATGATACCATTCCCACAACATTGTGAAATCCTGAAATATGATAAATATGATGGGAAATATGATCCTCAAGATCATATTAGGGAATTTTACACTATGAGTATGGAGTTTGCACACAATGAAACTTACCTGATGCATTTATTTCCTAGAAGTTTAACCAGGAAATCAATGAAATGGTTCTCAAGATTGCTATTTGGGATTAAATATTTTGAAGAACTTGTGAACAGATTCATCTCATAATACTCCTACAACTTAAGAAATGAGATAACAATGCTAGACCTATGCAATATCAAACAAAACAATGGTGAACCTTTCATGGTTTTTCTACAGCGATGGAGATGATTGTTTAATAGGTATCCAAGAGATGTACCAAATAAAGAGAAAATGGACATATTCATTGACAATCTTACCCGTGAAATGGGTTATCATCTCAAATTGCAACGTCATCCTACTTTTTTGAAAATAATTGAAAATGGTCTAAAGATAGAGGATGCAATGGTAAAGAAAGGAGAGTTAAAACTCTACAACAATTCCTATAACAACAATCACAACAACAACAATAATGGTAACAATAACAATGACAAACCTAAATTCTGGTCAAAGAATATAAACGTTACCAATGGAGGAAATGATGATAACAATGGTGCCAAACAACACCAATCTTTAACTTATCAAGTCAAATAGCAAACACCAACAATCAAGAGAATAGTAAACCCAAGTCTTTCTTCTCCAATCCCCATAGGAAATTCACAAATCTTGGGGAACCATTGGAATCGTCTTTGAAGACTCTTCTTGCGAATAAATTGATTATCTTACTAGAAGCAAGAAATTATGAGCCTCAAATCAAACTGAGTTGGTGGAATGCCAATCATTTTTGTAACTATCATTGAAACAAAGGTCATCAAACCAATGATTGTCAAAGATTAAAACACCTTATTCAAGACTTAATTGATAATGGAGATATCACAGTGGATGGTCATAAAATGAATGAATTTCATCTAGCATTCAAAACTCCACTCCCAAATTATGAAAAAGGTGAACAATCCAACCCAAAGGATGACAAGGGCAAATCCAAGATAAACTATACTTACACATATGATGATGTGGTAAATGTCATCATTGTCAAAGACAAATCACCTTCAGAACCAATCAACGCCATTACTAGAAGCAAAGCAAAGGTTACATTTATGGGTACAACAAATGAATCAACATCCACTTTGAGACAATACAACTTAGTGAAATGATTACAAAGATACCAGCCCAAATATGAATTTTGGAGCTCCTAAAAGTTTCACCTATGCATAAGGAAATATTGGAGAGAGCTCTAGTAGAAATAGTGGTCTCAAAAGGCCTGGATGTGGATCAATTCCAAAACATGGTGGGACACCTTATAGCCTCTCATTGTCTATCTTTTTTTTTCTAAAAATGATGATGCATCCTTACAAAACCCTCACAATGCTCCCCTACATATCGAAGCCACCATTCATGCAACTTGTGTCAAACATGTACTCATAGATGGTGGAGATGGCTTGAATATTTGTGCATTAAGCTTAATAAAGGCTTTGAGATATATTCAGAGAATGCAGTGGATCCAAAGAAGAAAATAACTATCAAGGCCTATGACTAGGAAGAGCATTCTTCTAAAGAGACTGTGGTGTTGCCAATCAAAATAGAACCAGTAGAAAGAGATACACTGTGCCAGGTTCTAGATTTGAATCTATCTTATAACATTCTTTTGGGAAGACCATGGATTCATGACATGCAATAAGTTCCTTCTACATACCATCAGTGTATTAAGTTTCCTCATAATGTATGAAAAATCACTAGATTAGCAGACTCCAACCAATATTGCAATAATCTAAAACTAGAGTAAGATGCAAGGTTTCCACATAATAGAGAAGCAGTCTATCCCACCAAGGAAACTCAAGGAATATTATGGAAAAACTTTGAGAAAAAAACTCAAACTAAATGATGAAGAAATGGGGATGTACTCTTTGCATAATTTACCACTTTCACCTAAATCATATGGAAAACCTACAAATGCTCAACCACAGATCCAACAAAAATCAATTGAAATGTTTAATGGAGCATTTGCTAGAGATGGAACACTTTCAGAGGAAACTGAAGACAAGGACATTCTTAGCTGGTTGTACAAAGATGAAAACGAAACTATAGAAATAGTTGTTAAAGTCATTATTCCCATAGAGAAATATGGCAATGGTTGCAAAATCATGCAAAGGATGGGATATGAAGGAAAAGGACCAATTGGTAGGCACCAGCAAGGTATTTCAGAAGCCATTTGTCCTCACACACAATCTAAGAAAGATAAATCGGGACTTGGGTGTATTCAATCAAAACAAAAACAACACAATTATCAACACCCAAACTGGAGAAAGAAAGCAATTCCTAAAGAAGAACAATAATTCCTAAAGAAGAAGCATGGCAAGAAAGGCTACATCAAGCAACAGAAACAGTAAACAAAAAGCAGATACAAGAAGAATATGAGAGACAATAGGAAGAGATTGCTAACAAAAGAGAAGAAGAATCTTATAAACAAGTCCAAAGAATACAAGCAAGCATGGAACCTGATCAAGATATTCCAGAAATAGTAAAAGAACAAATGGAAAAAATCAAAGAACTATTCTCAGGTCTTATAACATTCCTATTAGATATAGTGGTGTGATTTTAGACAATGATTCAGAGACAGATTCAAATGAATATGAATGGGGTCCAGACCCATTATCCAATGCATAAAGTGGAGATAATGATGAGGAAAAAACTATTATTACAAGTGAAGACACACTTTCCATAAAACAAAGAAGAGTGTCGGAAAGAAGGCGAGAAGAAATCATGATTCAGAGAAAAGAGGCATATGCAAGACAACAAAGAAAAGAGAATGAGAAGAATCAAGAAGTGACAATACAGGGAACATAAACACTTACTAATCAAACCTTAGAAGATCAACAAAATATAATATTTATATCAAACATTGAGAAAGAAGCACCAAGATATGGAAGAACTCTAGAAGAACTAATAGAAAGTTAAGCAAGAACGACTATTAGTCCAGAAGAAGCTGAGTTCGAGAGAAGACAAAAGCTAGAAAATAAAATAGTAATAGAATCCTCCACGTCATGTGCACAAGTATGTCAACTCCAAGCCATAAATGAATCTGATGAAATTGACCCAAAGGGAACCTGGAGTACCAAAGATGTATGTGTTGATACAATTCATTCATTTGAGGGACAAACTGTTGGCATTTACATGAAGATTGCATTGATGAACTATTATGTTGTCATTGATGTCAATTATAACCAATAATGATGTTGTAATAATGTTGTTTTGCAACTAGTAAGTGAGCTTGTGAAGGAAACTAGTATTACTAGAGAAGAAGTGAGATCAATTGGTAAACCCTACCTGTTGATGTGCCAAACCCTAACCGATGGAGCTTGGTGAATCAGTTGTATTGGTTTATGATCAAATGATGAGCAGTAATGATTATGCCATGTATGCATGTTGTATGAGAAGAGTTTCAAATAGTTTCTGGCATGTAGAGATAATGGTTTTATCTTGGGAATGAGAAAGTTCATTGTGTGTAATGGAAATCACGTGATGAGTTATAGAGTTCGATGAAGTGGTGATCAAGGAGCGGTCGAGGTTCTCTTGAATGATGTGTAATGATTGCTATGTAATCCAACGATCATACTTGAACTTATTTGTTTGTAATCTCTATGAGATCTTAGGTTTGTGATGTGTTACTGACCTATTGTTTTTGTTTATAACGTCGATGAGTTGTTTTATTGTAATGTTGGCAATTTTGGTTGAATGTAAGAGTGATTGGTTGCCAAACCAAGATATGTATCTGCAGTATGTGTAAAGCCAAATAGGAGCATGAAAAGGATATGATCAAGCAGAGTAGTGCTATTCACTAGATCAACAAACCCCTATTGTTCTCTAACAATTACAACTATCAAATCCCTTAATCGAGTAAGCTCTAACAAGCTTAGTGTTATCTAAATCCTCTAACTAGGTGATCCATTAGCTTGGATTTCAAATCCTCTACCTAGGTTACTCGTAATAGGGTATTGCTTCTAATAGGAAATTATTGTCAATCGATTAACCGGGTGGTCCCTAACAGGATCCGTTCTTAATAGGACTTATTGTAAAGCTTTAACAGGCTCGGCTCCTAACAGGGCGAACTTCAGAAGAGTTCAGAATACTTTTGGGTATTCATCCCCACCATGGTTTTTCCCATTTGGGTTTCCATGTCAAAATCATTGTGTCAAGTGGTGAATTTTTTTGTGGTTATGTTTGATATGGTTAATTTGCTTAGCAGCTAAATCCATTTAGTTATGATATGATGATTGAAAACAATCTGAAATGAGATTTTACTTTTGTCAGTTTAGTATTTGGATGTTTTGGTTAAAAGGTTTTGAGAGTTTCAAAGTTATTTTATTGTTATTCTGTTATGATAGTCAACTGGTTTACTTGACAGTGATATTACAATTTGATAGTTCAGTGTTTGAACTAGTTAGTTCTGAGTTTGACTTGAGAGGTTGTTTTGTTTGGTGAAAAGTTTATGTCAATTTTTTATCTACTAATTCTGGCCCCCCTCTCAGTAGTTGACCGGATCCTTATTGATTCATCATACCATCAATTGGTATTAGAGCATTTCAGGTCCTCTAGTGTCTAAGCCTTATAGCTTGAGGTAAAGATCTAGAAGAACATGATGAAGAAAGAAGGTCTGAAGTTTAATAGGGAAAACTACATAATATGGAGTGATAGAATAAAAATTTATATCAAGAGTCTAGGAAGTCAATATTGGGAACATGTTGGTACTCAATATGTTGCACCTAGTGGAACTATGTCTGATGATCAAAATAAAGAGAAACAAGAAAATAATCAAGCATTGGAGGCCATTATCAGTTCTTTGTCTGATTTAGAGTATGTTGATGTCCATGGTTTGGAGACTGCTTATGAGGTGTGGAAGAAACTTGAGGAAATCTATAGTGGTGACGAGCATGTGAAGATTTCCAAAGAAGAGAGCCTAAGAGGTAAATTTGATAACATGTAGATGGCTGAAGGAGAGAATATAAAACAATATGGTCAGAGGATCAAGGAGATACTTGGTGAGATCAAGAGTGTTGGTGGTAAAGTGGAGGATGCTACAGTTGTTAGTAAGGTATTGAGAACCCTTCTAAAAGTCTATGCTATTCGAGTTGCAGCCATTCAAGAGCTAAAGTCTATTGATAAAACTAAGGTAATCCTTGACTCCATCATTGGTAAGCTTACTGCATTTGAATTAAATGGTTATGATGGTAGTGTTTAGAAATCTGAATATGCATTTAGAGCTTTAGTTTCTAACTCTTTTATGAGGAAAAGTAGAGATGTCAGTCATAGTTATGAATCTAGATCCAATAGAGAAGTTGATGACAAAGACAGTCTGATTGAGCTTGAAGCATTGTTGGTCAAGTGGTTGCCTAGATGTACCAGTAAGTACAGAGGTAAATTACCTTTAAAATGTTTTGCATGTAACAAGATTGGACACATTGCAGCTAACTGTCCTAATGGTGATAATGAGCATAAGCATGAGAAGTACAAGAAGTACAAAGGAAAAGGCAAAAGGGATTGTCTCATTGCAGTTGATGGTGGTATCACTGATGAGGAATTTAAGGGAGATGCTAATTAAGACATTGTATTTGTAGCCATTAAAGAGGATAAATCTGATCAGAAGGCATTAGTTTCTCGCATGGATAGTTCTGATGATTGGATCATTGATAGTGGTTGTTCACACCACATGATTGGTGACCGAAGTAAATTTCTTACTTTGAAGGAATTTTATGGAAGAGTTGTGAGATTTGGAAATGACTCACCCTGCATGGTAAAAGGAAAGGGAACCATTTATCTTAATGGAAAGAGCAGTGCGGATGATGTCTACTGGGTTAAAGGATTAAAGCACAATCTTTTGAGTGTTGCCCAACTCAATGACAAAGGTTATCCATTGGAATTTAAGAATGGAATATGCAAAATCTATGGGAGAAAAGGTGAACTAATTGCAACCAGAAAGTAGATGAAAGGTAACCTATTTCACTTGAATCCTAAAGTCAACAACTATTTAATTGCTAAAATAGATGATAGTTGGCTTTGGAATCAAAGATTTTATCATATGAACTTTGATAACATTGTTAAGGTCAGTAAGTCCAAGTCGGTAAGAGGGTTGCCTCAGCTGGACAAACCAGTGAATGCTCTGTGTAAGGAATGTCAGTTAGGAAAGATGACATCCTCAACTTTCAAGAGCAAATCTTTTTCAACGGAACATTTGTTAGATTTGAGTCATATAGATCTTTGTGGACCAATAAGGACTAAAAGTATTCAAGGTGACATATATTTTATGAACTTCACTGATGATTGCTCAAGAATGATGTGGGTCACATTATTGAAGGATAAAACAAAAGCCTTTAGTAAGTTCAAGGCATTCAGGGCCTTAGCTGAAAAGGAAAGTGGTAAGAAGATAAAGTGTTTGAGGATAGATCAAGGAGGTGAATTTACTTCAGAGGAATTCACTAGATATTGTGAAGACAATGGAATCAAGAGGCAACTTTCTACATCGAGGACACCACAACAGAATGGTATTGCAAAGAGGAACAACCGGTCAGTTGTTGAAGCTACTAGAACGATGCTTATACAAGAAGGAGTAGCAAAAACTTTCTGGAGAGAAGTTGTCAGCACAACTATCTACACTATGAATCGGATATTGGTAAAAAGAGGTAAGGATAAAACTCCTTATGAATACTGGTATAGTAGATCATCTAATGCCAGTTATTTTAAGGTTTTTGGTAGTAAATGTTTTATCAAGAGAGGTTACTATGTCAGTAAGTTTGAGGCTAAAAGTGATGAAGGCATATTCCTTGGTTACTCCACCAAGAGTAAGGCCTAAAAATGTTATAACGATCAGACGTAGAGAATCATTGAAAGTGCTGATGTTCGAGTGGATGAGTGTCCTAAAGTTTCAAGAAAAACCAGTGAGGAGAAAAAGGATGAAGAACCTTGCATTCTGATTTTGGATCCAGAACCGATGAAGCCAGAAGTTGGTGAAGTGAATGCTGTCATACTAGTTCAACCAAAATAGGTAGATTCAAAAGAAGAGGATGATAGTGAGGAAGAAGAACCTAAAGATAATGATCATGTCATTCCAAAGTATGTGAGAATCAATCATAATCCTGACCAGATTATTGGAGATAAAGATGCTGGAGTATTAACCAAAAGAAGAATCAGAGAGAATTCTTGCATGATCTCCACTATTGAGCCCATAACTACTAAGGAAGCATTCGGAGATGATCACTGGATTAAAGCTATGGAAGAGGAGCTTGACCAAATTGAGAAGAACAATACATGGACCCTAGTACCCATACCGGTGAATAAAAATGTGATAGGTACTAAATGGGTATTTAGGAACAAACTGAATGAAGATGGAGTAGTAGTCAGAAAAAAAGCTAGATTGGTATGCAAAGGTTATGCACAGGAAGAAGGAGAAGACTATGGTGAGAAATTTGCACTAGTTGCTAGATTGGAATGTGTTAGGACTCTACTTGCATTTGCAACATATAAGGGATTCAAAGTATATCAGATGGATGTGAAGTCAACATTTCTAAATGGAATATTGGAAGAAGAAGTATACATTGAGTAGACAGATGGTTATTCTTTGACTGATGAAAAGGATATGGTGTGTAAACTACACAAGGCACTATATGGTTTGAATCAAGCACCAAGAGCATGGTATGAAAGGCTATAGTCACACCTGATGAAAATAGGTTTTCAGAGAACCAATGAAGACAACAATATATATCTCAAATCTGAAGGAGATAAGATACTAGTTAGTGAAGTGTTTGTGGATGATATCATATTTGGAGGCAATGATGACATGAGTGATGAATCTACAAATGAGATGAAAAGTGAATTTGAAATGTCTCTAGTAGGAGAGAAAATTCATTATAGGTTTGCAAATTCAGCAGATGACTAGTATTTTTATCACACAGTCTAAGTATGTGAAAGAGGTATTGAAGACATTTGGAATGAGTAACTGTAAACCAGTTGGGACACCAATGGTTACAGGTTGCAAAATATCTAAGGAGGATGATGCTGTATCTGTTGATGAAAAGGAGTACATGTCAATGATAGGAAAACTGCATTATGTTGTTCACAGCAGACCGGATATTGCTTATGTAGTTGGTTTAGTTGCCAGATTTTAGAAGAATCCAAAGGAGACACACTTGATAGAAACCAAGAGGATATTCAGATATTTGAAAGGTACTATTGACTATGGATTATGGTATCCATATGCAGGCGATAGGGAGATTCTCACAAAGAAGTGCAATTTGGCTCATACACTAGGAATAGGTATCATTGTGGGCTTCCTTGTTTTTCCTATGCCCTTCTCACCTTTTTGAATCAAAACCAACACCCAAAATCTTTTGGAGAACTCTCTACCAATTTGTTTGCTCCAGTTACTCAATCAAGGTTAGGACTCACAGGAGTAAGTCCAACCACCAACATGTCTAATTATTTATCCTTCACTTGCAGGGGACTAGGAGGAGTCTGAGATGGTTTGAAAACTCCTACCATGTGGTTTTGAAGTTTGTTTCCCTTCATTTCTCTATCACTTTCATAGATTCCTATTTTCAAGGCCTAGTAGCCCTATGAGCCCCTTTTAGCCCTCCCTTCACAGTTTTTGCTCTTTTGTGCTAAAAAATTCCAAATGACCCCCCAGAAGATTTTGTGATCCGGATACCCATTTGGACACTCTTTAGGATTCAGGGGATGAGGTGGTCTGATTTGTCCGTACAAGTATGACCCCCAAAATGACTCTTTTGAAGGGTTTTAGGCTTAGAAGCTTTCTCCAATGGGGTTTATTGATCTCCACACCCTGCCAAACCTCCACACTCACACTGAAGCATTGCATAGCATCTAAATTCAATTCCAATTACTTGGAACTATTGGATTAGATCACCCCTACAAGAAAAATTGACAATAGCAGTCTTGCTCTTAGCTAGGCTATGAAAGAGCTCGCCTAGGGCATGATGGTAAAATGATCCCAAGCAACTTCCAGGACACAAAATTAAATATTTACACTATTTATAGACTCCATTACTTGAATCCCTAAGGGCATAGAGAAACCACAAAGGAAATTTAAGTTGGAGCCATTCTTTTGGGCTTTAACCCCTTACTCAGGCCGAGAGTAGTGAAAACAAGAAAGATTTCCAATGCACCAACTGTCATGCCCAAAATTTAGGGCCAGAACGGAATAATTTTAAAAAAAAAAATACTAACTAAATAACAATAAGTTCGCTAACATGACATGCACTAATGTATTTTGTCAAAACTATATTCGAGCTAATTTTGTTATTAAATCAAGTAACGAAATTAATTTAAAATTTATTTGCGGAATACTAGACAATTTAAATTTATTTTCTCAAGAAACCTAGTCAATAGATTAAATATGTCCCCATAGACAACCAAAGTTACAATCGAGCTAAACCTCCTAACTTTTAAATTCAAGTTCTCATACATAGCTAATCTAGCAATATTTCTGCATCAATAACTCTTGCAACTTTCCACTTGACCTATTCTTTTCTCCCGACAATCCTGCATATTAAATCACAACTATGACAATGGAGTTCTCACCTCCTAGCCTAGGCTAACTGGTAGCCACCCCCGAGCTCGGAGAACCAAGCCCTAGATGGGAAACAAACATGCAAACACATAGAAGACAGAATACATGCAGATTTCAGACACACTCCCATCCCGGCTACACTGCACCACACTTTGGTGATGACCTTTTTAAGGGTGGTAGTGGACCAATACCCTGAGGAGAATTGCAAGTATGGAAAACATGTAGCCACCTCATGGCACAACAAATACATCAAGAATTTCAACCCCTTATTCCTTATGCCCCCCAAGGCATTCTAGCCTTATATCCCTCCTTATGACCCCCATTGCACAAACAGGCCATGCAGCAAGGGTGACACAAAAATCCCTTGTGATCGCTCTCATAACGAGAGTCTCTCACTCAAGGGTTGTCACTGCTACCACCCACAAGATCCTCCTCTCTCCCAAGAGTAAGAGGTCTCGAAGACTCCCAAAAACACATACAAAACAAAATACAAATACCAAATGAAATCCTCAAAAAGAACATACAAGGAAACATATTTCTTACACCAACATACTTTCAAACACATGCAAAAATAAGTCATTTTAAGAAGAATGTAACCAACCTTAATCTGCCCAAAGGTAGGACAGTATTGTTGAGGAAGAGCTGCCCAATTCCATGGATGTTCTCCTTCTACCCTTAGCCAAATTTTACTATTCCAAATCTATACTATTCTTTTTTTCCAAATTTCTCTTGTCTCCAAAAATGGAGAGTCGGTGATTACCCTCAAATTTTCAAATTCTTTCTTAAGAAGCTCATTGTGTGAGCCTTCCACAAGTTTCTAAAAACTAAAGAGGAAGGTAAGACAGAATGGGAAAGGGAACTCTCATTCGAAAAGGAAAGTTTACAACTAAGTTCAATCTTCTAATTTCAATTTTCGCACAACTCAGAAAAGTCCAATTTTAGGGTGTCTAAAAGGTCACTTAGGAGTAGAAACTTGCCTAAAATTACCCCTAACCCTTAGGTATACCTTATGGGCTTTAGGAAACCTCATTAAACTACCCCTAGGTGTTCATTTAACCCATTTTAAACCTCACTAAAGTTTATTTTCGGGTCAAACCTATGTTGACCACCCCAAAGATTCTTTACCCAAGGTATTTATGACATCACATTACATTAATTGAAAAAGCTATAGTTGAACACTTTCCCACCAAGAGACAAAAATAAAAATTTAAACTTAAATCCACACGTGTCAAGTGACACAAAGAAAACACTTTTACAATTTAAAACATGAAATCGTCTCTTGTGATTTTACACAAACCAATTAAATACACTTAACACACATGCAACATATACTGTTACGAATAAAATACAACACAAACGGGGTGTTGTCTCTCCAAATAGACAACCCCTGGCTTACGAACATACATAGGTCTAGGTTTGGTTCTCCGTAAATTTTCCATGGTCACATGGATAACTTCTTGCGCATCTCAATTTACACATTAGTACTTTCAATATTCACATATAATATAATTCAAAGGAATAATAATACACATCATCACTTGCATACAATTTACATCCACACAAATCAAATACATCCTTTATCCAAGCAATTTCACATAAGCAATTCATCCTAAATCTCATAAACTTAAACATACATCATAATTCTATTATCATAGTAAAGTCCTACAAATTCAATTACAACATTTATTACCGCAATATCATCTTATCTAACAATCATGTAGTGTTCTATCTCATAAAGCATATAAATAAATCATCAATATATAGCAATGTTATCCAAATCCTGAAATCATATAAGGTCTAAGTTTCAAAAATGCATCAAAATAAAGTATCCATAATAGTCTCAATATAAAAATCACTAAAATGTCAGACTGAGCCGAGGTGAGGCCTCACACCAACTAAACCTACACAATGAGTGAATAGAAATACTTCTTAAGTACTAAAATAACGAGTACTAGCCCTCCATGAAAGCACAATACATAAATCAATGCATTTAGTACGGACTGCTATAAGTAATTTGACAAGTTTTGTGAAAAACAAGAAAATGCTAGAAGTTGCTTATTGAGGAATTTGATCTTTGGATCTTCCAAATATCTTAAAATGATTTGAAAGGCCTTCTACTCACTCAAAACCAACCACCCATCGGACCTCTAACTACTGATTTGAGCATTTTTCAAAAATTGCTCACATTGTTGCAAAATGTTGTCAAGCAAACATGACAACTTTTCCTTCACAATGTATTTTTGCAACTTTTGCATATCTACACACCCTTGAACCCCTAGGATGGTTTTATAACAAAAAATAAACATTTCCAAAAGCCTTATGAGGCCTTACAAGGAGTTTTACACAATTTTGCTATATGATGCCATTTTAGGCATACAAAGGCACATAGGCCAAAACTAAGTAAACAAGTTAAGATTAAAGACCAACAGACTATAAAAAAAACTCAAGCACATTCTTGGACTCTTAAATAGTCCTTTATTCAATATTTGACCCAATGAGGATCATACACTCCAAAATTTTGAAAATTCATCAAGAAATCTCAAGTGCTCCTACACCATACTCCCCCAATGAGAAAGAAGTCAAGTGACTCCTTTAGGAAAAAAAGAGAGGTCTATGCCAACCTTTTGAAATTTTTCTTTAGGTACCCGAGTGGCCTCAAATTCTAGAAGATGCTGTCATTTAACCAAATGCTCCATGTAGGTGATGTGTCTAGTCTTCTTGAGAATTCTGGAATCCAACGCCTTCTCGGCTTGTAGCATGGTTGGAGGTGGTAAAGGTAGGTCTGAAAGTGTCTGAGAGACATCTGAAACTATAGTGTATTCCTTTGGAATTGTGCCTTTGTACCACACCAAGTTTGCAACATTGAAAATGGGAGACAAAGCTATGTCCCCAGGTAGATCAATTTTGTAAGCATTTTGGCCATACTTAGCCAAGACCTTACAAGGTCAAATCCTTCTCATTTTAAGCTTTCTAGGGACACCTTTGTGAAGCCTTGCTTTGTTAAAGTGGACCATTACCAAGTCACCAATAGAAAATTGTGCATTCTTCTTCTTTTCATCCACTTTGTCCTTGATCCTTTGAGAGTTTTCTTGTAAAGCCTTCCTAACTTGCTCATGAATCTTCTTCATGGACTGAGCCATGTCAACAACATGTCCTCTCCTCTGCTCCATACTTCCAAGGTCTCTAAGCTCCAACACACCTCTTGGATGAATCCCATAAACTACCTCAAAAGGACTCTTACTGGTTGATCTATTCACACTGTTATTATAAGAAAATTCAGCTTGGTGGATAATCTGATCCCAAGCTTGCCCATACTCCTTTGTCAAACATCTAAGAAGTTTCCCAAGTGTCCTATTTACCACCTTTTTTTGGCCATACGTTTGGGGATGATATGTTGAGCTAAAAGACAAGTTAGTACTCAATCTCTGCCATAAAGTTTTCCAAAAATGACCAATGAATTTGGTATCTCTATTTGACACTATGCTGATTGGAAAACCATGGATCCTAATGAATTCCTTGAAAAACAAATGAGCAATATGGCTAGCATCACGAGTCATCTTACATGGGATAAAATGGGCCATTTTGATAACTAATGGTGAATGGTAAAATACCCAAACAGGTACTAAGAGGGGGGGTGAATTAGTACTGACAAAAACTTTCCTCTCAACAACTTAACCAATTAAGACAATATAAATCAGTTGACTGCAACACTGGTCTTAACCATGGCAATACTGGTTAATCTCAGTGAGACAGTAAAAGGTATAAACTGGTAACACTTACAACTTCTCAAACCCTAATATCTCTTCTCAACTTCACCCATATGCTTAAGAAAGTAATACATCAGAAATATAATGACCACTAGATCAACATGCATTACCACTTAACAGAAATCACTTAAACCATCACATGAAAAATGCATCACACATAACACATGGATTTTTCATGTGGAAACCCAAATGGGAAAAACCACGGTGGGGATGAATACCCACACGTTTTTCTTTGAACTCTTCTGAAGTTCGCCCTATTAGGAGCCTAGTCCTGTTAGAGACTATTACAATAGGTTCTGCTAGGAACTGATCTTGCTAGGGATCACTTAGTTAAGGGATGGCTAAATACCCGGTTAAAGGTTAGAACCCGGTTAAAGGTTACCCTATTAGAGGATTTGCATAACTCAATGATTTTGAGTCACCCTGTTAAAGGATTTACAACAAGCCTGTTAAAGCTACCCTGAGAAGGGATTTTCCAACTGTTGAGATGGTTAGAAATCCATAGGTAATACAATGATCTAATAACAACACTCAAATGCTAGAGCAGATCCGCTTCAGTTCCTTCACACATACAACACACTCTGCAGTTTCTCACTTTCTGGTCTGGCAAGAATCAAGTATCTCTTCACTTGGAGACATACACACAAACATTTGCCAATAATAACAATGAAAGACATCATTGACCTTATAGCCAATTAGGTCATTAGCCAAAACCCTAAAACCCTAAGCTTCTAGGTTAACAATACAGTCGGTCCAATCTTGACCGTTTGATCACATTACATGGGGTAAAGCAATCTTGAACACATCTCAAGATGATCTCCATCGTCTGCTCTCCACCGCTTCAATCTGCATCACTCGTTCTTCACCGCTTCTCGGAGGTAGGAAACCCATGATGTGCTCTTCACCATTTACTAAGATTTTGCACATTCCTGAGGTAGATAGAATCAAATATCTCATGCAAGATCCTCAAGGAAATTATTCACGCACACAAGGATGACGTAGCAACATGATCCAATCACCATTTCAATGCTAGCCCATCACGAGATGTCTTCAGTCAATTCGCACAAACTGGGAATGCATCAACCGGAAACCCCAACTGGTTCGTCTGGTGAAACCCCGATACCGGTTCACAGCTTGTGCATAACCGGTTCACAAACTCCTTCATACTGGTTCCCCTATTCCTGCACATCTATTCACTTGCTGGTTAATTAACTTCTGCATATCGGTTCACTTACCGGTTATTGACATCAATGACAACATACATTATCATCATGTCATCACATTCTGCACATATGCCAACACATTTTACTAAATCTATCTACTACAACATAGATGCTATCAAATCCAGTTTTTGTCTTGGGTAAACCAACAACAAAATCCATACTTACACACTCCCATGGCCGATTTGGGATAGGTAATGGCTGATAGAGTCCAGCATTAGAAGAGGTTCCCTTTGACTTTTGACAAATAACACATTGTTCAACATACTTTCTGATATCCCTTTGCATCTTTGAACAATAATAGAATCTTTGAACAAGTTCCAAGGTTTTATTCAACCCAAAATGACCACTTAAGCAACCATTTTTCTTCTCTTGCATCAATTCCTCTCTCATGGACCCTCTTGGCACACAAAGATGTCCTCCTTTAAATAAAAGACCATTTTGCAAAGTAAAATCTGCATATTCACTATGAAAATGATTCTTAAACTCTTGGCAAACCTTGGAGATGTAAGCAAAATCTTCATCATCTTGGTATAGCCCTTTGAAACTATCAACCCCAATGCTCTTGAGCTGCACTTCTTGAATTGTTAGTAACCTTCTATTTAATGCATCAACAACCTTATTACATTGACCTTTCTTATGCTTAATGGTAAAAGTATAAGATTGCAAATACTCTACCCATTTGATATTCCTATGATTCAACTTTTCTTGGGAGTTGAAGAAACTAAGAGCTTGGTTATCATTATAAACCACAAATTCTTTAGGAAATAAGTAATGCCTCCATTTTCTAAGTGATTGAACAAGTGCATATAACTCCAAATCATAGGAAGAATGCCTTTTCTTGGCTTCATTGAGCTTTTCACTGAAAAATGCAATCGGTCTATTGTCGTGACTTAGAACTACTCCAACCGCTATGTTGCTTGCATCACATTCAATGGTGAAGAGCTTGTCAAATCTTGGGAGAACAAGGACAGGTTGAGTAGCCACCTTTGTCTTCAAGAGTTCAAATCACTTTTGTGCCTCTTTTGTCCACTGAAACTTAGTTTTTACACGTCCTTTGATTGTATCGAGCATAGGTGCACATATCTCACTGAACCCTCTGATGAACTTCCTGTAAAACTGTGCCAAACCATGAAAAATCCTCACTTCACTTGCTATTTTAGGTGTAGGCCAACTGATTATTGCTTCCACCTTTGAGGTATCCATCTTCAAATCACCACTTGAGATTACAAACCCAAGATATACCAACTCCTGTTTCATGAACTTACATTTCTCCAAATTGATAGTTAGTTGCTCATCACATACTTTCTTCAATACAATCTCTATATGCTTAAGATGTTCTTCTTTAAACTTACTAAAAATCAAGATGTCATCTAGATAAATAACAAAAAATTTACCAATGTAATATTTGAGAACTTCATTCATGAGTCTCATGAATGTGCTAGGGGCATTTGTGAGTCCAAATGGCATAACAAGCCATTCATAAAGACCTTCTGTGGTTTTCAATTTTGTCTTCCACTCATCTCCCTCCTTGATTTTGATTTGGTGGTAACCACTCTTGAGGTCTATCTTGGTGAAATACTTAGCACCCCCTAAACAATCCATCAAATCTTCAATTCTTGGAATAGGAAACCTATACCTAATTGTAATCCGGTTGATGGCTCTTGAGTCAATAAAAAGCCTCCAAGTACCTCCCTTCTTTGGTGCCAAAATGATGGGAATTGCACATGGGCTGATGCTCTTTCTTATCAGACCATTAATCAAAAGTTCTTGGATTTGCTTAGCCACTTCTTTGTTCTGCTCCGGTGTCAATTTGTAGGATTCTTTATTAGGCAATGAGGCTTCGAGTATAAATTCAATCTGATGACTTATGGCTTGTTGAGGAGGCAAAGTAGCAGGTGTTCCATCACTTATGTTCTCCTTAAATTGATTGAGTATTTGCTGCACTTCATCAGGAATACAAACCTTCTTGTCCTTCTTTTCCTCTTTTGGTTTCACAACAAGTGCAAACCCCACTCCTTCTCCTTCTTTGAGAGTGTTCATTAACTCCTTCTCACCAACTAATAGCACATTTTGGACCTTTAGATTTTCTTTCTTCTTCATCTCCTATGGACTGAATTTTGTAAGTAACTCCATCTTTTTGAAAGGTGTAGGAATTCATTTCCCCATTGTGTATTACTTTTCTATCAAATTGCCAAGGCCTACCTAAGAGTAGGTGGCATGCATCCATTGGAAAGATATCACATAAAATCTTGTCTTTGTAGCCTCCTATGGTGAACTCCACCCAAGTTTTCTCATTTACCAAAACATGTTGCCCCTTATTGAGCCATGTAACCCTATAAGGATCATTATGTGGGTTTCTTTGTAGTTTGAGTTTGCTTATTGCTTCTTCTGACACTATGTTATCAGTGGATCTTGAATCCACCACCACCTTACACACCTTACCCATGATATTGCACTTTATTCTAAACAAGGATCTTCTTTGACTAGGTTCCTCCTTTATCAGTTCTTTAATCAAAACTCTTCTTATCATGAGGTTCTCTCCAACCTCAGAATCTAAGCTCACCTCTGGTGTCTTCACATTTGCTACATCTTTTTGAATATAACTCACTCTCCTTTCACCTCCTTGGGATGAAGACGACTTCTCAGGGAATCTATAGGCTAGGTGTCCAAGTTGATGACATTTGTAGCACTTCATTGTGGAGAAATAGGACCCTCTTCCTGATCCACTAGACCTTCCTCTACTAGAGTTGCTAGATCCCCTTCCTCTATAGCTGCTCTTGCTATTGGAATCCCCACTTTGATCTACCAACTTGGATTCCCCTTGGGATCTTTGGTCTACACCTCTTCCACCATAGCTACCTCTATGACCTCTACCATCTCTTCCCCTACCTCTGCCTCTATTACTTTGCTCTTGTTTCTTTCTACTCTTCTCTTCCACCTTGAGTGCCAATTGATAGCACTTGTGGATAGTACTAGGACACACCAAGCTTAAATATTCTTGGATATTCCACTGCAAACCATTCAAGTACCTGGCAACCTTGATACTTTCATCTTCTACCACCTTGGATCTCAAACATAACTTCTGAAATTCTTCAGTGTAGCTGCTCACATCTAGTTCTGTTTGTCTCAAATTTTGTCTCCTCTTATGTAGTTGGATCTCATAGTCTTCAGGGATATAGGCTTCTCTCACTTTGGCTAACATTTCTTTCCAAGTGGCAATTGGGTTCTTACCCTGCTTTTGTCTCTCCTCTTGGATGAACTTCCACCAAGTCAAGGCTGCTCCTCTCAATCTAGATTTGGCTACCTTCACCTTTTGGGCTTCACTAACTCCATCACATTCAAAGTGATTTTCTAACTCTTCAATCCACTCCATAACCACTTCTAGTTCCATTTTTCCCCTAAAAAGTGGCACTCCTTCTAGAGACTTACCCCCTAAGGCTTTGATGGCTCTAAGGAAAGGTTCTTCTAGCAAGACAGGATCTGGTTCAGGTGTACCATCCTCCTCTACCACTTCTTTACCCTTTTCTTCATTGACTTTGATAGTCACCTTCTCGGTTTTGTCTTCCACTTCACCTAATTTGTTCTCCAATCATTCCAACTTTTCCTTGAGGAGTCTATTCTCTTCCTCTTGGTCTTCTACCCTTTTGGCTAACTCTGCATTAGTCACCATTTTGAAACTATTTTCACCCACTAACTCAGTTTTTGACATAAACTAGTTCCTTCCAGAGTCTCAACTTGCTCTGATACCACTTTGATAGGGAGACTCTCACAAAGAAGTGCAATTTGGCTCATACACTAGGAACAAGCATCATTGTGGGCTTCCTTGTTTGTCCTATGCCCTTCTCACCTTGTTGAATCAACACCAACCCCCAAACTCCTTTGGAGAACTCTCTACTAATTTGTTTGCTCCTGTTACTCAATCAAGGTTAGGACTCACAGGAGTAAGTCCAACCACCAACATGTCTAATTCTTTATCCTTCACTTGCAGGGGACTAGGAGGAGTATGAGATGGTTTGAAAACTCCTACCATGTGGTTTTGAAGTTTGTTTCCCTTCATTTCTCTATCGCTTTCATAGATTCCTATTTTCAAGGCCTAGTAGCCCTATGAGCCCCTTTTAGCCCCCCCTTCATGGTTTTTGCTCTTTTGTGCTAAAAAATTCCAAATGACCCCCCAAAATCTTTTGTGATATGGATACCCATTTGGACACTCTTCAGGATTTAGGGGATGAGGTGGTTTGATTTGTCCGTACAAGTACAACCCCCAAAATGGCTCTTCTGAAGGGTTTTAGGCTTAGAAGTTTTCTCCAATGGGGTTTACTAATTTCCACACCCTTCTAGACCTCCACACTCACATTGAAGCATTGTATAACATCCAAATTCAATTCCAATCACTTGGAATTATTGGATTAGATCACTATTGCAAGAAAAATTGACAATAGTAGTCATGCTCCTAGTCAGGCTATGACAGAGCTCGCTTAGGGCATGATGGTAAAATGATCCCAAGCAACTTCCAAGACAAAAAATGAAATATTTACACTATTTAAAGACTCCATTACTCAAATCCCTAAGGGCATAGAGAAACCACAAAGGAAATTCTAGTTGGAGTCATTCTTTTGGGCTTTAACCCCTTACTCAGGCCAAGAGCAGTGAAAACAAGAAAGATTTCCAATGCACCAACTAAACCTGCACAATATGTGAATACAAATACTTGTTAATCACTACAAGAATGAGTACTATCTCTCCATGAAAGCACAATACAAAATTCAATGCATTAAGTACAGACTGCTATAAGCAATTTGACAAGTTTTGTGGAAAACAGGAAAATGCTAGAAGTTGCTTATTGAGGAATTTGATCTCTAGATCTTCTAACCTCTTACAATCTTTTGAAAGGCCTTATATATTCCTACTCACTCAAAACCAACCACCCATTGGACTTCTAACCACCAATTTGAGCATTTTTCAAAAATTGCTCACATTGTTGCAAAATGTTGTCAAGCAAACATGACAACTTTTCCTCCATAATGCATTTTTGCAACTTTTGCATATATACACACCCTTGACCCCCTAGGATGGTTTCCTAACAACAAATAAACATTTACAAAATCCTTATGAGGCCTTACAAGGAGTTTTACATAATTTTGCTACATGATGCCATTTTAGGCTTACAAAGGCACATAGGCGAAAACTGAGTAAACAAGTTAAAATTAAAGACCAACAGACTATAAAACAAACTCAAGCAAATTATTGGACTCTTCAATAGTCCTTTATTCAATATTTGACCCAATGAGGGTCATGCACTCCAAAATTTTGAAAATTCATCAAGAAATCTCAGATGCTTCTGCCCCAGTAGGTAACTTTGATTTGAAGGTTTATACAGATGTAGACTGGGCAGGTAATGTTGATGATAGGAAGAGCACAACTGGTGGTGCATTATTTTTGTAGGAACACTTGTATCATGGTGCAAAAAGAAGTAGAGCTGTATATCACAGTCCACTACTGAAGTTGGATATGTTGCAGCGTATATGAATTGTACCCGGGCAATCTGGATGAAACACATTCTTGAAGGATTCAAGCTGAAGATTACAGAACCTATAAAGATTTTATGTGACAACACCAATGCAATAAATATTTCAAAGAACCCGGTATTGCATGCTAGAACCAAGCATATTGAGCTGAATATCATTTTTTGAGAGAAAAAGTGCAGAGTAAAGATGTGTTATTGGAGCATGTATCCACCAAGGAGCATCTAGCGGATATCTTTACTAAATCTTTGCCTAAGACTACTTTTGAGTATCTTAGAGGTCAGCCAGGGGTATGAGGTCAATTGAGCATGATGTGGAATACATCAGTCCCAGAGCTAATTGAAGAATCTTGAAGCAGGATTGGTGTAGAGTGGAGTAATTCCACAGGGGGAGCATCAAGTTGCAGGTTGATGTTGCAGAACAATGAAGTATGACACTGCATGTTTTACTTTCACTTTGGTATTGTTGTCAAAGGGGGGGAAGAACTATATGATTATGGGGAGAAGAATTGTATGATTGACAGAGAGAAGATCTATAGCCAGTTACTAGTTGAAGACATGGAGACTCAGTTGAAGGAGAATACATAGTAAAATGTAAACCAAGATTCCTATTCACAATCATAACAATAAAGGATATTGATACTTGTATTTCCATCAATGCCAAAGGGGGAGATTATTGGCATTTGTACGAAGATTGTATTAATGAACTATGATGTTGTCATTGATGTCAATTATAATCGGTAATGATGTTATAATAATGTTGTTTTGTAACTGGTATTACTAGAGAAGAAGTGAGATCAATCGATAAACCCTACCTATTGATGTGCCAAACCCTAACCGATGGAGCTTGGTGAATCGATTGTATTGGTTTATGATCAAATGATGAGCGGTAATGATTATGCCACATATGCATGTTGTATGAGAAGAGTTTCAAATAGTTTTTGGCACGTAGAGATAATGGTTTTATCTTGGGAATGAGCAAGTTCATTGCATGTAATGGAAATCACGTGATGAGTTATAAAGTTCAATGAAGCGGTGATCAAGGAGTGGTCGAGGTTGTCTTGAATGATGCGCAATGATTGCTATGTAATCCAATGATCATACTTGAACCAATTTATTTGTAATCTCTATGAGATCTTAGGTTTGTGATATGCTACCGACCTATTGTTTTTGTTTATAAGGTCAATGAGTTGTTTTGTTGTAGTGTTGGCAATTTTGGTTGAATGTAAGAGTGATTGGTTACCGAACCAAGAATGTATCTAAAGTATGTGTAAAGGAAGATATGAGCATGAAAAGGATCTGATTCAACAGAGTAGTGCTATTCACCAGATCAACAAACCCCTGTTGTTCTCTAACAATTACAACAGTCAAATCCCTTAACCGGGTAAGCTCTAACAAGCTTAGTAATATCTAAATCCTCTAACTAGGTGATCCATTATCTTGGATTTCAAATCCTCTACCGAGGTTACTCCTAACAGGGTATTGCTTCTAATAGGGCATTATAGTCAATCCCTTAACCGAGTGGTCCCTAATAGGATCTGTTCTTAATAGGACTTATTGTAAAGCTTTAACAGGCTTGGCTCCTAACAAGGCAAACTTCAGAAGAGTTCAAAATACTTGTGGGTATTCATCCCCACCGTGGTTTTTCCCATTTGAGTTTCCACGTCAAAAATAATTGTGTCAAGTGGTGAATGTTTTTGTGGTTATGTTTGATATGGTTAATTTGCTTAGCAACTAAATCCACTTAGTTATGATATGATGACAGGCAACAATCTGAAATGAGCTTTTACTTTTGTTAGTAAAGTATTTGGTTGTTTTGGTTAAAAGGTTTTGAGAGTTTCAAAGTTGTTTTACTATTATTCTGTTATGATAGTCAACCGGTTTACTTGATAGCGATATTGCAATTTGTTAGTTCAGTGCTTGAACCAGTCATTTCTGAGTTTGACTTGAGAGGTTGTTTTGTTTGGTGAAAATTTTATGTCAGTTTTTTATCTACTGATTCACCCCCCCTCTCAGTAGTTGACCGGATCCTTATTGATTCATCAGACCATCACAAACATTAGATGATGAGTCACTTTAGAGCGAATCACAAAATACCCATCCTAACTTTGTTAGAGCTAATTAGAGATCCCTTGGGAGAGATTATCCTCAAGAGAGTTCTATCTATGACATCACCTACTCAACACCAAATTATGACTATTACGTCATGAATATTGAAATACTCAATGATGACCAATACTATGACCTACCTATGCTTCATCCAGAACTGGTTGACTGGGAAAGTACTGAAAACCTTGAATTGGATATCTTTTCCAATGATCATGCCTTAGTCATATATCTTAATGATATTGAACCAATCACACCTAAGAGATCTTCCACTAGTGAATCAAGTAACGCTTCTTGCAGTCAGGAGGGTGCCAAATCATCCAATCACAAAATTGAAATAAAAGAAGGAAAAGGACCTAGTGTTGAAAATCATTTTATGGGAACACTAGATCCGTTAAGAGGAAAAATAAAGGATGTATTTGACGATGAAAACCTCCTTGAGGTGCTGGAAGATGGAAGGTTTGACACCCTCCCTGTAGATTTTCAGGAGAGATTTGCCATATTGATAGAGTTGATAGAAGCAATAAACATTGGCACATCAAAGGATTCCAAGGTCCTTCATCTTGCTGCATCATTATCAGATGAAGAAAAGAAAGACTACATAGAGTTCTTCAAACAAAGGTCTTTCATGTTCAAAAATCATTAATGCAGAAATAGGAAATAAGGATGAATCACCAAATCCTTAACTATCAAAGCAATTTCAAACATAAACCGATAGAAATTAACACAAGATAAGAATACATTCAAATAAATGAAACTCCCTCATCCTACATCGTGGCTTCCATTGTGCTTCTCTGAATTGTGCTTGTAGGTGGCTCTCAGGTATTGCACTGGGATTCTTGCATAGATTAGACAATTGTTTGAAGACTGTGATTCTAGATTGAAATGAGCAAAGAGGTTGAATTTATAGATTTTCAACACAGAAGGGATGAGAATTTGAACTCAAGTGTGATTGATAGATAACTGATTTTGATTGATCAGTTGATTGAGGAGTCAACTGAATTGATTAACCAGTAGACTGAATAGACTAGCTAGTTGACTGAGTTGATTAATCAGATGTTTGAATTGATTGGAGAGATAAGTGGATTGATTGATCAGTAGACTGAATAGATGGATTAGTCAGAAAAAGGTGATTGAGAGTTAAAAAGGGTGATTGATGAGTTAATTGAGTTAACTGATTTAATCAATTAGTTCTGATTTTAACATGTGTTGTAGATTTTGAAATTGAATTTGATTTTCATTTTCAATTTGGATTTGAATTTGGGCTTTCAAATGCTGAAATGCACATGAAATTAATTGAAATTCACATTTGGTGAAATATGAATTTGAAAATGTGAAATTAGATTAAATTAATTGGAATTAGGCGAAATTCGAATTTGGGAATAGATGAAATGAAATTAGATGGAATTAATTGGAATTATAATTTGGGGAATTGACATAATTTAATTAATTAATTAAATAGTTTAAATGAAATTATTTAATCATAGGAAATTGAATTAATTAAATAATAAAGATTATTTAACTACGGAAAGTATCGCAATTAATTAAATAAATAATATTTAATTAATATTCGAGATAGGGTTAATTGATTAGAATGATGAATTGATAGAAATTCGAATAATTAGTAATAGTCAAGGGTGATGATTAGAAGAAATAATTAATTTAACCAGATAATTAAAGAATTACTTGGTTAAACAAACGAATAATTAGTGTAGGATTGATGAGATATTTTTAGGTGTCTACATTTGCCCCTCTTTGACACAATGTCGGAATGACATTGTTTCAAAGAAAAGGAAAAAATTTCTGCCCCAATATGCCCCGGTGACATTTAGGGTATAAATATGCCCCATCGGAAAAAGTGGTTGAAAAATTGTGAAATTAAGACCATTTTTTCAGAAATGTGCTAGAAAGTGATAATGTAAAGTTTGGTAAGGTTTCGATCTCGTTTGGTATGTCTACAACTGCGTTGAAGTTGGAGGGGTCCACGAGCGTTAGGGTGACAAAAACCCTACTTTTGAGCTATAAATTGGAAATTAGTATTGATTTGAGCTCATTTGCACTCATTTTCTTTATAAGAGTTCCTTTGAGATATCAGTTCTTTTGGCATCATTGGAGAGAGATGGTGGGTCACAAAGCGAGGCTGCTTTTGTCCGAGCGAGTGTGATCGTATTAGAGACCTCCCGACATTAGTGGCATGGTGAGTTTTCATGAGTTTTTCTCATTTTCGTGTGTTTTTTTTGATTTTTTTTGTCGATGTCTGGTAATGTCCAATTTTTCTAATTCGTAATTGATTGTTGATTTAGCCGCATTTGCTAATAAAAATTCACATTTGATTTAAATAGTTCACAATTTATATTTTGTTCGGCAATTGCAATTGTTAATTCGCAATTGACAATAATAATTTGCATTTGCAAATTTTAGTTCGCATTTGCAAATATTAGTTCACATTTGCTTATTTGGTTCGCAATTGCCTTAAACGATTCATAATTTCTAATATTAGTTTGCAATTAATATGATATTAATATTTTTGTGTTTTCTGTCGATGTGAATGATGTATCTAATCTATTTTTCTTTTTCTCAAATGCAGGAGCATTATCCAGTCTTGATTGCGAGACAAACGAGGCCAGATGGTCTTGATCAACGTCATGAGTTAGATGTAGAGGATATTGATTTGCTGGGACTGGTTGGATTGTACCATATAGCGCACTTGCCTGAGGTGATGGCCAACAGGGCCATGATTACTGCTTTGATTGAGCGTTGGCATTCAAAGACTTGCTCATTTCATCTTCCGACAGGTGAGGCATCTATCACACTTGAGGATGTGTGGTGTATTTTACACATTCCTATATTTGGTGCATGAGTTATTTTTTATTGTTGTGATGGAGTATCTGCTTTGTGTGCGCTATTTGAGTGTTCTAAGGATGATCTCCATAATTGGGGTCAATATGAGATTCATTGGGATTATTTTGATTATGATTATCTCACTATTGTTCTTGGTTGCACTATTGTTGGATTATTGATCCCTGATAGATGTACCCATGGTTTTCCTATTGGATGGGGATGAGTGATGCACGATATGATTATTGACAGATGAGTATTTTCTTGGGGTCCCTGTCTCCTGGTCACTTTATATCATTAGATGCATGGGATTGTTTATTTGCGACAAAAGTCTATTGGATGTGGCATTACTTTTCTCCAGATATGGGCTTGGGAGCACATAGCTATATTTCATCCTGTGTTACATGTTGATTTAGAGCTAGCATAGCCATATGCTTACAAGTACATTATTGGTGTGAGACACAGGGTGTTGGGTAACATTTTGTATTGGTGTCATCATATTGATATCTTACAATATTTCTCATGGAGACCTTATCTCACTTGCCCTAGTTTGGCTAATGATTCCCAACATCTTCCTTTTTGTTGACCATAGAGATATCTCATTGGTCGAGATGTGGGTGGTGTTGGGTGAATATTTTGTCACTAGCGTGCTAATGACAAAATATATAATTCACACAACGCTATGCTGAGAAATTAATCTCTCCTCTCATCAAGGGGAGGTTCCCTATGAAATTTCTCTTCTAATTAATAAGAAATTAAATTTGTGGGTTGGTTAGTGTTGGGCATATAACTCTCTTTTTTCAGAGTTTATGTATTCTCCCTAAACCTAGTTACAATTTCTCTACCTCTTCAGATACTTAAAGAAAAAAACTATCAATCTAACAAATTACACCAAGAGTTACTATTAAGGAGCACAAAGTCTCTTTTAAGGTAACGCTAATTCACACTGATCGTTACAAATTAAACAATTAGAAACTTAGCTTAAAGCTCAAAGTCTTCAAGTATAGATTTCTAATCCATTAAACTACAAATAACCGCAACAATACAAAGCTTACCACAAGTTACTTAAACACCAAAGGATTTCCCAAATATGCCAGAAGCACACAGTCTACTCGCACAATTCAAGAGCTCTCTAACTCACATAGCAATCTCTCCAATATCAAGGAAGTAAAGAATATATGTAAGCAATGAACATAAGAACGTTGACTCACAAAAACACTCTTATTGATACAACACAAAGTTTGAAATCAACAAAATGCTTTCTTTATTTGCTTGATAAAATTCTCACTACAAAAGCACAAAGTCTTCTTTGAGGCAAAAATTCTGCAGAGTTTGCTTAGCATGAAAAAGATCAAAAAATATTTACAAATGAGGTCCTCCTTAAATAGGAAAAGAATGGAGAGAAATGTGGGCACAATTGACTAATTCAATTGCACAGTCCCACTTTATTACAACTATAGCATAAAGAAAACGTGCAGCTGCATAAAAACTGACAGCATCTATTGATGCAACTGCATAAAAAGAAAGTGTCAAAAGGGGACACTTTATTAATCTCTCCTCCTCATTGGATTTCTGAAAATCTTCAAACTTGGCAAGGATGACTTTCATCTTTGTTTCGTATGGCATTGGGGTAGAACTGGTGATCACCCGAACATGGGAAGTTGCATCCTTGATCTTTACCTGTTTCTTCTTAGCATCTTTCAGCATGGATGCGAGGACTTCAAAATTGACCTGGATCTCCAACAACTTATCAAAGGTATCAAGTGAGAAATCATGTCCCGTGCAGTGATCCATCAAGGAAAAGAATTCCTGCGTGATAACTTCAGCAGTGACGAGGTTTTGATCACCATCATATAAATAACAGGGAAGATCACCAACTTTGGCAAAAATGAGGTCGACCTCGTCATCACCTTCTTTCTTTTCCTGGTCTAGTTCTGCAATCATCAACCTTATTGTCTCTTTCTTATGAGACAATAAGGACAAAATCTGGATGTATTTTTCCCTTGTGGGAATTACCTTATTCTCAACAAGGACATCTATTCTGAAGTCCTCCATTTTACTCCAAGAGATAGTACTTTTTTCCACTTCCTCGATCTCCTGTGATAGTGAAGTTTTGAGTCCTTGCATTTGACTCTAGATTACTTCATAATCAACCAATAGTCCCATAGTCGAAATTAGAAGATGAGAGCCTTCTGAATGTAGTTGTGAAATCCATTCATCCATCACTCGACCTTTAGCTCCTACTTGCTCAATCTTCTTTAGAGCTTCAGTATCCATCAAGGATCCTAAAGGATCGACCTCTTGAGAAGATTTTGTAACTTTGAGAAGAACATTGGTTAGCTGTTCACACTTCTGCTTCAACTCATTTTTCTTGTCACTCTCTTGATCCAATCTCCTCAATAATGAGTTAAAAGCCATTTGAGAATCTAATTATAACTCTCATATGTTTCCACCCTAAGCTCTACAACCTGCATGGTATAATCCTCAGATCGTATGTTGCCTCTATCCTTATTTGACGATGACACCATAACCTCAACATACTTTCTCTTAGAAACTGGGTCTACTACCACTTGAGATACTGTCTTTGGCTTCTTTGTTCCTTTAGGCTTTGGAGGAGCCAGACATTCAAAGTCAAACTCATCTGGAGAAATTACCTATTTTTTCCTCTTAGGGGCCATTACTTCCATCCAAGGAGGTAATTCTAGATTGGCTGATGGAGTAGTAGCTCCCTATTGATTTTGAGTTAAAGTTTCGGGAGTAGGTTGACTGGAGCTCGGAGCAGTTAAGAGCGTTGTTGATGACACCACTATAGAAGTATCTAGTGGTACACTCGTTGACGTTGCAATAGTGGCTGCTATTGACACCTTTTCAGCTACCGATGGGAGAGTTGAAGGCACTGTAGATGCAACTTCAGTACTTACCAATGATGGAATTTCTGTTATAACTGTAGTAATAGGTAAGTCCATTGAAGCTTCTTCTGCAAATACCTCTTCCAGGGCTTCATTAAAATCCATCATTGTAGACTCAATGGTAGATGAGGGAATGTCGTCCAGATTGGAGAAATTGGTGATTGTGAAAAATTGTTGAGTGGCCTTTGACTGAGCCATGCCCATACTTAGATCTCCATCTTGAAAATCTTGATCTTCTTCATCAGAGTCAGATTCAACATAGTGGATGACTACTTGTGAAACAGTCGAGGCATCTACTCCTGCTGGATGCAATACTTCTTCAACCTGTACTTCCTCTTGTTGAGGAATTTCACCTTCTTCAACTTCTTTTCCCTTTCCAACTTCATTGGTAGGCGATTGTTCTGACTCTTTCACCACTGCTTCTTGTGCTGTGAAAGATTCACCCTTCTTCAACCCTTTAATTGTAAATTTAATTTTGGGCCCTTTACTCTTCGACTATACTATTGGAGCTGAGGATAGCGCTTGTGGGTCTACCCTACTCTTTGTTCTTGTTTCAACCGTGGCTATCTTGCCCACTGGGCCATCACTGTTATCATCATCACCTGAACTAGCAGGAAGCTGTTTCATCTTGAGATTCCTTTTCAGCAACCAAGCATTGGTGTTTGCTAAGATAGGAGAGATCCTCTGAGTAATATATTTTCTTTCTTTCTTCAACCATTGCACTAGTGGAAGTGGGGAGTCAACAATATTCTTCTCATAATAGATAGGGTCTACTATGTCATCTGTGTCTTCCATGGTCATCGGGATCTTAGCTAAATCCAAATTTTCAATTTGCTCCAAGGTAAGACGACTGAAATCCATCCTCCTTATATCCTCTTCATTCTGATAATCTGCCCAAACATCCTCAAACCTGTAGACATGAGTATAACTCCTCCTGATTTTGCTCTTTATGCCATGAAAGTCAAAATTGTTTCATGCCTTGAATCTTCGCACGGTATTCCATTGCATTTCTTCTTCCATTTTTTTGTCTTTAGGGTTGGTCAGCACTGAGTACCTACCGATTGATTTTGGAAACTTCAACCCTGTTTTATGTGCTTGTGATTGTTTCTCATGCACATTAATCAGTTGTCTACACAACTCCATGAGAATGATCTTGTCTGAAGGGAACCTTGGTAGAATAAAGGGCTCTCCTGAGAAACATCCGATCCAGATGTAGGTGAATGTAGGAAATTGAAGAAAAACACAACCATAATGAGATACCCTATTGTAAGCGGCCTCTGGAAATCTCTGCTTTTGAAGACCCTTATCAAACATACATTTCCACACAACAAAGAAAGCATCGTTGACTCTTCTGTAATGGTTACCTTGATTCTGGATAGTAAGTTGATCATAATACTCCTAGACAGACACCAATCTTCTATCACCCTTGGTAGACAAGCTTGGATATTGCCTCATTGAAGCAACTGCATAAACCAGGTATGAGGTCATGTAAAACTTTAGAGTCACCTTGACCTCCTTCAATTGAGCATAGAGCGCATCACTAATCTGCTCTCCCCAATCGATTCTTGCGGCCCCCTTTCTGATTATATTTATGTAATAAGACATCCAGTTTTGAAAATAATGAGTCTTTTAACCCCCTCACTCTGGATAACATGGTGACCATGTCGTTATATTCCTCATTAATATCACTTTTGTGAAAGGACTTAGGCAAACGTGAGGTGAGGGAATTTCTTGCAGCAAAGAGATAAATGATATTGATCACCTTTTTGCATTTATCCTCATGTTTCTCGTAGTACTCTTGAGCACTCTCTTGAGAAATATCAGCCACTTCTTCAACTGGTGAACCCTTGAAAACACTGTTAAAGAACACACTATCTAGGGTCATGATGACATTTTGATCAACATCCTTTACCTGCCTTGTATTTGGATCAAAGTGATCCGCTATTGCCAGTACAAATTCAGGATCATGAGCCGTAACTAGGAAAGATGCATACTTAAGCAACTCATATTTGATTAGATTGGTTAGACGAGTAGGAGCGTTCTGAACCCAGTCAACAAATTCTTGCATATCAACATGCCCAATTTCAATGTCTTTGATCTCCTTAATATTTGAGTCTACTGAACTCTCTGGGTACAGATTCAAGTACTTGTCATACTTGTATTTCATCTTTCTTGATGATGCTTTACTTGGAGAAGATTCCAACTGACCTGAGGAAGACTCGGGCTTGTTGTGAGGGAGCTTTGACATTCATGATGACTATATTCAACACTGATGATTAGCTATTCATCATTATCAAAATTGATACGGATCAAAAAATGGGACTCAAAACAGGCTTGGGAGTAAAACTGCCAAAAACAGCAAGTCGGGGAAAAAAGTCCGAAATGCTCTTTTGAAAACAAAAATTGCACATTAGATTTTAAAGTCCGAAATGCAATTAAAAATACCTTGATCAGCATATCGGACTTTAAAGTCCGATGTGCAAATCCGAGATGGGTCATCAACACATCGGACTTTAAAGTCCGATGTGTCAATCCAGGGAAGTCAATAGTACATCGGACTTTAAAGTCCGATGTGCAGGGGAAATCAATAAAACAAGCACATCGGACTTTAAAGTCCGATGTGCAACCTAGGAAAGATTAAAGGCACATCGGACTTTAAAGTCCGAAGTACCTTCAAAGGGGGAAAACAACTAGTTGACATGTCGGGTTTTGAAACCCGACATGTCAACCTACTCCCCTCCGTATATCGGATTTTAAAGTCCGATATGCGAAGGTTAAGATACCGCATACCGGACTTTGAAATCTGATATGCGGAGATACTTTTCTCCAACTGCACATCGGACTTTAAAGTCCGATATGCAGCTTTAGAAGGGGGACTTCGGAGGAATAAGAAGGAGCAATCGAAGTTTAAAATCTGAATGCTCCTTCGACACACAAAGCGAAAACCAAAAGAAAACAAAGCAAGACAAACAGAAAAACTAAAAGCAAACAAAAACCCGAAAATAAAACAAAATACAAACCCTACCTCTTCCGCAACAAGTGATGTTGAAAAATTTGACAAGGAGAGATCTGATCCGAGTTGAGGTGAGCAAAATCTGAGTCACGGTGAGGAAAAAGGAGGAAGGCGCGCATAGGAAAAACCAAAATGAAGACTAAAAATGCAAAAATTAACTTAAAAATCTTTTAAACAAACCCTAATTAATTAATTAATGCGACATTAAATACTGTAGACGTATAAAAATGACCATATTCCTAAATGAATATTTTATGTTCATTTCTCTATTTAATTAAATCCAATTTAATTAAATTACCCGTATTCCTCTATTTAATTAAGTAAATTACTCAATTAAATTCACTATACCCATTTAATGAATAAATCATTTTTATTCAATTAAATCCCTTCTATCCACTTTTAATTAAATAAGTTATCCTAAATTGAATAAATCTAATTTATTTAATTTCCCCAAATTGCAACCAAATTGAAGTAAATTCATTTTATTTCAATTAAATCCTATTATCCTTCCATCCACTTGCATTTTCCTACATCTCCCACTTGCTTCCTAAATCCCTTCCTAATTTCTTCTAGACCCTTCTAATCACTTCTAAATTAACCTAACCCATCTTCTAAACTTTGTCACATCCCTAAACAAAGGGAAGTCACTTCTCAAAACCTTAAAGTCTTTGATAACCATTAAAGGCTTCAAGTCTTCAACCACTTAATTTTCCAAAGTCTCCCAAACCATTAATGGTTAATTCAACCCTCTTACATGGTTAGAGACTTTTTGCCTAACTTAACCTTCATCCAACCCAAGGGTCTCTTCAAGCATTTATTGCTTTGACCATGGTTATTCCTTAATCATTTGCACAAGAGTTTATCCTTGGATTAACTCTTAATCCAATGGGTAATCCTAACTTAAGCTTAACCCTTATCTCTAGATAACCATGAGGTCTTCTTAGGCATTTAATGTCTCCAACCCCTTCTCTCAAACCAACCCTATGTTGACATTTGTCATCATTTTATTGGTGCAAATTGCAAACATGGATTCCAAACTTTCAAACTCAACCCTTGATCAACTCTTTCAATCCTGACCATCCATTGCCCTATTTTTGCTATAAATAGAGCTCTCATCCCTCCATTTTAAAAATCCAAGTTTGTAGTATCATACTTATGCTCAAATACATTCAAACTTTCATTTCATATATGCTCATCATTTAGCCTCTCTTTTAACTAGGAATTAGTCTAAATATGCATGCTTAGAATACTTACTTTATCATTTAGCTCAATCATAGACTAATATATCATGTTAGGATAGTATTTATACTAACCTTGTCATCTTATAGTTAGTTTATTGCATTTCTAGAATCATGCATAGCTTAGGATGCATCTCATATTACAAACCAACAAAAAACATCCCTCGTTCTTGCATTTGCCATCCCTAAACCATTTTGCTTAGTGATCTGAGAGCAAAAACATTGGTTTGAGGGACCGTGTAAGATAGAGAACCATGGGACCAACCTTGGGAAGTTGAGTGATACTTCATTACTCCATAGCTTGCACCAAGAAGTCCTGTGGGTGTGTGAGCAAGGCTCCATAGAGCTCCATTTTTCACATATTGAGTTCTATCGACCCACTTTTCCTGCATACAAATACAACTCGCGGTTGCATGTCAGGATTTAAAGTCCGACATGCAGGCTAGGAACACTTGTACATCGAACTTTAAAGTCTGACATGCAAACTTTGGACAAACCACCTGCAGTTCAAACTTTAAAGTCTGAACTGCAAGCTAAGACAACCTGTAGTTGGGACTTTAAAGTCCGAACTGCAGGCTGAGACCACCTGCAGTTCGGACTTTAAAGTTCAAACTGCAGGCCAGAAAACCCACAAATACACATCGGACTTTAAAGTCTGAAGTGTATTTAGCAAAAAGACCCTGCAGTTCGGACTTTAAAGTTTGAACTACAGGTAAAACTACAAACTTAAGGGGACTGGGAAAACAATAAAAACAAAAAGCAAGGAACAAAATGAACTAACCAACCAAGTCGATTAAGCTCTCTCGAAGACCATAAGGTACGAAATGGACCAGTTTCGTAGGGCTGCCTCATGATTTTGGCCGTGCTAAAATTGAGGATAATAGGTGGTCACAGGGTTATTGATATGCATCTTCCTGGCCGTGTACTTTGATAGTTTGGGGAGATACAGGGTATTCCGGATGTGACAACTTATTTTACTCATACTACTCGCGAGATCAGTGATTGGGGTGCATGTGTGCAGCCTCATATTTCTATTGTCAAGTTTGATTCTCTTGCTCCTGTTCAGTGGGGCTGGCAAGTTGGTGTAGCAGATCTAGGGACTACAACACAATATAGTGTATGGTGGACACAACATAGGCCCATACATTTGATAGATCCGACATTCTCTATTGCCACCCAACAAATTAGATATAGTAGGGGTCTTAGGGGGAGAGGGAGAGGGAGAGATGGAGGAGGGAGAGGATAGGATAGGGGCCAAATAGATCTTATAGAAGAAATTACAGAGTAGGTGGGGAGTTGAGAGGTGGATGAGGATGTCGGTGGAGAGAGAGAGATGTGGATATCAGTGGAGAGACCGCCTCTTTGAGCAGTTCTGATGGGAGCGAGAGTGAGGGCAATGAGTTGACATCAGTCTCATCGAGAAATGATGGGGTTGATGGTGGAGATAGTGGACATGATGTTGATATGCCCGAGGTCGTGGAGAGAGGAGGTGTGGAGGGTGGTGATGAGGAGGGATTGAGAGATCGGGTTAGGAGTCTGGAGGACTTGGTTGCCACTTTGCGACAACGAAGGATGGAGGATAGGATTTATTTCAGCAAGTGATGGAGGATCTTACCGCAGAGAGAGAGATCAAATAGCTACTAAGAGGGATCAGATAGCTATGGAGAGGGATCAGATAGCTGCTGAGAGAGATCGGCTACAGAGGGAGAGAGATGACGCGGTGAGGCGGATGTGGTTGGTTCAGACAGCTTATGACTAGCATTTTGCTTTGAGTACTGATGCACGCAGATAGTCTGATAGACTTTATTATGCTGTGCATGAGGCTTTGTATTATAGACAACTTTATGATGGTTTTGTACCTGAGGCACATAGAGCTCCTATTTTTAGTGATTATAGAGGTCGTTCAGGATCTAGTAGGTCTACTTCTCGATGGATCAGCAGTGGTGGTGTTATGGGTCCACCTTAGACATCCTCGGGACATCCTGGGGCAGGATCCGACAGACAAGATCCACCTGGAGATAGAGGTAGCACTGGCTGAGATGTTATGTTATTGATGATGTATCATAGATATGATATATTTTGACACATTTTTATGAGATATATGATATACGTTTTTGGCGATGAGTTATTTGATGATGCATTTTATGGTCTAATGTTTTTGTTTTTACTTTATGCTTACTTGATAATGCATCTAAGGTGAATGTGATATTATGTAGTGATGTGAAGTACCTTTATTTTGCAATGTATGAATCTATATGTGATGATTGATGAAATGCTTGTGATAATGCAAAGGACTTATGCAACATTATGTGAATTGATTTATGTGAAAATGCAATGTGAATTTTTTTTTGTGTCAAAATAGGTGTTGAAAATCATGAATTTGGAAGAAGTGTTAGTTGTTAGATGGAGAATGAATTAGAATAAATGATATGAAAGGATAAATCAATTGAATCAACCTTTTATTTATTCCAGAAGTAGATATGATAGAAATGATTTGATCGATAGAATTTTGATGAGAAAGTCTTCATTGCTTTATTCGTAGTGCAATACATTATCATCATTGAGTCTTGTTATGTAACAATGGAGCTTATTACACTAGGGTATGAGGAACCAAAATGTATAGATATCTCATTGCAAGAAACAAACAAGTAGCAGACAAGGAATGAACCCTCCGTTCTGGGAATTATGCTACTGGTCGAGGTATGTGTGGCATTCATAAGCTGAATCCTCCTATCACAGACACCCACTAGAGAAATTGCCCCAGAACTTCATTGGTTCAAACCACAAACAACAAACAAAGAAAGGGATCATGCCCATCATGACTCATCTAGTCACTTTTTGGACATCCTTGAGTAGCTAGAAGCAATGATCTTCGCCAATTTGATAAAAAGAGTCAAAATAGACAAAACTCAGCATTTGGACTGACTATGCTTTTGCTTTGATATGTTTGATGTGATTTTGATAATGTCTGGTTTCAGAAGTTTCGGACCCCATTTAAGACCGATTTGTCTGGTTTCGAGTGTATCCATTCTGTTTAAGACAAGATGTTGATCATGTTGATAGTTTGATAGTGATTTGATAGATTAGACATTTGATCAGCTTAATTGTAGATATTTTGACAAGATAGTTGTATCATTTATTTAAGTTCGTACGTAGTGTTTGGTGGATATCTACTAGGGTTTTGCAAGTTTTCAAATGATTTTTCGATGTTTTTGATTGATTTTTTTTTAGGACTTTATCTGATTTTTAGAATTTTTTCAAGATCATTTTATGATTTTTAGAAAAAAAAATTCTGGACAATTTATGATTTTTAGAATTTTTTCATGACTTTTTATGATTTTTAGAATTTTTTCAGGACATTTTATGATTTTCAAAATTTTTTCACGTTTTTTATGATTTTTAGAATTTTTTGGATGTTTTATGATTTTTGGACTTTTTTGGATGTTATGATTTTTAGACTTTTTTGGATGTTATGCTTTTTAGACTTTTTTAGGACTTTTTATGATTTTTAGATTTTTTTCAGTTATGCCCCCAAGTATGCAAACCTATATGATATGATTATCTTCAAAATGCGTATGGAGACAATGAATTTAGACATCAGCTATACTAATGTAGTGTAGCGTCATAAAATTGCGACACTTGCAATTTCGACTGCATTTGGGTCTTCACGATGGCGACGCAACGTTGAACCTGAATGGAGACCCCGAAACCTGTTTATGACATCAAAAACTACATCTTTATGCACCTTGGCCTAATCCTCCTTGCACCCTCCTATCCTAGGAGGTGGGACCATGGCGCCTAGTGCCCTGGTCCCTCAGGACCATGGCGCCTAGCGCCCTGGTCCCTCAGGATCATGGCACCCAGCGCCTTGGTCCCTGGCCCTATTTTGGGCCCGGTCTCTTGTTGGGCATCGGGTCTTCAAGTTTACAAATTGGAAAATAATTCTCCTAGGTCGGCCTAAGGTCGGAAAAATCAGTCTCCTAACCCTAATTGACAAGTATATAAACTACATTTCCTCTCCCAAAAAGAGGAGGGAAAATATATGTGTGCAAGAGGTGGAAGCGATATTCAAACATTCAAACATTCAAGCATTCAAGCATTCCTTCAAGCAATTGAGCATTCTAAGTCTCCATTCAAGGCTAAGTGTTGCATTCAAGACAAGGATTCAACCATTGAAGAGGGGATCACCTACAACATACAACATACAACATCATTACACCTTCGCATGTAAGAATACAAACATTCTTACAACAAGGTTGCAGGTACACGGCTATAATTGAAGATCTGGAATCCCTGTGCAGAGACAAATAGATCCCCCTTCGTTTTGCGGATTTTTCGGAGGACCGTGTGCACTCCGGGCGCCATCGTCCAGTCAACTTTCGCTCAAATTTGCAGAACAACATCGTCTCGACATTTTACTACTAATTTCAGTTGCGCAGCTTCATCCCGTATCCCTATCTCAGTTTATAAGCGAATCTTTCTTACTTTGCATGCACTCCTAGTTCAATCCTTCTATCTACATTCTTTACAAAAGAGGGTATCCTTGATGTCTCAACCCTTGAAACTCATGTAGAATTCAGTCTTGCATTGTGTGGGATTGGATCTTGTGGGTTTCTACCCCTCTTTTGAATGTAAAGTCTCTCCTAAGCAAAAACCGTCAACTCTAGTGACCCCCTTTCTCTCCTTGGAGTGGGGGAAACACCTAGGGTTCGATTTTCCACTTTACATTCTGGTGAACCCGACATGAACATCCTAATTCTGATTATTCATGGTTAGATCTAAAAAATTTGCTTCCTTAATTACATTTCCATGTTTGATCTTTTGCAAATTTTAGAGGTTAATGGCATAAAAACCCTAAATTTTCTTTTTAGTAATTGAGCTTGTGAAATGTTTAATTGTTAATGCTTGTTTCAGATCTACCCTTCTATTGCAAATTGTCAAATCATATTTGTGCTTTAATTCTAAAAATTAAGTGGTTAAGTGTCAAAACCCTAATTTTTAAAACCCTCTTGATTCAACCTTTAACCAATGATTTCACTGATCAAAACACCTCCAAATCGGCTGTAACTTTGGATTCCGCAACAAAATCACAATATCTCTCGTCCCTGGAAATTTGGAAAAAAGTTGCGAGGACCGTGTGCACCCTGAGCGCCATTGTCCCTAACATTTTTTCTGAAATTTCGGGAGCTAGATCTTATTGTATTTTTCTGCTAAAATCCAGAATTTTGGCTGATTTCATCAATTCTAACACTTTCAAAATTAAAGTCAAAGTTGGTCTAGTGATTGCTTGGATTGAGGCTTTTAATCATTCAAAAAATTGTTGAAATTGAAATTCATGTCAAAATTGTGTTTCTTACTGTCCTAAATCTGAAAAGTGTGTTGGCATTCATTCGAAATTTCAGTGCTTTATTCAAAATTTTTGCAGTTTGTGACTTTTGAAATTAAATGTTTAATTGCAACAACCTTGATTTCCACTTTCAAAATTGAATTTTGTGTGAAATTGAGTCAATTTTTAAATTTCAAAACCTGCATTGCTTTTAGTATTCTCTCTAAAATCATAAAATTCAAAATTTCAGTTCCCCTCTCTTTTTCAAAATTCAAATTTTGCATTTTTCAACAATCTTGGTAGGGTTCAATTTTGAGATTGCAACTTTAATTTGGCCTATCTATAGATCTTAAAATCACTCAATTTTTTCAGATTAGCTTTAAAATCATCATAACTTTCATCCCTGAAAATTTCAAAAAAAGTTGCGAGGACCGTGTGTACTCCGTTCGCCACGGTCCTTGACATTTTTTCTGAAATTTCGGGAGATTGTCCTGATTATATTTAACAGCTTAAATCTAGGAGATTGGCTGATTTTATTGAAATTTTCTACTTCTAAAATTCAAAATCTTCTCTCTCTCTTTAGTGCATGAGTTTTACAACAATAAGCCCTACTTACACTATTCCCGTTAGGCGAAGCCTTAGAATTAAGTCTTTCCAAGGTTTAATTATTGAGGAGATGGAACCTAATTTGAATGGCCTTTTTAATGAGGACACGGGTAATTCCTCTAATCCTCTTAATGATGAAGAAGCTCTCCATGAGGTTTCTGTAGAACAACTCTCGAAATTGGATAACCAATTTGATTATTTTCGACAATGGATGTCTCAAGAATACCCCGATAGTCAAGATCTTCCCTTAATTGAGGGTCTAAAACGTATGGTTCAAAATGATAAGAATGGAATTGATATTTTGCATAGTATTGCACACATTGTGGATTCGAATGTGATGCCTATGAAGAGTTGTGCTGAAACTTTAGGTTATACACAACCTTCTACTCAAGTCCATCATTCTATTCCTTTGACAACTTCTATTGCTAGTATAACTACTTTTACATCAAACATAATGACTACTTCAATACAAGACATTCCACCTATGATTACCAGTCATGGGGGCAATCCTTCTTCTTCAATCAACCCTCTTCCTTCATTCAATCCAACTTCTTCATTCATTCCTTCAATGAGTGTTCCTATTATATCTCCACAAATGAACATGGCGCAAGGGGGCAATTCATTTAACCATTCCATTCCTCCTTGTAGTGTTCCTCCTTTCCAATCATCTCCTATGACTAACTATCAGAGTGTCCCGCCACCTTACTCTCAATCAATACCTTCTTTCAATAACATAATACCTCCATCTCAATCTAACACGTCTAATATGAATTCTTCGATTGAAGTGACCATTAACAATCTTGCACAAACTGTCTCTTCTTTACAGCAACAAATTGCCTCTATGAATCAATCTAAGTTTAGTGTGTCCACATTTGATGTTGCGAGCCCACTTTCTCTTGACATTGTTAGAGCTATCCCCCCTAAGCACGTTGAAATCCCGCAATTGGAGCTTTAAAATGGTAAAGGTGATCCTCTAACACATGTTAAGACCTTTCAAACAATATGTACTGATTTTGCTCATGACCAAAGGTTGCTTGCAAAACTGTTTACTAGAACATTAAGAGATAAGGCTTTACAATGGTATTTCTCGTTGCATTCCTATTCTATTACTTCTTTCCAACAACTTGCAAATGCTTTTATTCAACAATTTCAAAACAATATAAGTCCTAAAGTTACTTTGATTGATTTAATGCATTGTAAACAAGGTGTTAAAGAAAAAGTGACTGATTTCATCGGTAGATATAAGCATTTGTATGCTCAAATTTCTTTTCCAGTACCTCACAATGACATTCAAATAATCTTTATTTCTAATTTACAAAAAGATATTAGAGAAAAACTTCTATTTTCTGAGTTTACTTCTTTCCAACAGTTGTGTGCAACTCTTCACAATTATCAACTGACTGTGAGTCAAATGGAACAAGCAAATCCTATGGCTCCGAGTGATAAGGGTGATAGTAGTCAACAACCATTTGGGAAGTTTAGACCGAACAGAGAGGTCATTAAATTCAATGAAAACATCATCAACAATAATGTGAATGCAGCATCAGGTGTGCCTCCTATTTCTAAGTTTTTCAAGAAAGAAAGAAAGTTTACTCCTTTGAATGAATCATTGCATAGTATTATGAATAAGTTATTGGAACAAAATGTGCTTACTCTTCCTCCTATAAGGCAAATAGATCCTACAAAGATTAATTCACCCTATTTTGATAACAAATCTTTTTGTCAATTTCATCGTCAACCTGGACATGATACTGAAAAATGTTTTGCTTTAAAGGGTAAAATTCAAGATTTGATTGATAATAATACTATCTCTGTTTCAGGTGTGAATGATAAAGGCAACACATCTGTAGCTCCTCCTAACCAAAATCTTAAGATTTTTCCTGATCCATTACCTTCTCATACCTCTAATGTGATTGATACTAATGATTCCTCTGTCTCACCTGATGATCTTGTGTCTATGACTCCGAATGTGATTAACTTTGTAGAGCAGCAGAAAATCCCTAAAGAACCTTCCATCACGTTTGATTCCAGTGAAACTATCAGGGCACTTGATGGTCCTTTATATATAGTTGCAAAAGTCAAGAATACACCTTGCCGTGGAGTGCTTATTGATCCTTCTTGCATGGTTAATGTCATTACTGAAGAATTTCTTTTTACTTTGCAATTGAATCAAGTGATCTATGACGAAACAAATTTGGTTGTGAAATTATTTGATGCATTTTCTTCTCCTACAATTGGTTCTATTACATTACCTATTGAGGTCCATAACAAATCCCTTGATGTGAGCTTTGCTATTATTCCATCATCTGAACAATTTCATGTGAAGCTAGGCTATCCTTGGCTATCTTCCATGAAAGCTATTGCTTCTCCTATTCACAAGTGTTTGAAATTTCCCCATAATGGTGAAGTTGTTACTGTCAATCATAGTCTCTTTAAACCAACTGAAAGAACTTCTAGCGTTCCTATTGATTACTTTTGGCCTAAACAATTCCAATCTCTTCCACCGCGAAGTGATCATCTTTTCAAATCTTATCAAAAGTGGAAAAAAGATATAATCCTATCTCTAAGTGAACCTAGAACACCCAAACTTGATATTCCTATCGTTCTTGAGAAGGAATTTCTTCCTTTGAAATATAAAACTAATGTCTTTCCTCAAGAAGATTCCCAACCCATCCCTATGGATGTGACTATGTCTATGTCTATGTCTAATAAAATTTCTAAAGGTAGACCTATACCTCCTCGTCATGATGGACTTGGTCTCCTTCCTAAACTAGATATTCCTCCTTTATATGGAGCAGTTCCTCCTCCTTCCTCTTATAGAGAGAAGAGACCTTCCTCTTCTCCTATTATCCAACCTAAAAGACCACAACCTAAACACCCAAGTGATAAGGATGAAAACATTCCTCCTCCTCAATTTTCTCAACTTCCTACTAAGACTAGACGAAATCGTTCTGCACGTGAACGCCGACGAAAGCGTCGTCTTAGAGCTCAGGCAGCTGCTTCTCAAACTTTGCAATCCCAGAAAACACCTTCAACTAGTATTATTCCATTTTCTCCTCGGCCGAAAATTGAGCCAAAATCTCCTAAATATAAGATGCATGATGGTCTTGATCCTGTGCGAGTTAAAGATCCTATTTTTATAAATCTTGATGATGATATAGATGACAATGATGAAAATGTTACTCTTCTTGCTTCTGATAGTGAATATGAATGTAGCGTTGTAAATTGTATGCACTCGCTAGGGTGGTACAATTTCACACCTAGTTTAGCACCCGCCTCAGTGCATTTTGCATTCTGCATTGCATTTCTCCTTAAGCACTTAATTAATCAAATTAATTAGGTCTAAGGTTCCTATTTCATCATTCTCTACATCATAAAGTTGGGTCCTTTCACTAAAGCACGCCCTTCGCATTTTATTCCTCCAATACATCACTTAATCAAAAACCCTAATTAAGTCCTATTCCGAACTTGGGGGCTTGGTTTCGGGGTCAAAACATCTCGAAATCACCTGTAACTTTGGGATTCTCTCTAAAATCATCATATCCGACGGCCCTGAAAATTTGGTGAAAAGTTGTCGGGACCATGGCGCCCGTGCACATGGTCCTCGACATTTTTCCTGAAATTTTAGGAGCGCGATCCAATCATAAAATAAAGCTTAACCCCAAGAAATTGGCAGGATATTCAATCTCTAGGTCGGCCAAAATACGAATTTACGACCTAGGGTTTCATACATAAGAATTCTCTTTCTTCATTTGGAAGGATCGGATTTTTGTTTCCAGGAACTTCATATGCAGCGAAAGAGCAGATCTTTGAGGACTTCAACAACATTCAACATCATTCTATCAAGCATCTATCAAATTCATTCATCCACTTAGGGCTTGGAAGACATTGAAGAACAATAGGAGATTACCGACTGAAGATTGGCTTGTACTCCTCCCTTGAGGGTTGGGTATGATTTCGTATTGTTTTCATGTCTTTGCATAAGCTTTGATACATCATTTATTCATGCTTTAGATCACATTGCATCTTGATTTAGAGCATTTACATTATCATTTACAAGCAATTAGGGTTTACTTTCTAGGTTGCTCTAGTTTGCTTTCTTGCATTTTGGACCTTGCACACACACACTAGGTCTGCACACACACAATACATTTTACAAAACAACTTGGCTATTCGTGGAGGTGGAAATCACCGAAGCGGGGGTTTGACTAAGGCAAAACCCTATATAGCCGCCCCCCCCTTTTTCAGATATTATTGCAGGTTTCGAGATTCGGACGACGCCATGGGATACAGATCCGGAGAGAGAAAGCTGAGACAGAACCCTGTGTGAAATTGCAGATCAGAAGACTGGGACAGGGGCGCTGGGCGCCCTGGTCCTACCAGGATAGGGGCGCTAGGTGCCCTGGTCCCTGGGACAGAGGCGCTGGGCGCCCTGGTCCTCCGGACAGACAGTGTACAGACAATTTCCAGACAGTGTTTCAGAGTGCAGAACAGTGGTTTTCGGTGCAGTTTTCAGGACAGTGGTGCCTGCGCCCCCGTCCCGAACATTTTCAGTCCGATTTTGACTCGGAGTACATATCTGTATTCTTATTTCATCCTTGTACTTACAGCTGTTCATTGTTTAATCTCAATTCTGCAATCTTGTTATTAGTTCATACTTGCATTTTGGGATTAGGGTTTGAACTTGCATTACTTGATTTTACAATTTCAACAAGGGAATAGAAATCCTAATAGATATCCCGTGGCTCTCTCTTTCACCAAAAGAAGTAGCCAATTGTGCGATATCTCTAGGCTCTTTCGTATTCCGTAATGTGTGTCAAAAGGTAGGATTAGGGCATGATTAACCTAGTCTCGCTTTTTCCCCTACACATTTTGGTGAACCCGATGTGAATCTATCATTGTTTCCTCTTGCATTGCATTTATTAGATCTAGATCTAGATTTAGTGTGTTTTCATTTCATTTTCGTTAAAAAAAAAAAAAAGGGAGAGTGTGTCTCTTTGCATTGTGTGTTTAAGTTTTATGCAATCTTTTCAAAATGTCAGATTTTTATTTGCAAAACGTTCATGCTTTTGATGATTATTATGAGTATAGCCAAGATGAATTAGATGAAGCCTTAGATGAGTTTTTAAACCCTAAGGATGCCAAACCTTCATTTTACCAAAAACTCATAAACCTTGTTACTATGCCATTTAGGTGTGATGAGAAAGATAAGTCGAATGGTTCCTCTCAAGGATACATTCCTATCCACTCTTCCCCTGAGTCTAGTAACATGGTTGTTTTCAATAATCCCCTCTATGAGGAGATGTCTCCTTTTGAATCAAAAGACAAACCTTTTAACCGATATGATCATGCTTTGTTGGATGATGCTCTTGATGACTTTGTGGCTTTGTCGAAACCTATAAACAAAAACAAGACCTCTAAATTGGTTAACATGATAAATTTGAATGAATATAACAAGCCTCTCTTTGAAGTCCAAGGTGCTTATCCTTCTCCCACCTTTCAAATTCCTAAAACTCCTCTCCTTACTGTCCAAGGGAGGTATGATCATGATTCCTTTTGTACTCCGAATAAACCAATCATCACCGTACAAGGAAGAAAACCTATAAGTCCTTACAATTATGCTAAGCAAATAACTAGAGAGAGTTATCATGAGGTTGCCCATACTTATCATACCAGAAATAATAAGCAACCTAATCCTCCTCCTGTTATTCCAGTTTCGCTTCCTAATCCTCAACCAATTCTTCCTCAAGCTCCCCGTATTTCGCAAGTTATGGGTAAGGAATATGATCTCATAGAACAACTCAAAGCTACCCCTGCTAAAATATCCCTTTGGGATTTGATTCAAACTTCTTCCGCTCATCATGGAATGTTACAAGATGCCTTGAAAGATTTGAATGTTCCTCCACCGAATACATCTAGTAATATAGCATCTTTTGTTAACTCTGTGATGAATCCTAAACCTCAAATTGTGTTTACGCAAGATGAGTTGCCTACTAGTGAAGTCCAACAACAATATGATCCCTTGATGATTGTGGTTGTCATGAAAGACACTGCTATAAGATGAACACTAGTAGATAATGGCTCTGGCCTTAATGTGTGTAGCATCAATCTATTGCATAAGATGAATGTGGATACTTCTCTTATGGAGCCTGACTCTTGTTCCATTCGTGGCTTTGACAATGTGGCTAAGACTTCATTGGGTATCATCACCTTACCTCTCACAGTGGGACCTGTTACTTTGCTTACTCCTATCCATGTTATGCCGGGAAATTTAACATACAACTTGTTATTAGGGAGGCCTTGGATTCACAGCATGCAAGTTGTCCCCTCTACATTGCATAGACAAGTTAAATTAATTTATAACAATAAGACATATACCTTGATGGGTGATACTAATTTTCAAGCTTGTCTACAAACATCTAATGATCAAAATCCTTCGAATGAGTCTGGAACTCCTGGAGAAGATCCTTCTCGACCTGAAAATACACATGAAAAGGATTTTGATCATGAGAAGGTTCTCACAGAAGATGATTGGGGATCTCTTGATTTTAACCCTACCTTTGTAGGTGAATATAAGGTTCCTTCTAGAGAAATTAAAAAGAAGGAAGAAGCTGAAAATCATAAAGTTGAAAAGAAAGAAGAAGCTAAAAGTCAATCAACCTTACCTGAATCTATGAGTAATAATTTTGTGGCCGCTTCTCAAACTTCTTCTCCTCACATCTATAATTATGAAGAGTTTGATTCTTTGTCTTATGAAAAACCACCTTCTCTTCCTGAAATGGTTGATCGTTATGGTCATGGTTTTCACATTTTCGCTAAGCATGGGTATCATGGAAAAGGTTGTGGTGCTAATGAACAAGGGATAAGAGTTCCTCTAGAGACTAATTTTCACAATTATGCCTTTGGACTTGGCTATAATCCCTGCAGACGTACTAAAGCTGCTAAAAGACCATGCATTAGTGTTAATGCTATTTCTAAATCTCTATCAATACAACACCCTGAGTATATTGATGAGGATTCTTTGGGTGATTGTGCTTTGGATATCTTCCCTACCGATGACGCTTTAGCTGAGTTCTTGGGAGCCTATGACACTCTTCCTCGTTATCATCACAATAGGGGACTCCCTTATTGTTTGAACACCGAAGCCTATTTTGGAAAAGAGATTGATAACGATAAGATTGTGAAAGAATTCCCTCAGTTAAAGGATACTCCTCAACAAAGTAATCTTCTCATAAGTGACACCACTGATGTTAAGATGGATCCTTGCAATAAAGAGAAAGTCATTAAAATTGGGAAATGTTTGGATGAAGAAGAACATAAACAATATGAAGAGTTATTGCATGAATTCCCTGAGATCTTTGCTTGGGCATATTCTGACATGCCTGGTATAGATCCTAAGATCGTTACTCATAATATTGTCTTGGTTCCTGATGCTAAGCCCGTGAAACAAAAGATTCAAAAAATGAATCCTAAGGTGGCTCTGCTTGTTAAGGCTGAGATTGAAAAATTATTGGAGGCTGGATTTATCCGCCCTATTGACTATTCCCCATGGATTTCAAATATTGTCGCTGTGGCTAAACCAGACAACAAAATAAGAATGTGTACTGACTTTCAAGATTTGAATAAAGCTTCCTTGAAAGATGATTTCCCTCTTCCAAACATTGACATGATAGTTGATTCTACGGCAGGACATGCCTTGTTATCCTTCATGGATGGTTTTTCAGGTTACAATCAAATTTTTATTAACCCTCAGGATCAATTCAAAACTGCTTTCACAACTCCTTGGGGTATGTTTTGTTGGATAATGATGCCTTTTGGACTTAAAAACGCCGGTGCAACTTATCAACGAGCGATGACCCTTATCTTTCATGATTATATGCATAAGATTTTAGAGGATTATGTTGATGATATTTTGGCCAAATCTTTTCTTCGCATGGATCATGTTAAAATCCTTCGACAAATTTTTGAAAGAATTCGTAAATATCACATGCGCTTGAATCCCCGAAAATGTGTTTTTGGTGTGGATAGTGGAAAACTATTAGGATTCATAGTTTCGCATCGTGGGATTGAGGTGGACACTAAGAAAATAGATGCTATTGTTAACATGCCACCTCCTCGAAATGTGTCTCAACTTAAAAGCTTACAAGGAAAGATTCAAGCTATTCGTAGGTTTGTGTCTCAGCTTGCGGATCGTACCTTTCCTTTTACTCAACTTCTTAAAAAGGATATCATTTTTCAATGGAATGAGGATTGTCAGCAAGCATTTGAAGATTTAAAATTGTATTTGGCTAGTCCTCCTATTCTTCAACCTGCCGAACCTTCTAAACCCTTCCTTCTGTATACAGCTGCTTCCTCTCATGCTCTCGCAGCATTGTTGGCCCAACATGATAAAGATGGTAAGGAATGTCCGGTTTATTACATAAGTCGTACCTTACTTGATTATGAGACCCGATATTCTGCGATAGAAAGACAATGCTTGGCCTTGGTGTTTGCGACTCAGAAATTGAGACATTATCTTTTAAATTCAGAAGTCCACGTCATGGTAAAGTTTGATCCTCTGAAACATCTTTTCTCTAAAACTGATTTATTAGGACGTCTAGCTAAGTGGGTTATGATGTTAACTGAATTTGACCTTAAATTTGTTTCACAAAGAGCAATTAAAGGACAAGCGTTGACCGATCACTTGGTTGAGGCCCCTTCACCTTTCTCCTTCCCAAACCCTGAATCCTTTCCTGATGACTTCATTCTTTCTATAGAGAAAGATGAAACTTGGGAGTTATACTTTGATGGCTCTAAGTGTCGTACGGGATCGGGGGTAGGTGTTGTTCTGATTTCTCCTACAAAGAAGTCTATTCCTTTATCATATCGTCTAAATTTCCTGTGTACCAATAACATTGCTGAGTATGAGGCTCTTATAGCGGGAATAAAAGCAGCCTTAGCTCTGAATATAAAACACATACATATCTATGGAGATTCGCAATTGATTATAAGACAAGTAACAGGAATATATCAAGCAAAACAAGACAAACTATCACAATATAAAGACCTTGCTATCTCTTTATTACAAAATTTTGATTCTTATACCATGGAACCCGTTCCTCGAAAAGATAATCGACATGCGGATGCAATGACATGTGTGGCTTCTCTAGTATCTTTAGAGGACCCTATGGTCGATCTTAATTTCGTTATTCACAACCTTATTTCTCCAGCTATTGTAGACGATTCTAGCTTGGTAACATGTTGTGACTTTGTAGACTCAGATGAATGGTTCTCGCATATCATAAGATATTTGACCGATGGTACCTTTCCTGATTCCTCTAATAGAAACACTAGGGCTAGAATCCGCAAGCTGTCTGCTAGATATATCATCCTTTCTAATGTCCTTTATCGAAGGGGTTATGATGGTCTTCTTCTTCGTTGTCTTAACAAGTCGGAAATCCCCGTTGCTCTTGAAGAGGCACATTCAGGTGCCTGTGGGGGGCATTTTGGGGGCAAATCCCTGGTTCATAGGTTGCTCCGTATGGGATACTATTGGCAAACTATGCAGAAGGATGCCTTTTCATTTGTTAAAAAATGTCATCAATGTCAACAACATAATAATCTAATTCATGCTCCTGCCCAAGAACTTCGTTCTCAAGTAGCTTCTTGGCCCTTCTCCACATGGGGTTTGGATCTTATTGGAAAAATTTCTCCTTCTTCATCTCAAGGACACACCTTCATTATAACTGCAACAGATTACTTTACGAAGTGGGTAGAAGCTATTCCTCTTCGCTCTACTACTGCTGAAGTAATTTGTCAATTTCTTCTAGAAAACATCATTTCTCGATTTGGGATACCTTCCACTATTATCTCAGATAATGGGACATCGTTTAAAAACAAGGATGTGAAGAAATTCCTTGAGAAGTATCATATCAAACATCGATTTTCTACACCATATTATCCTCAATCAAATGGCCAAGCCGAATCATCCAATAAGATAATTGAACAAATTCTTCGTAAAACCGTGAATAAGCATGGTAAGGATTGGAGTAACCAGTTGATCTATGCTCTTTGGGCCTACCGAACGAGTGTACGAATTGCTACAGGAACTACTCCTTATAATCTTGTTTATGGTGCTGATGCTATTATGCCCTTAGAGTTAGAGATTCCATCACTTAGGGTTTCTCTCAAAGGTATAGTAGATGATGACTCTTATAGAGAACAACGACTTCAACAGCTGGAGATGCTTGACGAACAGCGCATAAACGCTCTTGAGCATATTCAAGCGTATCACAAAACTCTACAACGAAGCTATAATGACAAGGTTATTCAACGTTCCTTCTCAGTAGGTGACTTAGTCCTTTATGAGAATCAGCGCAATGTGAATGCCTTGCCTGCTGAAAAGGGAAAATTTAGTCCTAATTGGCTTGGACCATATATCGTTATTGAGGATTATGGATCAGGTGCTTACAAAATAGTGGATGTAGACGGTACGCCTCTTAAAGAGCCTATCAATGCTATGCACTTGCTTAGATATTATGCTTAATTCTTCATTTCTTATCTATCTTCTTTTTCAAATTCTTCAACATTGGATAATATGTTAGTATTTCTTAATTAAAGCAAAATAGAATTAAATGTTATGTTAATCTATATTGCTTCGCTCCTGACAAGCATGTCTTCTTACTTTTTAGTTTATCTTGAATTCATTTATGTAAATTGTAAAAGATTTACATTTTTTTCATTATGCTAGCATATTATACAATGTCTTTATGTGTTAAGTAGAATCGTATCATGTTGTGTTTAAGTTCAAAATTAAATCACATTAGTTATATGATTAGACTTAATGCATATTTCTTCCTTATCCTCAATGTCGTACTTGATTAAATATTTTAATTAAGTCACACATGTATCAATTTAATCATGGAGCATTGAGAAATCAATCACATGGAAATTAAATTCTGAACATACATGTACATTTACCAAATGTATTAGATTTAATCAAAACAAAACATACATTGTTTTAAGCATTAGAGATAACACATTTGAGACAAAAGAGAAGCATGTATATATACATATATATATGTGTGAATCGTATACAAACATAGGTCACTGTATATCCAAAATGTGACCTCTCCTACATCATACAATCATCTCCTATCCCTAGGGCTAGTGGCTGGAGAGTGTCGACTGGATGCTCCCTCCTGATCTGGCCATGGAGGTGGACCCATGGGTGTGTAGCGCGATACAGATCATGAGTGACTCCGAGAGGAACTCCTACGATCCCTATCCATAAGGATCACACGATAGGTGGTAGCCTCGGTCTGGGCCGCTACTAGGTCTCGCCGCACCTGCTGGAGGTCCTCTGATAGGACTCTCTCTCTTTGCCGTGCCTGCTGGAGGTCCTCTGATAGGACTCTCTCTCTCTGCCGCGCCTGCTGGAGGTCCTCTGATAGGACTCTCTCTCTCTCCCTCCATATATCTACCTGTACTCGGAATGGGAAAAACAAATTCTCATGCCGACCTGCGTTCCCCTGAGGCCTATAGGCAATCTGTGAGGAACTGGGGATCTGTGCTATCATGGAAATGTCTGTCATTGCCTGCTGAATCAAGGAACGCCATTCCTGCACATTAGCTGTGGCAGTAGAACAGATTTTTGTTAGTACCATTCTTTATCATCAAAACATTAATCAATCAATATAAACCTACTATACCTAGATCTCCCTCACGCCAGTAGGGATCATGATATGGTAATATCTGTGACTGAGAACCGCTAGGCTCCCCTCGCTCATATACTCTATCCACGATGGGTGTAGGCTGGACGGTACTGGTGACAGATCTCCGTATCGCCTCCTGTTCCCCCTGTTGGAGAATAGGAGGTGGATCCAGGGCTATGGTATCATCTCCTGAATGGTGGGGAGCTGCATCCGACTCCTCCTCATCATCTCTATCATCATCCTCGTCCTCATCCGCATCATCACCTGCATCCTCCTCATCCTCCTCTCTATCTACATCCTCATCCTCCTCCTCCTCGTCACTGGGTTGATTGCCTGTAGGTGGATCGGGATCTCCCGCCTCCTCATGATCCTCTCCCTCCTCTGGCTCCTCTGACCTGGATCCCTCGTCCTCGTCTCGGTCTCCATGTCTCCATGGGCCTGGATAGCCTGTCGGATGATCTGGTGGAAAGATAGGACCTGGATATGATCTCATGAACCATGAAACATATCTACGCTATGCTCCAGGCTCTGTAGAATAGTCAGTGACTACATCCTGATCAGATCCCTCTAAATCTGTCGTCTCAATATCATCTACCATCGGTCTCGCTACTGCTCCAGGTCTGGGAAGGACCCGTGAGTGTCGAGTATAGATGGGCACATCGGCTGGAACACACTGCTCTAGTCCGAACTGCCTCCGTACTCGATCAATGTAGAAAGGGACTATGATGTGTGCATATCATCCTCGCAATAGGCGGTTCCTCTGTAGACATGCTAACTGTCTCTCCATACCATCCCATTTGTGCATCAGTAGGTAAGGTCTCCACACTATCACCTCGGATGTCAGTCTGTCAATAATCACTCTCCAATATAATAAATCTCCAAATCTCCACTCTCTGGTAAGTGGATAAGCGAACACCCTAGGTCGCTCGCTCGCTGTACTCAGTGGAAAGCCGACGGGCCTGGTGCATGTGAAGTGCTCTAAAATCCACACCTGTAGAAGTGTGCATGTCATCAAACTACAACCCTGTCTGAATACATACTCCCCAAGGTCGTGATAGAGATGCGCAAGCATACTCCGACCCCAAGCATACACTTTCCTGTGCCTCTCCATCGCTCTGATACACCATGTGAGGCCCCCATGCATGTGTGTCCCTCGCCCATTAGGGCAGATGGCTAGTGCTATGATGGCTATCATAAGGCGTCTCAGAAGTGGTACCTCCCCTGTAGGATGTAAGAGCCAGCTGACCATGATGCGACCTCTCGTCTCGCTCGGCATGACTCTCCCTATGCAATACACCTGCTCTCTCTGATGATCCTCCGCTGACCGATCGGTCGTGTATGTAACTGTCGCTCCTCTGATAGGAAGACGAAATATACGGTACACATCCTCGAGTGTGACCGTCAGCTCTCCTACTGGAAGGTGAAAGTTGCATGTGTCAGGATCCCATCGCTCCATCAAGGCCATCAGCATCGCAGGATGAAATCGAATGGCCGGCATCAAAATCACGTACCACAATCCTACAATCGATAGTGTGTCTCTCTCTGACTGAGTCAGCCATGGAATCTGATCTCGCAAAGTGCGAAGAATATGTCCCGCTGTGTGCTCTCTCATGTACGGGAGACCCTGCAATACGAAAACATGACGATAATCAGTACTCGATCATCGAAATCGCAAATGCAAACTGTCGCACATCGTATGCTAGCCCCGGAACCTCTCGCCAGGCCCTGATTGGGGACCATGGCGCCCTGTCAGGGACCATGGCGCCCTGCAGGGACCATGGCACCCCTGTTAGGGACCATGGCGCCTTGGGGGGACCAGGGCACCCCTCAGGGACCATGGCGCCCTGGGTGGGCCCCGGTCAGCCTTCGAGGCCCGCATACGATCACGAAAAAGTCAAACATGCAAAAAATCAAAAGTCAAACGTTCAGTCAACTCACCTCGTCCAGTGGCTCGTCGTCGATCACAGCCTGGCGCAGGATCTCGATCCTCGTGGGACGCTCCGGTCGTCGTGAAGGCATGATGATGGCTATGTGGGCTCCGCTGCACTGAATAGTATCCTGAAATAAACAAAGTGATGAATACAAGTGTCACTTTCGAGGTATCTACTCTCGTTTGTTTATTCTTACTTTTTGAAACCCTAATTCTCCTCTGTCATTCATTTTATCATAACTTGAGTTTGGGAGATGCGATTTTCGAACCGTTTGTTGCGTTGGAATCATATTTTCCTTCCCCTACTCTCGGGATGTTCCAAAAAGTGCTCTGATGAAGCCTATTTAGTGAACCACCCTCATCAATACTCTCTTACACAATTTGTCGCTAGTAAACATGCTACCCTGTTTCACCTCCCTAATAAGCAAGTCGAAACAGGGGGGGGCATACAACTACTCACAGAGTTCATCACTTTCCCTAGTAAGCATTAGGTGATTTTGTGATCTAACGTTTGTTTTGTAGGGTGCGGTTCCTAACTATGTACTGCAGATACCACTGGGGGCTTCGTCCGACAACTTATGGATATATCCTTTTTCAAATGATGTTTACTTTTTTGTACTTTAGCTTGCATATGCATGTAGTACTCATATGACCGCTAAAGTGGGGGCTAAATGTAGCGTCGTAAATTGTACGCACTCGCTAGGGTGGTACAATTTCACACCTAGTTTAGCACCCGCCTTAGTGCATTTTGCATTCTGCATTGCATTTCTCCTTAAGCACTTAATTAATCAAATTAATTAGGTCTAAGGTTCCTATTTCATCATTCTCTACATCATAAAGTTGGGCCCTTTCACTAAAGCGTGCCCTTCGCATTTTATTCCTCCAATACATCACTTAATCAAAAACCCTAATTAAGTCCTATTCTGAACTTGGGGGCTTGGTTTCGGGGTAAAAACATCTCGAAATCACCTGTAACTTCGGGATTCTCTCTAAAATCATCATATTCGACGGCCCTGAAAATTTGGTGAAAAGTTGTCGGGACCATGGCGCCCGTGCACATGGTCCCGGACATTTTTCCTGAAATTTTAGGAGCGCGATCCAATCATAAAATAAAGCTTAACCCCAAGAAATTGGCAGGATATTCAATCTCTAGGTCGGCCAAAATACGAATTTACGACCTAGGGTTTCATACATAAGAATTCTCTTTCTTCATTTGGAAGGATCAGATTTTTGTTTCCAGGAACTTCATATGCAGCGAAAGAGAAGATCTTTGAGGACTTCAACAACATTCAACATCATTCTATCAAGCATCTATCAAATTCATTCATCCACTTAGGGCTTGGAAGACATTGAAGAACAATAGGAGATTATCGACTGAAGATTGGCTTGTACTCCTCCCTTAAGGGTTGGGTATGATTTCGTATTGTTTTCATGTCTTTGCATAAGCTTTGATACATCATTTATTCATGCTTTAGATCACATTGCATCTTGATTTAGAGCATTTAAATTATCATTTACAAGCAATTAGGGTTTACTTTCTAGGTTGCTCTAGTTTGCTTTCATGCATTTTGGACCTTGCACACACACACTAGGTCTGCACACACACAATACATTTTACAAAACAACTTGGCTATTCGTGGAGGTGGAAATAACCGAAGCGAGGGTTTGACTAAGGCAAAACCCTATATAGCCGCTCCCCCCCCCTTTTTCAGATATTATTGCAGGTTTCGAGATTCGGACGACGCCACGGGATACAGATCCGGAGAGAGAAAGCTGAGACAAAACCCTGTGTGAAATTGCAGATCAGAAGACTGGGACAGGGGCGCTGGGTGCCCTGGTCCTGCCAGGACAGGGGCGCTGGGCGCCCTGGTCCCTGGGATAGAGGCGCTGGGCGCCCTGGTCCTCCGGACAGACAGTGTACAGACAATTTCCAGACAGTGTTTTAGAGTGCAGAACAGTGGTTTTCGGTGCAGTTTTCAGGACAGTGGTGCCCGCACCCCCGTCCCGAACATTTTCAGTCCGATTTTGACTCCGGGTACATATCTGCATTCTTATTTCATCCTTGTACTTACAGCTGTTCATTGTTTAATCTCAATTCTGCAATCTTGTTATTAGTTCATACTTGCATTTTGGGATTAGGGTTTGAACTTGCATTACTTGATTTTACAATTTCAACAAGGGAATAGAAATCCTAATAGATATCCTGTGGCTCTCTCTTTCACCAAAAGAAGTAGCCAATTGTGCGATATCTCTAGGCTCTTTCATATTTCATAATGTGTGTCAAAAGGTAGGATTAGGGCATGATTAACCTAGTCTCGCTTTTTCCCCTACACAATGAATATGTTGATGTTGATAACCATTTATCTAATGAATTTTCTAAAGCACTTATCCTAGCTCCTAGACAAGAACAACGTGGCTTGGAACATGAACATAGCCCTTGTTTGGATCTTGTGATAGCTCCATCTGCTGTGTTGGATGTTCCTCCTCTAGCGTGTGTCTTGCCTTCCCGAAATATTGATCAGCAAGATCGGGGGGTAGATGACGTGCTAGACTAGTTTCATTAGCATAGCAGACTCTCTCCTCCTCTCTTGATCTCTTTTGTTACTTCTTCTATGTGTTATTCTCATTCTTCTATTTGTTGTCCTTAGTGTTGTCTACTTGAGGACGATGCAAAGCATTGAGATCTCTTTTGGTCTCTCTCATGTTGACTCAAAAGACACATGTGTTCCCTTCTTCTAGGTGACCTTCCTTGATTGGGGAATGAAGAACAATTATGCATACATACATATGATATACATGAATTATCATACAACATACTAACCCCAAGGAAAGTGAAGTTACCTTGTGCTTTGTGTTTTGTGTCTATTATCCTTGGGTTTATCTCACACTTGGGGGCTAAATCCCTGTGATAACGTGCTCCTTTCCCTTCTCATTTCCTATATGTATCACTGCCTTAAAGCAATCACCCCCGATGAGGCATGTGCAATCACTTTAACGTAGGGGGGCATACACCCCATTCATATCTCTTCAAGATACTTGAAAATTTCTTGGCAAATTTAGCTTTGCCTTGAAAATTTTTGATATTTTTCTTGCATGACTCATAGTGAGGGAACCTTACTACTGACAGTCATGGTTCTCTTTCATGATCTTCCCTTTTACTTTGTCAATCAAAGTCATAAGATCCTTAGTCCACTGGGGGCTTGGTGTATCTTGCCTCCTTGACGTGGTGAAAGTCTTTCAATGTTGTTTCCTTGTACTTTACCGGAAGTATGGGCGTACGCTTATACTCCCGCTAAAGTGGGGGCTAAATGTAGCGTCGTAAAATTGTGACAATTGCAATTTTGACTGCATTTGGGTCTTCACGATGGTGATGCAACGTTGAACCTGAATGGAGACCCCGAAACCTATTTACGACATCAAAAACTACATCTTTTTGCACCTTGGCCTGATCCACCTTGCACCCTGCTATCCTGGGAGGTGGGACCATGGTGCCCAGTGCCTTGGTCCTTCAGGACCATGGCACCTAGTGCCCTGGTCCCTCAGGACCATGGCGCCCAGCGCCCTAGTCCCTCAGGACCATGGCGCCCAGCGCCCTGGTCCCCGACCCTATTTTGGTCCCGGTCTCTTGTTGGGCATCGGGTCTTCAAGTTTACAAATTGGAAAATAATTCTCCTAGGTCAGCCTAAGGTCGGAAAAATCAGTCTTCTAACCCTAATTGACAAGTATATAAACTACATTTCCTCTCCCAAAAAGAGGAGGGAAAATATATGTGTGCAAGAGGTGGAAGCGATATTCAAACATTCAAACATTCAAGCATTCAAGCATTCCTTCAAGCAATTGAGCATTCTAAGTCTCCATTCAAGGCCAAGTGTTGCATTCAAGACAAGGATTCAACCATTGAAGAGGGGATCACCTACAACATACAACATACAACATCATTACACCTTTGCATGTAAGAATACAAACATTCTTACAACAAGGTTGTAGGTACACGGTTGTAATTGAAGATCTGGAATCCCTGTGCAGAGACGAACAGATCCCCCTTCGTTTCGTGGATTTTTCGAAGGACCGTGTGCACTTCGGGCGCCATCGTCCAGTCAACTTTTGCTCAAATTTGCAGAACAACATCGTCTCAACATTTTACTGCTAATTTCAGGTCCGCAGCTTCATCTCGTATCCCTATCTCAGTTTATAAGCGAATCTTTCTTACTTTGCATGCACTCCTAGTTCAATCCTTCTATCTACATTCTTTACAAAAGAGGGTATCCTTGATGTCTCAACTCTTGAAACTCATGTAGAATTCAGTCTTGCATTGTGTGGGATTGGATCTTGTGGGTTTCTACCCCTCTTTTGAATGTAAAGTCTCTCCTAAGTGAAAACCGTCAACTCTAGTGACCCCCTTTCTCTCCTTGGAGTGGGGGAAACACCTAGGGTTCGATTTTCCACTTTACATGCAGTATGTGAGATGAAGATGCAATTCCTATTCGAACAAGGATGATTATGTGATTCCTTCATTCCAAAATGCACTGATTGAATTGAAGTTGTGAAATGTTTCAAAGATAGGAATTCAATCCGTTCTCAAAAGAATTAGACCATCCAACCTAACACACTATGTAACCAAGATTTATGAATGGAGGTGCAGAAAACTTCTCCATCAATTCTTGGAAATTTGATCTCCTTTTGCCCATGTGTGTGCAATTGAATTCATTTCGACTCTTATAACCATCACAGACCCTTGGAATCCTATGTGGCTATCTACGTGAGATATTCAAACTTCAAAAGCATCCTGGATAGAGCCTCACTACCAGCAAGCTTTTAGGGCTCCGACGAGGTTATGCACTGTAATCTCTCGAATATTGCTCCATTGCCAATAGGCATCCATAGCCCTGATGGAGCTACTTGCATGTTCCCATAGTCAATCTTTTATTGTCCCACTTGTATGTGTGATATTTTAGTAATATATCATTTTTTATTTTGCCTTGAGATGGATATTGGCATAGTATTTTTCTCTTCTTTTCTTCATTTTATTGCCTTGACTTGTAAGTAATGAAACCTACTTGGGTATGACAATTACAACAACGTTGAAGTAGAATTTATTGATTTTTTAGTAGCCACATGACCAACTAAGTATATGTAATGACTTAGAGCATTGATTAATGTGTGAGATATAGCAATTGATAGATTTTGGGTAAGCAAGGTTGAATAGCAAAACCTCCACACAGTCATAGATAAATCTCAATGACAAGGTGACGTTAAGGATGAATGACTAAAGGCCTCCTAAAGGCTTTATGAGCAAGTATCTAGGAAATTAGACAACCTTCGTTCCTTTTAGTGTAGACAAGTGAATAATTTAGACAATCATCCTTTGTTTATGGATGCTACTATATGAGGAAGCAATAATGATATGCAGCTATATGTTATGCAATGGTGATATGCAAGTGACTATGATGCACTTTGAAATGAGGATATGCAGTGCAGTAAAGAAATATGCAAATGAGGTACTGAAAATTGAAATGATCCCACCCATAGATGTAATATATTTTTAGGTGCATGTTTTGATTAAGTAAAAGAAGGTATTTGAAAGGTACCCGAACCCTGTACAAACCAGGAGAACAGAAGAACAAGAAAGAAACGTGCTTGATCACTTCAAAGACAAAAAGATCCCACTTGAACAAAAAGGGGGATCAACATACATAACAAAAAAATTAGAAACAGATATTTTTTGGTGCATGTTGTTAATGGGATCGGGGAGTGGATCTCCCTCCATTGTTTGCAAATGATAAGCGCTATTTCCGATGACTTTGGTTATGACAAAAGGACCTAACAAGCTAGATTCAAACTTTCCTGGTTTTTCACGTTCAACGAGGTTCCTTTGATTTTCTTTAACAATGATGTCTCCTATTTTGAAGCAACATGGGTTTACTCTTTTGTTGTAGCATCTTCTCATTATGTTTTGATATCCTTGTAAATAATTCAAAGTGCTTTGTCATTTCTCGTCTAGGAATTCTGGTTCTTGCAAATGTGCTACTCTGTAGTCTTCTTTTGAGATAATGTTTTTCAGAGAGACTCTTAGTGATGGAAACTCTACCTCGATAAGCAAAATAACTTCTAAACCATAAACCAAAGAGTACGGTGTGGTTGTGCAGACACTAGTATGATAGGCTCAGAGAGTTGGATTTAACTGAAGATGCCAATCTTGCCCAGTGCCATTGACAACTTTCTTTAATATTTTCAAAATAGTCTTGTTTGTTGCCTTAGCTTGACCATCGCTTTGAGGATAGTAGGGTGTTGCAAAATGTTGTTGGATGTGAAATTGTTTGCAAAGTTCACTCACTTGTTGATTTTTGAAGGGTTGTCTGTTGTCAGTCACAATGCACATGGGAACTCCATATCTGAAAATGATATAATTCAAAATGAATTTAGCTATTTTATTTCCTGTTGTGAAGGTCATTGGGATTTCTTCAACCCATTTTGTGAAGTACTCAATAGCCCTGAGAATAAACTTATGTCTGTTGGAGGAGGTAGGGTTTATTTTTCCTACAAGATCTAATCCCCATTGTGAAAATGACAATGGTGATATTATTGACTGAAGATCTTGAGTAGGTTCATGGATCAGGTTTCCATGCATCTTTGGACACACTTGTAAGCATCCTTTTCCATTGTAGGCCAATAATATCCTATTCACAATAGTTTTTTTGCTATAGCAAGTCCAGAAGAATGTGCCCCACATATGCCATCATGAACTTATTTCAGGGTGAAATGTGCCTCCTCAATATTGAGGCATCTGAGTAAGGTGCCATCTACACTTTTTCTGTACAAAGTATCAACAATGATTGAATGTTTTGATGATTGTCGGATGAGTGCCTTTTTTTGATTTCGTGAAAGATTAGGAGGTATATATTGATCATGAAGGTATGCATATATATCTTTATACTATGGGGACTCAGGTCCTATTATAATTCATACATATTCAGTGGAAGGTATTTCATAAGCTGGCCCTATGAGTTTTTCTACTTGAAGTTCAAAGTGAGTCCCATCATCTGGCATATCCAAGAGAGAGCCTATTGTTGCCATTGCATCAACTGCCTTGTTTTACGCCCTTGGTATCTGTTGAAATGTTACATTGGTGAAGTGTTTCTTGTATCCTTCCACCAATTATTTGTAGGGCGCTAGCATATCATCTTTTTTACTATAATCATCATTGACTTGATTAATAATACATTGTGAGTCACCTAAGACTTGTAGTTCCATGATCTTCCACTGTAGTGTAGTGCAGAGTCCTACCACCAGGGCTTCATATTCAACAATGTTATTGGTGCAAGGGAAGTTGATCTTGAATGATTTGGGAATTGAATCTCCTTAAGGAGTTATGAACAAAATTCCCGCTCCTCCATGATTTGTGTGAGACCCATAAAAAAATAGTTTCCAGTTTGTTCGTGTTGATAGTGCAAATACTGATTCATCTGGAAAATCTACCACCATTGGATTACTGTATTGTAGGGGTTCTTCTGCAAGTTGATTTGCTATGACTTGTCCTTTAATGCCTTTTCTATCAACATATTCAATGTCAAATTCACCGAGTATCATGACCCACTTGGCAAGCCTTCCGGTTAATGCTTCTTTATTCATTAAGTATTTGAGTGGATCTAAGTGTGCAATGAGTTGGACTTTATGACTCAACATATAGTGTCTTAGTTTTTATGATGCAAAAACTACTGCAAGACATGCTCTTTCTATTGGTGTGTAATTGAGTTCATATGCAATGAGTGTTCTACTGATGTAGTAGATAACTCTCTCTTTCCCTTGTTCATCATATTTTGCTAGGAGAGCACCTAAGGAGGAGTTTGTTGCAGCTATATACAGGAGTAACAGTTTCCCATGCATGGGTGTAACCAAGATTGGTGTGGACAAAATATATTATTTTAATGTTTGTAATGCCTCCTGGCATTGTTGTGTCCATTTGAATGTGACACCTTTCTTTAAAAGATGTTGGAATGGCTTGCACTTTTCTACCAATTGGGAGATGAAGTGCCTTATGGATTGTAATCTGCCTTGCAAACTTCTGAGTTGCTTAAGTGTAGTGGGTGATGGCATGCCTAAAATGGCTTTCACTTTCTCTGGATCTATGTCAATGTCGTGGTTGGATATAATGAACCCCAAGAGTTTGCCTGATGTTACTCCGAAGACATATTTTTTCAGATTGAGTCTTACGTTGTATTGCTCAAGTCTATCAAAGATCTTAGCCAATATTTATAGATGACTATCCCTTGTGTTGGATTTTGATAGAAAATTATCTAAATAGTCCTCCATGATTGTGTGTATCATGTCATGGAATAAGGTGGTTATTCCCCTTTGATAATTGGCACCTGCATTTTTAAGGCCGAACGACATCACATTCCAGCAATATGTTCCCCATGGACAAGTGAATGTTGTTTTAGATTGGTCTTCTGGTGCAATTTTGATTTGGTTATAACCATAAAAACCATCCATGAGTGATAGTATTTCATTTCCAGCAGTCAAGTCCACTATCATGTCTATGTTAAGGAGTGGAAAATCATCCTTTGGGCAAGCCTTGTTGAGATCTCTGAAGTCGGTGCAGATCTTGATACCTCCATTATGATTGGATACTAGGACTAGATTTGAAATCCATTTAACATAGTCTATGGGCCTAATGAAACCCACATCTAACAATTTTGTAGCTCAATTTTGACTAACAAAGCTATGTGAGGGTGCATCTTCCCAAGCTTTTGCTTATATGGTTTTACTCTTGGAAGTAATAGAAAATGATGTAAGACCAATTCAAGATCTGATCCAGGCATATATGCATAAGAGCATGCAAAATTGATTGGTCTTTGCTTAAAGAATTGGATAAACTTCTCTTTGTCTATTGGATATAGGGATTTTGCTAGGTGAATGTTACGAACTTTCTCAGCATCACTGATGTTGATTTCCTTGGTTTCTTCTACCAATAAGGCTAATTGTTCTTTATCAATAGGAAGAGCATCTATTCTGTTATGAGAAATGTGTTCTTCTTCATTATCATTGTCTTGATTAGGAGAGGACCTTGCTTCTCCAAAATATGCAGTCCTGTCTAGATCTATTGCAAAGCCAACCTTGTGATCATCATAAGGGAGTCCATCCCTTGCACCCAAGAATTCAGCTATGGATGCATCATTTTGAAACTAGTCTAATTGTGGCTTTTATTTTTGCCCCCAGTCAATCAAATATAGTTGTATAAGGGGTAGGTGATTGTTCCCTTCTATCATGGAAGATCTTGATAACATGCATACTTGGTTATTTGGATGACCTGATATGTCCTCATCATAAATTGCTTGTGGGATGTCATACTTGGTTATTTGGATCCATCCAATGTTTTGCCTTTTGAGTACACATTAATGGCATGAATGTTATTCCAAAGTGATCTTGACTCTCTAAGATGCAGATGCAAGACTCAACTGAATGCAACTAAATATGCTTCTAGGATTTCATAAAGACTAAAGTGCAAACAATGCAATCTATGAATGAAGACTTTCTATCGAGGATTTCAGAATTCAAACACAAGGTTTTCAGTATATTGTTGAAAAGCTTCTAATTTTGCCTCTTCTTTGATTTGGTTTTCAAGGTCTATGTCAATTTGTATCGACTTCCAAACTTCATCATCTATGACATCTTGGAATATGTCGTATTGGTCTTGATCAACTATCAATTCCTCAATAAGGATATTCAACCGTCAATTATTTCTAATTGAATATTGTTTGGCCCAAGATCGGGTTGCTGAAATGGGAATTTATTGTTTCCTTTTACACCCATACGTTGAAAACTACAATGCAGACAATGCAAAACCTAAGAATTATTGACACTTTCCTTTGAGGAACTTTAATGAGGATTTAGAAACTCTTCTATGGTCTTTTCAACCAATTATTTGATGGATTCCTTTTGAGCTTCCTTTTTGATCTTTTTCCTCAATTTTTCATCAAGACGAACAAATTTCTGGATCTCATTATCTATAACAGTTTCAACTATGTCGTACTAGGCATGATTGATTTTTAATTTCTAGGTGAGGTTGTCCAAACCATCAATTATTGCCAATTGGTCATTGTTTGGCCCAAGATTGGGTTGTTCAAATAGAAATTTGTTGTCTCCTTGTAAACCCATGGACTTAGGTATGCTTTCTATACTCTAATGCAATACTGAATTCTATATGAATGGATGCAAACTTGGTTAAGGATTAGCCTTTTGAGGTGTGATGACTTGTGCAGTGACTTTGTGTAGTATGATGACGCTAAAGGACTCATGCATGAACTGGATGTCTAGGACTCAAGATCACTTGGAAATGACATGTTTTCAATCTTTGAATTCTTGCAAAAGTTTTGATTTGATATTGATGTTGATGTTGACACTTGACTTCGTTAAAGGATTTGATCTTGTTGATGTTTTTGACAAAACTTTGATTGAGATTCCGCTATGCTTTTGGTCTTTTCTAAAATGTTTGAACCTGGTGAAATGTAGCAAAGGACACAATAGACACATAAAAAAGAATAAATATAAAAAAGAATACTATCATAGAAAGAATACTTGTTTAAGGAAATTTTTCAAATTCCCATGAAGGTTGGAGTCTTTTTCAAGACCCCATTTTATTTTGATTGTATTTGGGCAATTCGATATCACATCAAGCAGACTCTCCTAAGGTCAAAAGGTCACAAGTATTACCACAACCCACATCTTGATACCCATCAGCTCAAACATCCCTATCACACCCTAAGGTGCACCCATTTTTTTGCCTTTTTCCAGAAATTAGACCAAAGAAGATTGCTCCTCAATTGGCCCATTATCATAGGAGATATATGGTGAGTGTCTTGTGTGCAGATTCTTCCACACCCTTGCACTTTGATAATTCAAGTCTTTGGTTACTGACTCAGTTGAGCTTCTAATTTCTAAGGTGTTTAGTGTCATGCCTGTGATGTGTGATACCTGCAGCTGCAACACAAAACACTCAATAGATCATTACAAGCATGGTTAATGAATTTAAAGAAAAGAAAGATAAACCATAGCTAAGCGATCTATCACCTCCTAGCAAATGCGAGTGTGAATTTGCTCTCAGATCTGGATTAATCAATTCCAGTGACTTAAATACACCTAAATGGAGTATTTAAATGATAAAGATGCATAATCTAGCAATGATAATGATTAAACTACATGATTCCATGATTATGCTAGAAAATAATCTAGATTTAAGATGAAATTGCACATGATAACAATGCTAAAATGATATGCTAAGAGCTACATGCCTATAGTAACAATGCTTGAAATGCAAATGAGATGGGATCCTTTGAGCTCCAATGAAGGGACTATTTATAGGATTTCCAAAGCCAGGGGGTGAGGTGGTAGGAATCAATGGTCAAGATTGATTTGAAGATATCAATGATTAAATTGGAGGAGGTTGAAGAAGAGTTTGGTGGAAAGGGAACACTTGGTGACAAGTGTCAAGAAGCTTTGCTCATGAGAGGGCAAAGTGTCTAAGGAAAGGGGATATGTGGTTCAAAGTTAGGTGAGATGGGTTAGGTTTAGGAATGGTTAGGTTAGGAGAATTTGAATTTAAAAATTCAAATAATAGGAAAAGGCTAATTAATTTCAACAACTCATTAACGATTTATTTTAATTAATTATGGGTTTTAGAAGAAATGAATTTGATGGGAAGAATTAATTATTTTGAATTAATTAATCAAGGAGGATTATTAAGTATGAAGGTAAAGCACCCTTTAAATGTTTCAACTACAATAAGATTGGTCATATGGCTTCAAGATGCCCTGATAGACATGCTAGACTAAGAGAAGAAGCTAGAAGGACATACAAACCTAATCTTGAATATCAGAGATACAGATTTAAGAAAAACAAAGATAAATCTTGTTACATTGCTGATGAAGGTGTGACTGATGATTCTGATGAGGATCTAGCAGACAATGGATGGGTCTTTGTTGCTATAACAGAAGATCAACCGGTACCTACTGCTCAACCGGTAGAACAAGCCCTAGCAGCTAAAGTTGAATCAAAGGATGAATGGATTATTGACTCAGGATGCTCACATCACATGACTGGAGACAAAGGTAAATTCTTGAACTTTCAAGAATACAATGGAGGTTTAGTAAGATTCGGTGATGACAAAGCATGTTCAATCAAAGGTAAGGGTTCAATATCTCTTGATGGTAAACATAACACTGACAATGTTTACTATGTTGAAGGATTAAAATATAATCTTTTAAGTGTTGGTCAATTAGTTGAGAAAGGTTTTAAGTTACAATTTAAAAATGGAAAATGCAAAATCATGAATAGAAATGGTTTGGAAATTGCAACCGGTAATCAGACTAGAGGTAATATCTTTCATTTGAATAATAGTGAAAAGGCATGCTTAATTGCTCATATAGATGAAAGTTGGCTATGGCAAAAAAGACTATGTCATGTGAATTTTGATTGCATGGTAAAAATCAGTACTTCTAAGGCAGTTAGAGATCTACCTAAAATTATGAAACCTTAGAATACAATTTGCAAGGAATGTCAATTTGGAAAACAAGTTAGAGATAGTTTGAAAAGTATTCCAGGAAAATCCAATAATGCTCTTGATTTAATCCACACTGATTTATGTGGTCCGGCTAGAACTAAAAGCTTACAAGGTGATAGATATTTCATGTTAATTATTGATAATTATTCTAGAATGTGTTGGGTTACTTTTCTCAGAGAAAAGTCAGAAGCACTTGGGAAGTTCAAACTATTCAAAGCAATGGTTGAAAATGAAACCGGTAAGAAAATTAAATGTTTAAGATCAGATCAGGGAGGAGAATTCATATCCAGAGATTTTAATACATTCTGTGAAGTAAATGGAATCAAAAGATAGTTATCAACACCTCATACACCACAACAGAATGGAGTTGTTGAACGGAAAAATAGAACTATTTTGGATGCAGCAAGAAGTATGTTATCAGAAGCAAATCTACCACATGTGTACTGGAGAGAGGTAGTAAGCATTGCTATCTATACATTCAACAAAGTTCACATCAAAGGTGAAACCGGTAAGACCCCTCATGAACTATGGTTTGGTAATACTCCTACTCTTAAGTATTTCAAAATTTTTGGAAGTAAATGTTATATTAGAAGAGATGAGTATATTGGCAAGTTTGATCCTAGAAGTGATGAAGGAATATTTCTTAGTTATTCATCTAAGAGTAAAGTTTATAGATGTTTTAATAAAAGATTACAAAAAATTGTTGAGAGTACAAATGTAAAGATTGATGAACAATTCAGAGGAACTTCAAGGTATATAGACTCTGAACCGGTAATAGAAATTATGACAAATGAACCAACAGTAAATCCACCAGTACAGAATGATGATCCAGTTCCTCTGGTATCATCAGAGGATACCGCAGTAATTGAAGAACAACAACAGACTAAGACACCTCGGTATGTAAGACTGAATCATTCTGAACTTCAGATAATTGGAAGCAAATTTAAAGGAGTCATGACAAGAGGAAGATTGGAAAATGAAGAGGTATGTCTTATTTCTCAAATTGAACCATTATCTATCAATGAGGCATGTGAAGATAAATTTTGGATTAAAGCTATGGAAGAAGAATTAAGACAAATTGAGAAAAATAATACTTGGACATTAGTTCCCCGGCCTGAAAATAAAAATGTAATTGGAACCAAATGGGTATTTAGAAACAAACTCAATGAAGATGGTAAGGTTGTCAGGAATAAAGCAATACTAGTGTGTAAGGGATATTCTCAGAAAGAAGGAGTTGATTAAAATGAAACCTTTGCACCGGTAGCCAGAATTGAGGTAGTTAGATTATTCTTGGCCTTTGCAGCTCACAAGGATTACAAAATTTATCAAATGGATATTAAATGTGCACTTTTGAATGGATTTTCTTTGACAGATGACAATGATATGGTTTGCAGATTAAGAAAAGATCTGTATGGACTAAAACAAGCTCCAAGAGCCTAGTATGCAAGATTGGATAAGTATCTTTTAAAAATTGGTTTTACTAAAGGAAATGCAGATAGCAATTTATATTACAAAGTAACTAATGATGACATCTTGATTATGGAAGTATTTGTTGATGATATAATCTTTGGAGGAGAAGATGGATTATGCAAAGAATTTTTTCTTAAAATGCAACATGAATTTGAAATGTCTATGATTGGAGAAATAAAATTCTTTTTAGGATTACAGATTTTATAGACTGATAAAGGCATATTTTTGAGTCAATCTAAGTACTTGAAAGAGCTACTTAAGAAATTTGGGATGGAAAACTCTAAACCGGTAAGCACACCTATGACTGCAAATGAAAAATTATCTCAAAGGGATGAATCTACACCTGTCAATCCAACTAGCTACAAATCTATGATAGGAGGTTTACTATATTTGACACAAACTAGACCTGATATTATGAATGCAGTATGTATAGTTTCTAGATTTTAGAGTAATCCTAAGGAAAATCATGAATCAGCAGTAAAAAGGATTTTTTGATACTTACAAGGCACAACAAATCTTGGATTATGGTATCCTAAAGATGAAAATTTTGATCTATATGCATACACAGATGCAAATTGGGCAGGAGATGTGGATGATAGAAAAAGCACCACTGGAGGAGCATTCTTTCTTGGAAAGAGATTAGTCCCTTGGTTAAGTAAGAAATAGAGTTGTACATATTTATCAACAACAGAATCAAAATATGTTGCTGCAGCAACAAACTGTACATAGGTACTTTGGCTTAAGCAAATATTGAAAGACATAAAGGTAAAATGCAAGGAACCTATTACTATATATTGTGATAACACTGCAGCAATTGATATATCTAAGAATTCAATCTTACATTCTAAAACAATACATGTTTCTATCAAACTAAATTTTTTAAGGGAAAAAGTTGAAGAAAAGGAAATAAAACTGGTTTATGTGAATACTAAAGAACAACTTGCAGATATTTTTACAAAACCTTTGCCTAAGGAAACTTTTGAGTATCTCAAAGATTAGCTCGGAGTCTTACCTACACCGGTAGAGACTTAGACAGTTGATGATTGTCATCAATCGACATAATTAAATGGACAAATCTTTTATTTTGATATTTGATGAGGAAGCTACTTCTTAGGGGGAGTAGTTGGTATATTGAATTGGTTGGTATTTTGTATGAACTTGACCTTTTGTGACTTTGGCATTTGATGTCAAAGGGGGAGAGATATATGGAAAAACATTAAGGAAAGATATATTGAAAAATGCATTATCTTTTTGAGGAGAGATTGGTATGAGTGTTTGGTATAATTACTCCCAGGGGGAGAATTGGTTTCTATACTTGGCATTTCTGTTTTGGCACTTTGATGGTTTTTGCATCTTGTGTTGCCATCAATGCCAAAGGGGGAGATTGTTGGTATTCTGGTATGGTTTTGTCATTGATGTCAACACTTGCTAAATACACCTACTTTGGAGATCCAGCAACATTCACCGGCGATTAGTAAACTGTTCAAAACAGTCATCGGTATATGGTTAATTGACAGGATATAATTGTGTAGGAGAAAAAGTGACACTAAGCAAACATGCCCTAATCTCACTTTCAACCACACACTTGTGGAATACGAAAGATCCTAGAGGTATCATACAATTGGCTACTTCTTTTTGTGGAAGAGAGAGCCATGGGCTACCTATTAGGATTTCTATTCCTTTGTTGCAATTGAAAGATAAAATGATGCAAGTTCAATCCCTAACCCCAAAGTGCAAGTATGAACTAATAACAAGATTGCAGAATTGAACTTAAATAGTGAAAAGCTGTAAACACAAGGACAAGATAAGAATGTAAATGCATACCCGGTGTTAAAATATGAATGACAATGTTCAGGACGGGGGCGCGGGTGCCACTGTCCTGATTCTGCCCCTGAAACTGCTCTTGAAACTGCTGTTTTGCAACTTGAAAAGCTACCAAAAATGTTGAAAATTGCTGTCTGACAGAAGGACCAGGGCGCCCAGCGCCCCTGTCCCAGGGACCAAGGCACCCAGCGCCCCTGTCCTGGCAGGACCAGGGCGCCCCACGCCCCTGTCCTAGCTTTTTGCTCTGAAACTTGGTGTGAAGTTCGGTCTCAGTCTGCTTCTTCCGGATCTACAACTTGCAGCGTCGTCCGAATCTCGAAATCTGCACTTATATCTGAAAAGGTGTTTTGGGCGGCTATATAGGGTTTTGCCTTAGTCAAACCCCCGCTTCGATGATTTCCACCTCCACGAATAGCCAAGTTGTATTGTAAAAGTAGTGTGTTGCAGACCTTGTGTGTGTGCAAGATCCTAAAATGCAAGTAAGCAAACTAGAGCAACCTAGAAAGTAAACCCTAATTGCTTGTAAATGATAATGTAAATGCTCCAAATCAAGATGCAAAGTGATCTAAAGTATGAATACAAATGATATAATGAAGCTCATGCAAAGACATGAAAACAACATGAAATCATACCCAACCCCAAGGGAGGGGTACAAGCCAATGTTCAGTCGGTAATCCCCTATTGCTCTTCAATGTCTTCAAAGCCCTAAATGAATGAATGAAATTGATGAATGCTTGATAGATGGATGTTGAATGTTGTTTAAGTCTTCAAAGATCTGCTCTTTTGCTGCATAGAAGGTCCTCGAAACCAAAATTCGGATCATTTCAAATGAAGAAAGAGAGCTCTTATATATGAAACCCTAGGTCTTAATTTCAACTTTTGGCCGACCTAGAGATTGAATCTCCCGCCAATTTCTTGGGGTTAAGCTTTATTTTATGATTGGATCGCGCTCCTAAAATTTTGGGAAAAATGTCCGGGACCGTGTGCACTCCGGGCGCCATGGTCCTGACAACTTTTCGCCAAATTTTAAGGGCCGTCAGATATGATGATTTTAGAGAGAATCCCGAAGTTACAGGTGATTTCGAGATGTTTTGACCCCCGAAATCAAGCCCCCAAGTTCAAAATAGGACCTAATTAGGGTTTTTGATTAAATGATGTATTGGAAGAATAAAATGAAAGGGGCACACTTTAATGAAAGGGCCCAACTTTATGATATGGGAGATGATAAAATAGAACCTTAGACCTAATTAATTTAATTAATTAAGTGCTAAAGGGGAAATGCAATGCAAAATGCAAAATGCACCAAGGCGGGTGCTAAACTAGGTGTGAAATTGTACCACCCTAGCAAGTGCGTACAATTTATGACGCTACATTTAGCCCCCACTTTAGCGGTCATATGAACACTACGTGCATATGCAAGCTAAAGTATAGAAAAGTAAACATTATTTGAAAAAGGATATATCCATAAGTTTGTCGAACGAAGCCCCCAGCGGTATTTGCAGTACATAGTTAGGAACCACACCCTACAAAACACACGTTAGATCACAAAATCACCTAATGCTTACTAAGGAAGGTGATGAAAATTTTGAGGGTAGCTATATGCCCCCCCTGTTTCGGCTTGCTAATTTTAGTGAGTTGAAATAGGGTATCATGTTTACCACTTCGAATTGTTAAAGAATATTGATGACAAATGCTCACAAGAAGATTTGATATGAGATCAAAAACTAATGGAGAATCATTTGGTAAGAAAGAGGACTAAATCTCAATTCCAACACAACAAAGAGTGTGAGGATTTGAGAGTTCTCTAACACAAAATGAAGGATGTAAATGGAGACAAAATGCAAAGAGAAGAAAAAGAAAGGAAAAAAGCATGAATACACACATTGGTGATCCATGAGAAGAATAGTGAGAGAGAAAACATGGACTTCTCGCCCCTAGATCTTGTCTAGGTGATCCATGGGAAAAAGGACATGGAAAAATAGCCCCTAGAGTCTGTCTAGGTGATCCATGTAAGGGAGGAGAATGAGAAAGTCTAGCCTTATGCCGCTAGTTCCACTCAACCTTGTGCATGTGTGTGTAAGTGAGGTTAGAAGCACCTCATAGGAGTCTATGCCCGAGTATGCTACAACCTGTATATGTATAGTACAAAAGCGTGACATCTCGCTCTAAGAGTCTGTGCTCTGGTTCCGAGAATAATCACCTTGCATAAAAGAAAAATGGAGACATCTCGCTCTAAGAGTCTGTGCTCTGGTTTCGAGAATGACCCATTGCTCAAAAAGTGTAATGTTTATGTCATAAGCAAAGTAGAACAAGGATACCTACCTTCATCACAAAAAGAAGATACCCCAAAAATGCAACAATGTCATAGATCCAAGCAAGGAGAGGATAGTTGAAAAGGGATATCTTGTAGTATGTGTAAAGGAGATCCTTAGAGGAGAAGAGATCTTTGTACAAAAGACACCTATCCCCGAGAGGAATTGTCAAAGCAGAGAACAAGAATGCAATACTTCCTTCTTTTGCGAGGTGAAAGTGATTCTTAATGAAGGATGATGCTCTTTTTAACCCAATTGGGAGAGTGAATTCATTATGGATGTATTTTACCAAGTGCAAAAGAGGTTGTAGTCAAGGACTTACACCTCTTGTAAGAGAGAATCCTTGAACAAACAACAACAAATGCATACAAGGAATAACATCAAGTAATAAAGTTCACACCATCCACGAAATAGGAAAAAGTGGATCCTTAGATAAAAATAAGGAAAGATCATTGCCTCCCAAGGATAAGGACAATGAGAAGGACTTACACAATCTTCTAGGGAGAGATTTAGACATAAGCAAAATGTACTACATACCCACATGAGTTCTTGCAAGCAAGACACTAGTGTATGTAAAATGCTCCTCACAAGAAGTGGGTAGGATAAGAAAGAGAATACACATCTTCTCCCATATCTAGGAAAAGAGAATTCTAAAGCAAAGATGATCAATATTTCCACACTATTACCCCATAGGAACAAGAGATAACATAGAAAAATTAGGCTATTATGTTGCTTCAAAAATATGATTGCACTTGAAATTGTACCATTATGAATGACAATGAGCCCCCAGTAAATGAGCTACCAATGTCACATAATGATGAGAAACATAATAGCCATTAATGTTATTTAAAGACATGATAGATTGAATGAGGTATTTGAATATGACATGCTAAATGCTCAACTATAAGTGAGATCAAAAACATGTATAAAATGATAAAAATTGAAGAAGAAAAGTCACAAGAAATCTTAGAAGAGGGATGAGTGTAATTTATTAGAGCCTTATCCCTAGAGGAAAGGACTTTATGATGAATAGGAGATAAAGATTCATAAGTGGATTTAGAAATTTGAGGAGTCTCATAAAGAGATTTGTTCATTGCAAAGATTTCCTTATGAAGGGAATGAGAGTTGATAGAAGTAGAAGATGATTTAGTTGAAGTGAGATCATCATCACTACTAAATATAGCATTCACATTGAGAGATGGTCTTTTAGATGCTTTGGTGGGCTTAGAAAGATTATATCCAAGTCCAAATGAATATTCATGCATGTTATGTTCTAAAGGAACTTTAATTCCTTGTTCATTTGCGCCACAACCATTTCCACTATAGCCACTCTTAGCCAAAATATGAAAACCACGACCATAATGATTAGCCATTTCAGAAAGAAAAGGTGGTTTTTCATAAGACAAAGAATCAAATTCTTCAGAATTAGAGGTGTGAGGAGAAGAAGTTTGAGAAGCGGCCACAAAATTATTGTTCATAGGTTCAGGTAAGGTTGATTGATCTTTAGTTTCTTCTTTCTTTTTAACTTTAAGCTCTCTAGGAGGAACCCTATACTCACCTACAAAGGTGGGATTAGAGTCAAGAGATCCCCAATCATCTTCTATGAGAACCTTCTCAGGATCAAAAGCCTTTTCATGTGTAGATTCAAGTTGAGAAGAATCTTCTTCAGGAACTTCAGACTCATCCAAAGAATTTTGATTATCAGAGGGTGATGATTCATCCATAAGTATCTTGTTTAACGAGTCATCACTAGAAGAGGAAGGCTTAGAAGAACTCCCTTTGGAAGTAGATGTTTGCAAACAAGCTTGAAAATTAGTATCACCTATCAAGGTATATGTCTTATTATTATAAATAAATTTAACTTGTCTATGCAATGTAGAGGGGACAGCTTGCATACTGTGAATCCAAGGTCTCCCTAATAACAAGTTGTATGTTAGATTTCCCGACATAACATGGATAGGAGTAGGCAAAGTAACAGGTCCCACTGTGATGGGTAAGGTGATATTACCTAATGAAGACTTAGCCACATTATCAAAGCCTCGAATGGGACAAGAGTCAGGCTCAATAAGGGATGTATCCACATTCATCTTATGCAATAGATTAATGCTACACACATTAAGGCCAGAACCATTATCTACCAGTGTTCGTCTTATAGCAGTGTCATTTATGATAACCACAATCATCAAGGGATCATATTGATGTTGAATTTCACTAGTAGGCAACTCATCTTGAGTAAACACAATTTGAGCTTTAGGATTCATCACAGAGTTAACCAAAGACACTATATTACTAGATGTATTAGGTGGAGGAACATTCAAATCTTTCAAGGCATCTTGTAACATTCCATGATGAGCGGAAGAAGTTTGGATCAAATCCCAAAGGGATATCTTAGTAGGAGTAGTTTTAAGTTGTTCTATAAGATCATAGTCCTTACTAAGCATTTGTGAAATACGAGGAGCTTGAGGAAGGATAGGTTGGGAAGGAGGAAGTGAAGTTGGGATAACTGGAGGAGGATTAGGTTGCCTATTGTTTCTTGTGTTATAGGTATGAGCAACCGCATTATAACTCTCTCTAGTCAGTTGCTTAGCATACTCATAAGGGCTCTTAGTAGAATAACCTCCTTGCACAGTAATAATAGGTTTGTTAGGAGTGCGAAAAGAATCATTAGCATAACCCCCTTGAACCACTAAGATAGGCTTATTTAAAGGTTGAGAATTTTGAGAAGGACAAGCACCTTGGACAGTGAAGAGAGGTTTGTTAGGTGTATGTATCAAATTGATTGACGATGGTTTAGGGGAATGAACAAAAGTGTTGGAAGAATTGTTGATAGTCTTCTCTTGCACTAAAATCTCATCACGGATTAAATCAATTTTAGGAGAGAGACAAGGGGTAGGCATTGATGTTCTAGTAGGCAGAGTAATACTAAGAAAGGTCATATCATCCTCTATCATCAAAGGATCTACATGGGGAATAAACTCTCTAGGAGAAGGATCAACATTACTCTCTAAAGTCTCACTCTTGGAAGGGAGATCTCTGAAAGAGATGTTAACCATCTTGCCTTGAACTAGGGTTTCCTTACGAGTAGAACCAAGTTGAGGAAAGGGAGAATAATTTAGATTCGAGGAAGGTGAGAAACTATCAAGGGAGTTTTCAATATTGATTTCATCCCCTTTGGCTAGGGTTCTCTCATGGGATAGAGAATAATCTACACCTTCTTCTAATGGTTCATCCCAAATAGTGAAGTGGTTGGAAGGAATGTTTGAAGTATTGTCAATTTCGGGAGAGGAGATAACATTGTTTATTAATTCCTCATCCTTAGAAGGGAGAGCATTAATAGATGTGTTAAACTCATCCTCTTTCCTCAAAATACGTTCGATATGATCTTTAGGGGAGAGAGAATTAAGGAAATTGCTTATTATTTCATCTTCTTTCTCTAAGGGATGCTTATGGGTAAGACAAACTTTAGGAGAAGGGTAAGCATTTATCATTAATTCATCATCTCTAGTGGGAATTTTGTTGGAAAAGGAAATGCCATCACTAGGAAATGTAGGGATAATTTCATCTTCTTGCACAAAAGGATCCTCATGAAGGGAGTGTTTTTTAGGAGGAACATGAACATATTTCTCCAAAGATTCATGCTTAGGAAGGAGATCTTTGAAAGAAGTGTTCATAACCTCTTGTTGCACTAACATGCCCCCATTGGAAGGACCAACTTTAGGAGAAAATAATTCAATGTCCATCAATACCTTTTCACTTAGAGAGGCATCATGTAGGGAAGGTGAAGTAACATTAAGAAAGGTGTTTATGATATCATTCTCTTCCTCTAGGATAGCTAAATAGGAAGGGCACATTTTAGGAGAATTGTCAAGATCACTCTTAAAGTCTTCATCCTTAGAGAATGGGAGAGTCTCAAAGGGATTGGTAGCAATTATTTTAGGCACTAAAATGTTGTTATAGATGGGGGGAGGTTTTTTAGGAGAAGGAAAAATTGAAACAAGGGAAGCTAACCCATTATCACATCTATGAAATGAATGCATCATGACATCAATTTTCCTCTTTCAAATGATAACACATGCAAAATAGAAGGAAATGTTTAATTTTAACCAATGCAAGCACTTATAATGTAGATTTAGACAATGAAATTTATGATTCAAATGAGTTCCTAAATCAGATTTGAAATTATTGATCCCAATTAAGCTATCCACAAGTTCAACTTTGAATTGAAAAATTAGGGTTTTAGCAAAAATTTCCTCTAATATTTTTTTTTTTTTGAATCTTGCAAGAAATTAAAACTTGTAAATAGCATAAACACTCAAATTTGAAAAATAAATCAGAATTAGAGAAGATTGGAATTCACGTCGGGTTCAACAAAATGTGTAGGAGAAAAAGTGACACTAAGCAAACATGCCCTAATCTCACTTTCAACCACACACTTGTGGAATACGAAAGAGCCTAGAGGTATCACACAATTGGCTACTTCTTTTTGTGGAAGAGAGAGCCACGGGCTACCTATTAGGATTTCTATTCCTTTGTTGCAATTGAAAGATAAAATGATGCAAGTTCAATCCCTAACCCCAAAGTGCAAGTATGAACTAATAACAAGATTGCAGAATTGAACTTAAACAATGGAAAGCTGTAAACACAAGGACAAGATAAGAATGTAAATGCGTACCTGGTGTTAAAATATGAATAACAATGTTCGGGACGGGGGCGCGGGCGCCACTGTCCTGATTCTGCCCCTGAAACTGCTCCTGAAACTGCTCCTGAAACTGCTGTTTTGCAACTTGAAAAGCTGTCAAAAATGTTGAAAATTGTTGTCTGACAGAAGGACCAGGGCGCCCAGCGCCCCTGTCCCAGGGACCAGGGTGCCCAGCGCCCCTGTCCTGGCAAGACCAGGGTGCCCCACGCCCCTGTCCTAGCTTTCTGCTCCGAAACTTGGTGTGAAGTTCGGTCTCAGTCTGCTTCTTCCGGATCTGCAACTTGCAGCGTCGTCCGAATCTCGAAATCTGCACTTATATCTGAAAATGTGTTTTGGGTGGCTATATAGGGTTTTGCCTTAGTCAAACCCCTGCTTCAGTGATTTCCACCTCCACGAATAGCCAAGTTGTATTGTAAAAGTAGTGTGTGTGCAGACCTTATGTGTGTGCAAGATCCTAAAATGCAAGTAAGCAAACTAGAGCAACCTAGAAAGTAAACCCTAATTGCTTGTAAATGATAATGTAAATGCTCCAAATAAAGATTCAAAGTGATCTAAAGCATGAATACAAATGATATAATGAAGCTCATGCAAAGACATGAAAACAACATGAAATCATACCCAACCCCAAGGGAGGGGTACAAGCCAATCTTTAGTCGGTAATCCCCTATTGCTCTTCAATGTCTTCAAAGCCCTAAATGAATGAATGAAATTGATGAATGCTTGATAGATGGATGTTGAATGTTGTTTAAGTCTTCAAAGATCTGCTCTTTTGCTGCATAGAAGGTCCTCAAAACCAAAATTCGGATCCTTTCAAATGAAGAAAGAGAGCTCTTATATATGAAACCGTAGGTCTTAATTTCAAATTTTGGCCGACCTAGAGATTGAATCTCCCACCAATTTCTTGGGGTTAAGCTTTATTTTATGATTGGATTGCGCTCCTAAAATTTTGGGAAAAATGTCCGGGACCGTGTGCACTCCGGGCGCCATGGTCCCGACAACTTTTTGCCAAATTTTAAAGGCCATCAGATATGATGATTTTAGAGAGAATCCTAAAGTTACAGGTGATTTCGAGATGTTTTGACCCCCAAAATCAAGCCCCCAAGTTCAAAATAGGACCTAATTAGGGTTTTTGATTAAATGATGTATTGGAAGAATAAAATGAAAGGGGCACACTTTAATGAAAGGGCCCAACTTTATGATATGGGAGATGATAAAATAGAACCTTAGACCTAATTAATTTAATTAATTAAGTGCTAAAGGGGAAATGCAATGCAAAATGCAAAATGTGCCAAGGCGGGTGTTAAACTAGGTGTGAAATTGTACCACCCTAGCAAGTGCGTACAATTTATGACGCTACAATAATGTTCACCGATACCTACATTGACATGGAAGACACTTGGTAATGTTGAAGACATCATGTGGACACTTTATTTTGAAGTACTAATCATTGATATATTCTTATTTGCATATTTGCTTTTACAGGCAAATAGGTCCATGTTATCTAGGGTTACATCGACAGGTTTATCTTTTCCAGATCAACATGGCATGCTATGGAGATGATTTATTATTGTTGTAAATACATTAAGCCGACATGTTCAATCAGTTATTGCATCGGATATTGTATTATTTGTAAAATATTTTTATTGTAATATCTTCTAGAGCCGACCTACTAAAATTGGTCTTAGGGTATGGTATAAATGTAAGATCTTATTTGTAAGATCAAGAGTGAAATGCAAAAAATATTTAAGGAAGGATATATGTGAGATCAAGCAGAGATATACATGAAGACATCATTTGAAGGTGAAGTTAGGTTTTTGTAGAAGCATATCAGAATTACACTGGTACTGAATCCAACATATGAAGATGCTATTTTGTGTAGTAAATTCTCATTGGATTTAACCATCCAACTGTAGTCAGTGTGACTCCCATCTGTGATTGAGCAGTGAGCTCTAGGCTATTGGCCTTTCTGCATGTGCAGACCCCTCTTTGTACACTTACTATCTGCAGTAGTATCATCTGATTGTGGGTAAGGTATCCCACTGTGGTTTTTCCCCTTACAGGGTTTCCACATACAAATATTTGTGTCATGTGTTGTGGATGACTTTATGTTTATGTTTCATGCATTAATTTTTACTGGTATAGCAATTTTCTGTTAACACTGTTTACCGGCATACTTAACTGTCTTACCGGTACTAAGCATTAAGTTGGTTAATAAGATTTTGGTTTGAATTTATTAGACAACTGATTCACCCCCCCCCTCTCAGTTGTCCCCGGGACCTACACAATCATGATAGCAAAAAAAATCAAGATAGAAAATTTAAACAATCATGCTAAAACCATTGCCTAAAAGATATCATCGATTGAAAGTGTGTGATGTGCTGAAACTGATCTATGATAGTTTTGCTGATTCTGATATGATGTTTTAATGTTGGATGTGTCTCAGTGTTTGCTTGATAACATTTGTCTGATTATTGTTTTGCTTGTTTGGTTAAGCTCAAAATGTTGAAATTTTTTTCCCCCAGCTAAGTGTAGGATTTTTTTGCCCCAAGCCTAGAAACAAAGTCATTATGATATACCCAATGATCCAAACCATGGTAAGATGCCTGCGTATGTAAAAAGCTTTATTATGGATATGAATAGTGGTAATGGATAGATGAATGCAAGCAGAATGCATGAGCTAATAGATGGTAGGGATAGTTGACATATAGCGCCTTTTTGCCAGGTTTTCACTAGTTGTGTTTATTGCACTTTTTCTCATATTTGATTTTTTTTTTTTGATTTTTTGATTTTTCAATGTTTTTTGATTTTTTTTATTTTTCAATGATTTTTGGATTTTTCTGATTTTTCAAACATAAAAATTCTTCAGATGCATGCTATTGATAGGTTCCTCAAGTTGATCTCCATCCTGTGTTGATAACTGATATGCTCCTGACCCAAATACTACTGTGACCACAAGTGGACCTAACCAGTTTGGTTCAAACATTCCTTTCTTTTCTCGATCTGCCTGGTTGCATGGATTTTCTTTTAGTACTAGTTCTCCAGCTTGAAAAATTCATGGTTTGACTTTATGATTATAGATTCAACACATTCTTTGCTGATATACCTTCAAATGATCAAAGGCATTTTGTCGTTGTTCATGGATTAATTCTAACTCTTGCAGCCTGGATACTCTTTGTTCTTCATCAGGGATAAGAACTTTTAATGATACTCGTAGAGAAGGTATCTCTACTTCTATTGGTAGTATTGCTTCTAATCCATAGATAAGAGAGAAAGGTGTGGCACCTGTTGGTGTGCAGATACTAGTACGGTATGCCCATAGAGTAAGATTCAATTGAATATGCCAATCTTTGCCAGCATCATTCACTGTCTTCTTAAGGATTTTTTAGAATAGTTTTATTTGATGCTTCTACTTGTCCATTCCCTTGTGGATAGTAGGGTGTGGAAAATCTATGTTGGATTTTAAATTTCTCACATAGCTCTTGTACATCCTAATTCTTGACTGGTCACCCATTATCAGTGATAATGGTCATGGGTATTCCATAACGACAGATGATGTAGTTCAAGATAAATGCAGCAATTTGTTTTCCTGTGATATTGATGAGAGGCACCGCTTCAATCCATTTTATAAAATATTATGTAGCAACAAGGATGAATTTGTGACCATTTGATGAAGAAGGATTTATCTTGCCTACTAGATCAAGACCCCATTGGTAGAAAGACCAAGATGTTGCCAAAGCATGAAGTTCTTGTGCTGCTACATGAATCAAATTTCCATGGATCTGACATTGTTTGCATGTTCGAGCTATCTGAAAAGAATTTCGTTCCATAGTAGGCCAATAATAGCCCAAGCGTATGAGTTTTTTCGAAAGGGTAAGACCACTTGCTCTCAGATCTGGTTTAAGAAATTCCAGTGACTTGACTACACTTAAATGGAGGATTTAAATGATAAAGATGCATAATCTAGCAATGATAATGATTAAGCTACATGATTCCATGATTATGCTAGAAAATAATCTAGATTTAAGATGAAATTGCACATGATAACAATGCTAAAATGATATGCTAAGAGCTATATGCCTATAGTAACAATGCTTGAAATTCAAATGAGATGGGATCCTTTGAGCTCCAATGAGGGGACTATTTATAGGATTTTCAAGGCCAGGGGGTGAGGTGGCAAGAATCAATGGTCAAGATTGATTTGAAGATATTGTATATGGTGAAAATGGATAGCAATAAACAACAATATTGAAAGACTAAAATGGATTCAACCACCAAACCCTAGTCTAACAATGAACAAAGATCCACCATAACATATGAAGATAACCTAAGACAATGCAAAATAACTCAAAAATCACAAAGATTATACCATCACATGTCCACTAGGGTTTTGATCTCCATTCTTCCTATCTCCATTGATCTTGTTTGATATGCTTGCTCTCAGATTTTTGTATGCACAAGAGCTCAACAAAGAACGGAATGTGGTTGCAAGTAGAATTGTAGTGTAGTCAATTGATCCAGTAGTTAGGGTTTTGTAATGAAGAAAGCATCTCCTTAAATAGAAGACACAATAGAAAATGGAGGGTTAAGATTGAGAGGTGTAAAAAGGAGGTCGGCTAGGATTAGAGGGTAGGTATAAGAAATACCAAAATAATGAAAGGGGTAGGTAGTGTAGGAAATAAGAGATGAATGACATGTGTCATGTGTAGAAAAAGATAATGAATTAATTAAATAAATAAAGATTTATTTAATTAATAGAAGAAGTAGGGCAATTAAATAAATAAAATATTTATTTAATATAGGAAAGGGATAATTTAAATAAATAAATGTATTTATTTAAATGAGAAATAAGGCTAGAAGAGGATAAATGAATTAATTAAATAAATAAAGATTTATTTAATTAATAGAAGAATTAGGCTTAGATAATTAAATAAATAAAATATTTATTTAATTAGACATGACAATTTTGGGTGTCTACATTTTGCCCCTCTTTGAGACAATGCGGCTTGTCGCGTTGTTTCAAAGAAGAGAAGATGAACTGATACAGAGTTGCCCCAGGATGGGAATGATATGCCCCCTCGAGAGATTGGATGAAAAAGTCTGGAAAGATTGCAGACAATCTCTCGATAAGAAAGATGGGATAGAATGGACTGATTGGATAAAGTGACAAAGTCACGGGATGAGGAAGACTGACTCGGGAAATGAGGGCGAGGGCTAGGGTAGGCTATAAGATAGACCACGGGCAAAAGACATCCTCATTGTCATCCACACCCATAGAAGATCACAGTGCAGAGCGAGAAAAGAGCAGCAGCAGTCAGCAGCGATGGCATTCGTTCATAGATTCGACCGTGTCCGCCGATTCCAGCGACCAGCCGATGCAGGAGAGCCGGTAAGTACCCGAAAACCTCCTCGTACTTTCACGCATTTTGAGTTTTGTCATTAATGCATGTTTAGGAGCAATAAATGCGCTAGGAATAGGATAGTGTAGAAGTGCAAAAACGCGCAACCGCGTCTGTGTCAGCGCCAGGCGCGTTTGTGTCCAACAGGCGCGTCTGTGTCGGGTCCAGGCGCGTCTGTGCCTGGAACCGCGTTTGTGTTGATTGCGGACGCGTTTGTGAAATTCAGCAGCGTCTGTGATTTTTAGTAGCGTTTATGTCATGCAGGGACGTCTGTGTTCCCTGGTTGCGTTTGTGTCTGGCATAGGCACGTTTGTGTTCAGAAAGCGCGTCTGTGTTGCAGAGGCGTGTTTATGCAGTCTATAAGTGCGTTTATGAGTTAAAAGCGCGTGTGTGTTGAAACAGTGCGTTTGTGTGTTTAAATGCATGGTTTTAGTCCTTTAGGTCAAATCGGCAGTTCTGTGATGAACATACGCTGTCGATTGGATAAGCTGCTGAGAGGATACACTCAAGCAGGTCCTCTGGGAAGATTAGGATAGATCAAGGCACTTTGTGATGAACAGGGAGCACCAGGATATGCAGCACTTTGTGATGAACAGGGAGTGCGAATGTGAGTGACACTTTGTGATGAACAGGGAATGTCACACACGTAGTACTTTGTGATGAACAGGGAGCACTACTAGGATAAATAGCAACACTTTGTGATGAACAGTGAGTGTCACTAGGGTAGATAGCCATATGCATTTAGGTAGCAAGTAGCATTTTGTGATAAACAGTGAATGCCACGATAACTAACAAGATTGATTTGCTTGACTGTAGGAGTATTTGCCGATGTTGGAGTCACGGGAGAGATTCCCGTCGACACAGAGACTGCGACCAGAGTTGTCTATCCAGGACATGATTTCCGTTGAGGAGATGGGTCTCACACATATGCTCTATGTGCCCGAGTTTCGGGCAAACATGGGGTTGCTGACTGCGTTGGCCGAGAGATGGCACTCAGAGACATGCACGTTTCACCTGTCGATGGGTGAGATGACAGTGACCTTAGAGGATGTATACAGGATATTACATGTTCCCATTGATGGAGAGTTGATCCCCTACGACCGTGATGGTGACAGGGAGGCCTTGAGACGGGTCTTTCAGGATCCTGAGTTGGAGATGCGAGCAGGCCATGTAGCCTGGGACACCATGACTGCCACAGGATTAGCATTGCCGACAGTTGTTGGGGGAGTTATCAGTGGATACTTATGTCCAGACAGGGCCACACGAGGATTGGCAGTGGGCTGGGGAGGGGCCTTGGAGACGCTGATGGCAGAGCACACTAGGTATGCATGGGGGCCATGTGTCCTAGCACATTTGTATTATGAGCTGCATCAGTTTGTATACCATGGATCGGTGGGGTTGGGCTGCGGTGTGACTCTCTTGCAGGTGTGGGCCTATGAGCACCTTCCCATCACACGGCCTATTCATTTCAGAGGCAGAGGACAGGGACAGAGTTTTGTGCACCTATATGCGATGATTACATCCCAGCCTTGGATTGGGAGATTGGAGCACTGGAGGAGAGTCATTGATGACATTGACATGGTGATCTGGAGGCCGTACCTGGGGTGCGAGGAGTGGGAGGACGATGCACTGGAGCTGCCCTACACCTTCCGGAGCAGGTACCTGATTGGGCGGACGCCCTATATATTAGAGAGACAGCTGGTGGACAGGGTATGCAGGCAGTATGGCAGGATTCAGAGGATGCCCCGAGGCTCGGGCATGTATGCCCGTACGGTCAGAGATCAGGTGCAGTTTGGCCCACTGCTATCATATGATCAGGCAGTTATGCAGCTAGCGGAGATGATGCCGATGCCATGGGACATGTGGCCCGAGGTAGATGATGCAGGGATGGACGCAGAGTACTCTGCGTACTGGGCAGAGCATCCATTTCCTAGGTTGACAGATCCAGCAGAGCCAGTGGATGGAGAGGGTGGAGGAGAGGATGATGAGGGAGGAGGGGATGGAGGTAGGGGCCGGCGGAGGCGGAGGGGAGTGGTGGGAGAGAGACGGGTAGCACCTCAGAGGGAGGGAGGTCAGGAGAGAGACGGGTAGCACCTCGGAGGGAGGGAGGTCAGGAGAGAGCAGCTCCAGTGGTGAGAGGACGGGGTGGACTGCCCCTACAGGTGCCAGCAGCACAGGGTCCCAGAGAGGGACAGAGACAGGTGCAGCCAGAGGGATAGAGACAGGTACAGCCATAGGTACCTATACAGGAACAGGGACAGGTGCAGGCAGAGGCACAGGGACAGGCACCTGTAGAGGAGGAGCCATAGGCAGGGACGGAGAGCGGAGACTCTGAGGAGGATGAGGTGCTTAGGCTGCGGGAGATCTGCCAGGGCCAGGCAGATGAGATTGAGGATTTGGTTCGAGAGAGGAACCACCTCAGGATCAGGGTCCGAGACACAGAGCGGGAGAGGGATCAGGCCATCCAGAGATACACCGAGGCCGAGACAGCTCTGAGGGCAGGGAGGCGGGCAGCAGAGGATGCAGGGGCAGGCTACGCATATGTTTTGCGAGCCGGAGAGGAGATCGCCTACTGGAGGGATCTATATTATGCAGCCGTGCCAGCAGATCAGCGGGCTAGGAGCTTCCATAGATCGTCGCACACAGCGACGGCTACAGGAGGGAGCCGCAGGAGACAGGCATCCAGCGGTGGGGTTATGGGGCCCCACTACCACCAGAGAGACAGGGGGATCCAGGGGCGGGTCCATCTATAGCTCAGACTCCGTCGAGGCGAGGCGGCTCCGAGGGAGGGAGTTCCTCATAGCTATAGTGGGCTCCCATTGTATCAGTATATGTACCATTATTGTATTGTAGACACCTGCGGGTGATTCTTTTGTAGCCATATGATTCTTTTGACATCATTGTATTATGACACATTTGATTATATATGAGATGATTCATTTTTTGCGGCAGCTATATGCATGTGTACCTTATGTGATGAAATGTTCTTATGTGATGTTTATGATATGGATGCAAATATGTATATGATGCAATGCAATATATATTTTTTTTTGTTCTTTTATGTTGTATATGTGATGCAAATGAATATGATAATGCAAATGATTATTTACTTAATGAGAATGTGAGATGTGCTAACATGTGTATGCAGGATGTGATGCAATTGTGATATCTATATGTATGTATGAAATGCTTATATGTGGTGATGTAGGTGCAACTATATGAAATGTAAATGTTTTTTTGGTGTGTCATTATACTCAGTCATGTGATAGCGGGCTACACGGACTCGAGAAGGACGATGGAAGTCAATCAAGAAAGGGGGATGAAAGAAAGAAGATATGAACGTGAAAGAGCTTCTTGTGCGTTATCATCATTGAGCTTTATTATGGCAGAATAGGTTATGACAATCGAGGCATTTGTTCGGCCCAGAAAGTCATTGTACCTGTTTGCATGGAGATAAGACAGTCACAAACAAGGAATGCCCCAGTTCATACTAGACTCAAAGTGTCCTCATATCCTTGGACAAGTCATAGCATTACTAAAAGACAATCCACAGACAGCAAATGCAAATAAGTGACGATACCCCATCCTCGCCTTTCTAGTCAAAGACATCCTGGAGATAGAATCTCTAGTCAAAGACATCCTGGAAAAGCTAAAAGACATGTCACCAAAAAGATAAAACCAAAAGAAAACCAAGACTCGACACCAACATCCACTGTAGTCCTCAAGTTTAGTGTCTCTTGTCACTTGTATAAGTCAAATTTTGATTGTGGTCACAATGTTCACTTTCACAAAAAGGATAGATAGCACTGAACCATATGTTGTCTGAGTCTGTTGAAAGATTTGATTTTGTTGAAGCTCATTGTTACTGCTGTGTCTCATTTGAAACTGACTGAATCCATGAAACTGATACTTTATTGTGGAGAAGACGAAACTTTATTGCGGATTTGCGATGCAAATGTTGCTTTCTTGCGGATTGCGCGCGGATAGACTTGAAGGAAACTAGAAGAAACTGTACTCCTCGAAATATGTGATGTTCTCAGTTCCACACCCATTACTAGACGTAGGAATTGGCCGTAGTCACAGATAGGATCTAATTTATTATGGATGGAAAGGGAGTGAAAAGGGAGGGTTTATTATGAATGGCTAACCAATCTTGGGTAGATCAATAACAAGCCATGATGGGAATGGGTAAGTTTATTGTGAGTGAATTGGTCGTGAGTGTGTGCGAAGTGAAAAGATGAAAGAGAATCCTGAAAGAGGGAGGAGCAAAGTCTCTACGCATGGCGCTGGTGACCCAGTTTTCACCATGGTACTTGCCTAGGGCGCCACCGAAGTGGTTTTCACCGTTGGACGAAATTATTTTTCTTTACTTTTCTCGATTTTTCAATTTTTTTTGTTGTCACAAGGCGCCTGTTTGCCAGGTTTTCACCAAGTAACGATTTTTTTTTTTTTTTTTGTATTTTTTTTTTTTTTTTGATTTTTTTTGTGTTTTTGCATTAGGATACTCAAAAAGAGCTTATGTGTAGAACCTGCGAAGGTGCATGCTGTTGATAGGATCCTCCAAAGATTCCCCTTCTGTAGTTGAGAGTTGATATGCCCCAGATCCATATGCTGCTGTGATGATGTAAGGACCAAGCCAGTTGGGTTCAAATTTGCCCTTCTTTTCTCTATCTTGCTGATTCTTGGGGTTCTCTCTGAGGACTAAGTCACCTACCTCAAATGTATGAGGCTTGACCTTGTGATTGTAACTGCGACTCATTCGTTGTTGGTAAGCCTTGAGATGATTAAAAGCAGTGTGTCGTCGTTCCTCCAGCAGTTCTAGTTCTTGTAAGCGAGAGACCCTGTAGTCTTCATCGTTGATTATGTTTCTCAAGGAGACCCGTAAAGAAGGTAACTCGACCTCAATAGGCAAGATGGCTTCAGCACCGTAGACAAGTGAGTAAGGTGTAGCCCCTGTAGGTGTGCGGACACTGGTACGATAGGCCCAAAGTGCGGGATTGAGTTGGACATGCCAGTTACGGCCAGCGTCGTCGACTGTCTTTTTAAGTATTTTGAGAATTGTTTTGTTAGACGCCTCAGCTTGGCCATTACCTTGGGGGTAATATGGTGTGTAGAAATGATGAGAGATATGGAAGCGCTCACAGAGTTCACGAACATCCTGGTTCTTGAAAGGACGCCCGTTATCGGTGATAATGGAAGTAGGAATCCCGTATCGGCAAATGATGTAGTTCAGGATGAAAGTAGCGATTTGTTTCCCAGTAACTTGTGTGAGAGGCACGGCTTCAATCCACTTTGTGAAATACTCTGTGGCTGTGATAATGAATTTATGTCCATTGGAAGAAGGAGGGTGAATCTTGCCTATGAGATCGAGTCCCCACTGACAAAAGGGCCAAGGAGATGCAAGTGGCTGTAGTTCCTGTGCTGGTGCATGTATGAGGTCTCCATGAATTTGACACTGCTTACACCTCTTGACAAACTGATATGCATCTTTTTCCATAGTAGGCCAGTAGTATCCAGTCCTGATGAGTTTCTTGGCCAAGGTAGGACCACTAGTATGCGGACCATATATCCCTTCGTGCACTTCTCGTAACGCAATCTGAGCTTCGTCACTCTCTAAACATCTAAGGAGGGTGCCATCTAGACCTCGTCAGTATAGGATATCAGCTAGGATAACGTATCGGGAGGATTGGCGGATGAAAGTGCGGCGTTGGTTGTTCGATAAATCGGGAGGTAAGATGTTGTCGCGAAGGTATGTGAATATGGAACCATATAACTGGGATTCAGGACCAACAACACATATCATTTCCGTAGGAGTGATCTCATATGACGGAATCAGCAGGTTGTCAACCAGGAACTCATAACAGGTCTCATTTTGCGGTAGGTCAATGAGTGAAGCAATTGTAGCCATGGCATCAGCAGCGCGATTCTGTTCTCTTGGTATCTGCTCAAACTCTATCTTTGCAAAGTGTTGTTTCAGATCATCTACCAGTTGTTTGTAAGGCATTAGCTTTTCATCTTTTGTTTGATAATCATCAGTTGCTTGACGGATGACAAGTTGAGAATCGCCAAAAACACGAAGTTCCTGGATCTTCCACTAAACTGCAATTCTTAACCCAGTTGTTAATGCCTCGTATTCCGCTATATTGTTGGTGCAAGGAAATGATAAGCGGTATGACTTTGGTATAGAATCACCTTGGGGAGTTATAAAGAGTATACCCGCTCCTGCCCCATGCTGTGTGTATGAGCCATCAAAGTATAGTTGCCATGGCTTTGCAGGTGATATTGTTAGAATGGACTCATCTGGAAATTCTGACTGTAGAGGAACATCATCTATCATGGGAGCATCTGCCAGTTGATCTGCGATGGCTTGTCCTTTGATTGCTTTTCTGTCCACGTATTCAATGTCGAATTCACTCAAAATCATTACCCACTTGGCCAGTCGCCCAGTAAGTGTAGCTTTGTTGAGCAGATATTTTAGTGGATCAATTCTGGCAATCAACTTGGTCTTGTGAGTGAGCATATAATGTCGTAATTTTTGTGAAGCGAAGACCACAGCGAGACATGCACGCTCAATTGGTGTGTAGTTCAGCTCATATCCCACCAATGTGCGACTGATATAGTAGACTGCTTTTTCCTTGCCGTCAGATATTTGCTGTGCTAGTAGTGCCCCCAGTGCTGTTGGAGTAGCTGATATGTAAAGTAGCAATGGTTGATCCGGAATTGGTGGCATCAAAACTGGCGGGTTCAAAAGATAGTCTTTAAGTGCCTGAAAAGCCTGTTGACATTTCTCATCCCATTTGAACTTAATGTTTTTGTGTAGCAGGTGCTGGAAAGGATTACACTTATCTGCAAGTTGTGCTATGAATCTTCGTATGGACTGGAGTCTCCCTTGTAAAGACCGAAGTTGACTGATATTCTTGGGTGGCGGCATGTCCAAGATAGCCTTGACTTTTGCTGGATCCGCTTCTATTCCTCTTTTAGACACAATGAATCCTAAGAGCTTCCCGGAGGTTACTCCAAAGACACATTTCTTTGGATTTAATCTTACCTTGTATTTTTCCAGCCTATCAAAAGCAACTGAAAGTATGTCCAAGTGTGTATTTCTGTCTATTGATTTAACCAAAAGGTCGTCGACATAATCTTCCACCTTTACATGCATGAGATCATGGAAGATAGTAGTCATGGCTCGTTGATACGTGGCACCTGCATTTTTCAGCCCAAAGGGCATGACATTCCAGCAGAAGGTTCCCCATGGACAAGTGAATGATGTTTTATGTTGATCTTCAGGTGCAATCCTGATCTGATTATATCCAGAGAATCCGTCCATTAAAGATAACATCTCATGGCCTGCTGTGAGATCAACAATTAAATCAATGTTTGGTAATGGGAAATCGTCCTTCGGACAAGCCTTGTTGATATCCCTGAAGTCTGTACATATTCGGATGCTGCGATCTGGTTTGCTAACAGGTACTAAGTTGGAAATCCATTCGGGATAATCAATTGGGCGTATGAATCCGACATCTAGTAATTTCTCCAGCTCTGCCTTGACTAGCAATGCCACCTGTGGATGCATTTTCCTCAATTTCTGTTTTACTGGTTTTGCCCCCGGTTTGACTGTTAAATGATGCATTACTAAGTCGGGGTCTAGTCCAGGCATATCAGCATAAGACCATGCGAAGTTGACTTGTCGTTCCTTAAAGAAGCTTATGAACCTTGCTTTCTCGGCCTCTGTCAATGATTGAGCCAAAAATATGTTGTGTGGAACCTCTGCTGTACCAATGTTTGTCTTTATAGTCTCCTCTACCAACATGGATGATTTTTCCTCGTATGATGCTGGGAGAATGTCAAGCCTTCCATCTTCGGGCGCCTCAGAGAGGTTTTCACCCTCAGATACGTCCTTTCTTTTTACTTTTTTAGAGTCAGAGAGCGCCACAGTGTGGTTTTCGCCATAAGACCCTTGTTTTGTCTTTATTTTCACATTTTTGCGACTAGAAGGCCCGACACCCTCACCAAAGTATGCCATGTTATTTAGCTCTATGGCGTATCCTGCTTTATGGTCTCCAAGAGGAAGATCATCGCGAATGCCAAGATAATCAACAATAGCTTCGTCATTTTGAAATGTATCAAACTGTGGTGGTCCATCCTGATCCCAGTCAATGAGTTGGGGGTGAATGAGGGGAAGGTCTTTAGTGTTTTTAGAGTCCGCAAGGCTAATAGTGAAGATGTGGTTATATTCAGGTATGTCAAGGTAGTCATCGAGGTCGTCAATGACACTCTCCTCATCAGTGTCGATCGTGAGTGAGTCCAAATTATCATCACTAGTAGCACCCTCAGGGACAGGTGTCCTCATCCTATGTGATCCTGACCTAGGGCCCTGAAACGAAGCTTGTGCGGGATCCTTATGGGTCGGTTCTTGACCAACTCTGAATTTCTTGTAAAACTCCTCCTCCTCTGTAGGTTCATCTGGCTCTCTAAATGTCTCATTAAGTTCATAGTCGCTGGAGGATTTGTCTGAACCCCATTCCCACTCATTGGAGTCTGTGGAATAATTATCCTCTTGTTGAACTTCAGCCACTTTGACTCGCCATATCTGTTTTGTTCTCTTGTTTTGAATCTTGGGATTTAGAAAACCAAGCCCCTTAGAGCGTTCCCTTCTTGTAGTTAGCTCAGGTTGTAGAGGCTCCATGACACCTTCTTTGCGTAGTCCGAGAGGACTTTTTCCATCATACCCGAATCTCTGCAGAATTTTGAAACCTTTACCATAGTTTTCACAGGGTATTATAATTTGATCATGTGTATCATCTTCAACGTCCTTATATAGCATTTTATATAAACTTTCTTCCTCTAGTTCGCCCCATTTTTGAAAGACGGTAGGATCCCATTTGAGGAGCATGATGGAGATTTGCTTATTAGGATGTGGTCTCCCATATTCCTTGGGGGAGTTCATGACTTGTCGTAAGAACATTGTTTGATTCAGAGTGTATTCTCCCATGCCTTTGTCTTGAAACTTGGCTCTAAGCTCACCTTGTTTGGATGTCGAGGGCTTTAATGACTCAGGATCAATATATGCTGAAGAAGGAGTAGCCTCACGATTGCTGGGAATGATAATCTCAGTATGTGATCTCAAGTTATTGCAATATATGAATGGATTTGGATCACCATTGACCGTTACCTCGACTCCATTATGAGGAAATTTTATGCACTGATGGTACGTTGATGGGACTGCTCTCATTTCATGAATCCACGGACGTCCTAGCAATATGTTATATGTGAGGTCTAGATCCAGGACTTGACAAATCACGTCCTTTGTGACTGGCCCTATTCTTAGTGGTAAGATGACTGTGCCCTTGGACGAACGCTCTTCATCATCATAAGCCTTAATAGTGATTTGGTTTGTAGCATTCACAGCTTTGTCAGAATATCCCAATTGTCTGATGGTGCTCAATGTACAAATATTAAGACCTGCTCCTCCATCTATCAGGACTCGTTTTATTCGGTGTTTATGTATGAAGGCTTCAATATGTAGAGGTGCATTATGAGGCTGACTTATGGAGGCGTCATCGGCTTCTGTGAATGTGAGGGAGTGTGGAACGGATAGGTATCCCACCATGGCTTGAAACTGATCCACGTTCAGATCAGTAGGGACAGCAGTATCTCTCAAGGTTTTGTCAAGGACAGCTTTATGTGCAGGAGATATACGTAAGAGCTCAAGAATAGAGATGAGTGCGGGTGTTTTCCCTAATTGCTCTACAAGATCGTACTCAGGCTTAGTTGACGAAAGATTGGTATTCTTAGTAGAGGTACCTGGCAATGTGATCTTACCTCGACGGGTTGTAACATGACATTCAGAGGTAGATGCGGACGAAGATCCCACACCTTTTAGGACAATTTTAGGTCGCTGAGGAGGATTCTCAGGATTTTTATTTTTGATAGTAATGGTAGAAATATGATTGTCCATTGAGATGTGATTAATAGTGGAATCATAATTGTAAGATGTTCTGGTGTAATTGGCTTGATCATCTGTGACTTTGCCTTTTCCCTTGTCATGTTTCGGGAATGGTTCCTTAAACACCTCATGCTCTTGGTTAGATGAATGTCCCTCAATCTCAATATCTCCTCTGTCAATGAGATCTTGTACAATGTTTTTCAATCGATGGCAATTACTTGTCTTGTGACCCTTGCTCTTATGAAATTCACAATATTCATCATCATTCCACCAATTCGGTTTTACCTTTGGTTCATATGGAGGAAAATCTGGGACCGTGATCACTTTGTTTGCTACAAGCTTTTTGAATACTGATTCAAGTGGTTCTCCCAATGGAGTGTACTTCCTTCGTGGTTTAGCAGCCGTTTGATTGTTCACTTGATTGTTGGTAGAATTTGATCCAGAAAAGATGAACTTTGGTCTCACTGTGTTGGCATCAACAACACCATCATTAACTGTGTTCTTGTTCTTGTTCCAAAACTTTGGTTTGTCCTTTCCCTTAAAGTCCTCTTTGTTTTCTTTGAATAGTTTGATAACTCCTTGTTCAATCAAGACCTTTTCTGTTGCTAGGCCCTTTTCAATGACATCCTTAAATGTAGACAAACAAGCTTTTCTGAGATCATAGCCAATAGCCTTGTTAACATTTTGTGTGAACATTTCCACCATTTGTTTTTGCGGGATTTCACAAGAGCATCTGCTAGCTAAGTTTCTCCATCTTTGTAAAAATGACGCAAAAGATTCTCCTTCTTTTTGTTTCGTATTGCACAAGGTAGTAACTGAGACATCTGTTTCAATGTTGTAAGAGAAATGTTGAATGAATGCCTCTGCCAAGTCGCCCCATGACTTAATACCAGGAGGTAATTGAGAAAACCATTCCATCGCTTGATCTCCTAAGCTCTGTGGGAACAACCTCATTAAGTATGTTTCTTCTGCCGCTACCTCAATGCAAGCTGTGAAGAATTGTCTTATGTGTGCCTTGGGGTCTCCTCTCCCTCTATATTTGTCGAATTTCGGCGTTGCAAAGTGCGGAGGAAACAGAGGCATTGGAATGCTCTTATCAAAGGGATAAGGGCATATATCTCTCATAGTATATGTGGGTTTTGATGTGCCCATGTCTTCCACTTTCTTTTGTAGATCTCTAATTTGTTGCTCCAAATTATTTTTGGGAGGAGATGGATTTCTTGTAGCATATCCCATGTTTGAAACACCCATTTGAGGAGGAGCTTGTTGCATATATGGATGATACTGATCGTAGACATGTCCATATGGAGGTCTATATTGTTGTGACATGTATGGAGCACTTGGCATAATTTCTTGTTGAGGGACCCCATATCTGTTTTGTGTATATAAACCATATTCAATGGGCCTTTCATTTTCCATTATGTTGCCACCAATTTTGGCATGAGGTCTTCTTGTGTCAAAATTTTGAGGAAGTCCTTGAGTATCCATTTGTCTTGGTTGACCCATATCTTGAGCATGTGTTTGAACATAAGGCCTCCATGATGGTCTTTGAGTGTAAGTATCATGGATTTGAGCTTGTGTATGTGGGATTGCTGGTTTCTGAAGCAAAACTGATGGTGACTCCGGCATCATATTATTGGGTCCTCCACTATTTGGTTGAGTTTGTTGTGAAGGTCTACTTTCCATAAGTTGAGATAAGTCAAAATCATGTGGTATTTTAGCTCCACTTTGTGCCATCATGTTTAGAAAGTATTGACGATCTCTCCTCATTATCTCTTCAACCAATCTATTGAATTGAGGATCCATTATAGATTCTTGTATGTCTGCTGATAGTATTGAAGAATTGTCAACATTGTCATTGTGTGTAGTATTGTTGTTTATAGCGTTTGCGCTTTCCACATTTGGATTGTTTCTATAAACATTCGTGTCTGGTAATGTAGTGTGCTCAGGATTGTAGAATAGATCATTGTCATACTCATAAGAACTCATGTTTGCGGATTCTTGAGCTTCTTTAGCTATTCTCCTAGATTTTTGAAGGCGGGTTTCAACCATGAACTAGGTGTTTGACCAATATGTAAGAAACTAGATGAAAAATATGAAAAGAGTATGGAAGACCAAGAGTTGTATGGAGTGTAAATGAATCTTGAGGTGTACTTGCAATGTCCAAAGTGTAAGACCAAGTATGTAAGTAGTAGAGTAGGTGTGACTTCCAAAGAGAGGATAGTTTCTCTTGATGAGGTAAGCTGACCTTGACTCTAAGTAAGACCAAATGAGACCCAAAGGTAAGAAACCTTGATGAGGGACCACTTAGCAAAGTGTAGTTGTATGTAGTGTGTTGACAAAGTATGATGAGGACAAGCAAGTGACCTTTTGACTCAAGTTTAGACAAGTATGAATGTAAAATGATATGTGAAGCAATGATGGACTATGTGAGACCTTAGAACAGGCTGAATGCTAGATGAAATCTGAAGAGACAACCTAGGAAGCTCAAGTATGCCGAAACTGATTTCTTTTGTTTGATGGACTCTGAAATTTTCTTGCAATTTTAAACACAGACGCGACTGTATCCTTCACAGACGCGTTTTCCTGACACAGACGCTACTCTGTTAAACACAGACGTGATTCTGAGATTTTCCTGTTGATGTTTGCTGGGACTGTAACAGTTTTTTTTTTTTTTGCAATTGTGGACACAGACGCGCCTGTATACTTCACAGACGCGATTCCCAGACACAGACGTGTCTCTGTTCGACACAGACGCTGATAAAAACACAGACGCTATTATGTACTTCACAGACGCGTTTATCCGACACAGACGCGTTTTGAACAGACACAGACGCGTTTCTGTAACCTTAGTGCAATCTTTCCTATCTGTGAATTTGTTTTGCTGTGACCAAATCTGATTTTTCGACTGTTTTTCGTGACAAGAGGACACAGTGTTGATGACCCAATGTTTGCAGACTGTTTAGACTCCAAAAAGTGTGTTGTTTGATGTAAAAAGTTTTTGCATACACTTGAAGACACAAAAGACACAATGTTTTGCTGTTTTGTCTTGATTGTTTGAATGTTTATCATAAGTCAAGCACAATTCTTATGGCTGGCCAGGACAATAATTGTTGATCCCACATGGGGTTTTACCCCCGAGGCTACGCTATTCAGAGCAGATACTTAGATGCTTGACTTCACTGGCTCCACCCTCGGCACTCACTTCTCGGGTCAGCCAAGCATCAGTCCCCATGAAAACTCCCCATGGCGAACTTTGTATCTCTACTAAGAACCGTATGTGTGTGGGCCGCTACCAGAGGTCCGACCTCCTGCCTCAACAACTAGAAGGATTTGGGCATCTAAAACAATGAGGTGCTAGTAAGGGCATCCGCTCGTGTGGCCATACATGCGGCATTTTTAGCTCTGTAAATACAGAAGGCTCCCAGCCGGTAGGGGTTACGCCCTACAAATGATCAAATAAATTTGATCAAACGGGTTTATGGGGAGACATAGTGTCGGTATGAACTAATCAGCACACGTTATTCATAGTTTTCACCATGAATACATTTGATTATAGTGGCTTGGAAGAAGATGGCTTTTCTTTTGCTACCACTTGGGTCGTTCTCTTCTCACTAGTAGTCCTAATGACCACACAGGAAGACAGGCCCTCTAAAGAATAAACAAAAAGAGCCTATTGCTCAAGACACAAAAGACAATGGTTCAATTTTAGTGCACCAATCGAAGTGTTTGCTAAGCTATGAAGACAAGGCACACAAATAAAATTACAAAACCCTAGCTAAGGCCCTGCAACAAAATTGTTAGTAGTTTGGGTTGTTTCAAGTGATAACCCCTTCCTGCAAGCACACAAGTTAGGTAAATTTTAAGAAAACCCAAAAAGACTTTGTGAAAAGGGGCCTTCAACAAAAACGTATTTGCCTCCAAAGCAAGCTGCACAAACCAGGTTAGCTAGATCTGCAAAGGTTAGCCAAAAATAAACCAGATCTGAAACCCTAAGTACAAAATCCGAAAACCCGAATCGAAAAACTTAAAAAAATTTGCAAAACAGAATGCATAGACGTTGTTATACCAGACACAGACGCGTCTGTCCAACACAGACGCGGTTCTGTGATTCGCAGACGTGATTTCAGAACACAGACGCCTCTTTATTCTGCAGACGCGATCAGATGGTTCACAGACGCGATTCGGGATCACAGACGCGACTTTCGGAAACCTGCAAAAAATAAAAATGACAGAAACACAGACGCGATAAAAGATATCACAGACGCCTCTGAAATACAAAAACGCGATCCGAACACTCGCAGACGCGGAAAAAACCTAAAATGTCGTCGAAATCGTCCGATCTGCAACTTCAAAAATGCAAAATCTGCAACAAAAATGTTAAATGCAAAGGGACAAGGGTCCCACCGGGCGTGCCAAAATATATATGGTGAAAATGGATAGCAATAAACAACAATATTGAAAGACTAAAATGGATTCAACCACCAAACCCTAGTCTAACAATGAACAAAGATCCACCATAACATATGAAGATAACCTAAGACAATGCAAAATAACTCAAAAATCACAAAGATTATACCATCACATGTCCACTAGGGTTTTGATCTCCATTCTTCCTATCTCCATTGATCTTGTTTGATATGCTTGCTCTCAGATTTTTGTATGCACAAGAGCTCAACAAAGAACGGAATGTGGTTGCAAGTAGAATTGTAGTGTAGTCAATTGATCCAGTAGTTAGGGTTTTGTAATGAAGAAAGCATCTCCTTAAATAGAAGACACAATAGAAAATGGAGGGTTAAGATTGAGAGGTGTAAAAAGGAGGTCGGCTAGGATTAGAGGGTAGGTATAAGAAATACCAAAATAATGAAAGGGGTAGGTAGTGTAGGAAATAAGAGATGAATGACATGTGTCATGTGTAGAAAAAGATAATGAATTAATTAAATAAATAAAGATTTATTTAATTAATAGAAGAAGTAGGGCAATTAAATAAATAAAATATTTATTTAATATAGGAAAGGGATAATTTAAATAAATAAATGTATTTATTTAAATGAGAAATAAGGCTAGAAGAGGATAAATGAATTAATTAAATAAATAAAGATTTATTTAATTAATAGAAGAATTAGGCTTAGATAATTAAATAAATAAAATATTTATTTAATTAGACATGACAATTTTGGGTGTCTACAGATATCAATGGTTAAATTGGAGGAGGTTGAAGAAGAGGTTGGTGGAAAGGGAACACTTGATGACAAGTGTCAAGAAGCTTTGCTCATGAGAGGGAAAAGTGTCTAAGGAAAGGGGACATGTGGTTCAAAGTTAGGTGAGATGGGCTAGGTTTAGGAATGGTTAGGTTTATGTTCAAATAATAGGAAAAGGCTAATTAATTTCAACAACTCATTAACGATTTGTTTTAACTAATTATGGGTTTTAGAAGAAATGAATTTGATGGGAAGAATTAATTAATCTGAATTAATTAATCAAGGAGGATTATTGATAGTGAACTTATTAAAAAAATCCATAGATTTATTAATAAGTAGATGAAAAAGGAGAATTTAATCAAATCGCTAATGAATTCAATTAAATTGGGAAGGAGGATTAACTAAATAATTGCTTATTCAATTAATTATCTTTAGACCATTTTCAGGTGTATACATTTAGAAAGGGTTTCGTTTGAGTGGTCACAATCAACAGTGTTTTACACTCCGTTGAGGGAGGCCTCCTTGTCTGTAGAGGTTATGCTCTATAGATTTTAACGTACCGTATAGGCAATGAGGAAGACATAATGCCATTATGATAATATGTAACACTTGTCACATATGATTTTCATCACATACACATTTATTTATAGTGGCTTGTATTACTTGGCTTTAGCCGTTGCCACTTAGGTCGTTCCCTCTCACTTGGTCTTATGGGCTACTTGGGAGGCAAACCTTCTAAAGGTTCTATCCTAATGCATAAAATGAAATAAAGCATAAAGAGGTGGGTCTGGATTTTTGATCACCCAAAAGAGGGGAGAGCATATAGCTATCACCTCACAAATGCGCAAAACAATGTTATTTTTAACCCAAATTGCAAAATTGTCTAGTCTAAATGGAGCTATTGCTCCATAGAAACATGGTGTTAATTTTACTCCATAGAAACATGGTGTTAATTTTATCCCTCATAGAAATTGTGAGAAAGAAAACATATTGTTTGTGGTTTATTTTATTTGCACCAAATTGAAGTGTTTCTAAGCTACCCTTGCAAGCAAATCATAAAATGTTAGTTGATACATGGTGGGCTGTCCAGCCTAATTTTTTTAGTTACAGAGCTCTGTCTTTTCACAAACAAAGAGCAATCCCGATAAAAACTAGAACTAAATAAAGATAGAATGTAAAAAACCTAAAATGGTAATTGCGAACTAAGTACTGAGCAACTACGAATTGATGTATGATCAATTATGAACTGATATGCTGTTAATTGCGAATTACTGTGATATCAGTTGCGAATTGATGTCTGAGCAATTGCGTAGCAATATCAGGTCAATTTCTCATTAGTTAAATGCAAACAATTTTTTATTTTATTTTATTTATTTAAAAACAATAGGAAATGACAAAAGATAGAGATTTTATTCTCCAATGAGGTTATCCCAAATTACATGAGCCATCACATCAATGTTGTCATAAAATTTGTATTTGGCAATGAACCAATGGATGCTTCTACGGTATTGGGCGATTTCTTCTCTATTTTCAATTTTGCGAAGCTCTCTTTCTGCTTTTAGGAGTTTTTGATATGATCTCTGTTCTCTCCTATGCTATCTTGCCCTCCTTGCACCTGAGATTTTGAAGGTTACCTTTCCTGCCATTGGATTAGACACATTTTATGTAAACAAATGAAAATTTTCATAATTGAAATATTTTTATGGGTTAGGTGCGCAATATCAATTAATTAAGAAATGACAAATAAAAAATTAATTTTTTCCCCTTTTTTGTGCAATTGCAAAGCATTTTAGCAATTGCAGTGGATTTTAATGTCAATTGCAATGGATTTTGAAGTCAATTACATATAAATATTAGCAATTGCAAATTTTTGTCTAATCAATTGCGGATTTTGGTTTTCTATGCATGTACGTATATGAAAAATCAAGCAAAACGATAGAGGAAGGTTAGATCTTCTTCACGTTGGGTTCACCATTTGTTTCATGTTCAAAAATCATTAATGCAAAAATAGGAAATAAGGACAAATCACCAAATCCTTAACTATCAAAGCAATTTCAAACATAAACCAATAGAAATTAACACAAGATAAGAACAAATTCAAATAAATGAAACTCCCTCATCCTACATCATGGCTTCCATTGTGCTTCTTTGAATATTGCTTGTAGGTGGCTGTCAGGTATTGCACTGAGATTCCGACATAGATTAGACAATTGTTTGAAGACTATGATTCTAGATTGAAATGAGAAAAGAGGTTGAATTTATAAATTTTCAACAAAAAAAGGGGTGAGAATTTTAACTCAAGTGTGATTGATAGATAACTGATTTTGATTGATTAGTGAATAGAGTTGATTGAGGAGTCAACTGAATTGATTAACCAGTAGACTGAATAGACTATCTAGTTGACTGAGTTGATGAATCAGATGATTGAATTGATTGGAAAGATAAGTGGATTGATTGATTAGTAGACTGAATAGATGGATTAGTTAGAAAAAAGTGATTGAGAGTTAAAAAGGGTGATTGATGAGTAACTAATTAGATAACTGATTTGATCAACCAGTTTTGATTTTAGCATTTGTTGTAGGATTTTGAAATTGAATTTGATTTTCATTTTCAATTTGGATTTGAATTTGGGCTTTCGAATTCTGAAATGCACATGAAATTAACGGAAATTCACATTTGGTGAAATGTGAATTTGAAAATGTGAAATTAGATTAAATTAATTGGAATTAGGTGAAATTCAAATTTGGGAATAGATGAAATAAAATTAGATGGAATTAATTGGAATTATAATTTGGGGAATTGGAAGAATTTAATTAATTGATTAAATAATTTAAATGAAATTATTTAATCATAGGAAATTGAATTAATTAAAGATTATTTAATTAAATCAAATAATAAAGATTATTTAATTAAATAAAATATCACAATTAATTAAATAAATAATATTTAATTAATATTCGAGATAGGGTTAATTGATTAGAAAGATGAATTGATAGAAATTCGAATAATTAGTAATAGTCAAGGGTGATGATTAGAAGAATTAATTAATTTAACCAAGTAATTAAAGAATTACATGATTAAACAGACGAATAATTAGTGTAGGATTGATGAGGCATTTTTAGGTGTCTACAAAAGGCAAATAAATTTTGCTTGGTCCTATGTAGACATGCCAGGACTTGATCCAAATCTTATCATACACCATCTCAATGTAGATCCAAAAGAAAAATGAGCTAAGCAAAAGCTAAGGAAGATGCATCCACATATCGCTCTCCTTGTCAAAATAGAGCTAAAGAAACTATTAGATGTGGGTTTCATAAGACTTGTCGCTTATCCAGAGTGGGTCTCAAGCATTGTACCAGTGTCAAAATTGGATAAAAGCATAAGAGTTTGCACCGACTTCAGATATTGGAACAAAGCATGTCCCAAAGATGACTTTCCATTACCAAACATTGATATAATTGTAGATTTATCAACAAGACATGAAATATTCTCCTTAATGGATGGATTCTTGGGGTACAATCAAATAAAAATTTCCCCTGAAGATCAGGAGAAGACAAAATTCACTTGTGCATGGGGTACTTACTATTGGAATGTCATGCCATTTGGGCTTAAAAATGCAGGAGCAACTTATCAAAGGGCCATGACAACAATTTTCCATGACATGATGCACACATTAATGGAAGACTATGTGGATGACATACTTGCAAAATCTCATACAAGGAAAGAACACTTGAAGATCTTGGGATAGATCTTTGACATGCTTGAGCAATATCAGTTAAGATTGAACCCAAGTAAATGTGCATTTGGAGTTACCTCTAGAAAAATTCTTGGGTACATTATATCAGCTCGTGGAATCGAAGTAGACCCTGAAAATGTTAAAGCTATCATGGAGATGGAGTCACCTAAGAACATAATCCAGTTGCATTCTCTACAAGGGAGATTGCAGTCAATTAGAAGATTAATTTCTTAGCTAGCTGATAGATGTCATCCCTTCACTCACTTATTACACAATAATATTCCATTCAAATGGGATCATAAATTTGAGGAAGCTTTCATGCAAATCAAAGAATATCTGATGAATTCTTCGGTACTGGTATCACCGATCAAAGGGAAACCATTGTTTCCTTACATCTCAGCGACAAATGCATCACTAGGAGCTCTCTTAGCACAACATGATGAAGAAGGAAAAGAAAGAGCAGTATATTACATCAGCAGAACACTTGTAGGGTATGAATTAAACTACACATCAGTTGAGAAGACATGCTTAGCAGTTGTATCTGCAACTCAGAAATTGCAACATTATATGCTGACTCATTATGTGAAATTGATAGCAAAAATAGATCCATTGAAGTATTTTCTAAGCAAGCCAACATTGCTAGGTAGATTGGTGAAATGGGTTATGATACTAAGTGAGTTTGACATAGAATATGTTGATCAAAAAACTATCAAAGGACAAGTAATTGTTAATTAATTGGATGAAGTACCCCTGCAAGATGACACACCATTACACATTGAATTTCTTGATGCAGACATTCTGACAGTTAGCACAAATTTTTGGGAGTTATACTTTGATGGCTCCTACACACAACATGGAGCAGGTGCAAGAATCTTGTTCATAACACCTCAAGGCCACACAATTCCAAAATCATATAGAAAGCAATTCCCATGTACAAAGAACACTGCAGAGTATGAGGCATTAGTCATTAGGATCAAAATGGCCATTGAATGGAACATCAAGGAATTACATGTTTATGGAGATTCACAACTCATAATCAACAAATAAAATGATGATTATCAAACCAAGGATGACAAGTTGATGCCCTATAAAACATTGGTTGAAGATTTTAGAGAGCACTTGGAAGAAATATCATTCACTCAGATCCCAAGGAATGAGAATAAAGTAGAAAATGCAATGGCTACAATAGTATCTCTTTTGTAGACCCAAGAGAATCAACAACATTATGAATTCTTGGTGGAAGATATCTTGCATCCTACTATTGAATCCCAGAACACCCACATGATTTGCCACATATCTGAAACTGATCAATCCTTATATATCCAAACTTATTGATACTTGAAGGAGAATATCCTTCCCCCAAACCTATCCCATAATCATAAAAGAAATTTTATCTATCAGTCATCTCGTTATACTATCATTTTTGATAATTTATATAGATGAGGTCTAGATAGAACTCTATTGAGGTATCTCGAAAAGGAGGAATTTGAGAAAGTTCTCAATGAAGTCCACAAAGGTATTTGTGGCACGCACTCAAGTGGCTTAATGTTGGCTAAGAAACTCATCCAATTAGGGTACTATTGGCCTACTATGGAGAGAGATTCATTTACATATGCCAAGAAATGCAAACAATGTCAGATCCATGGGAATCTCATCCATGCACCAGCACAAGAACTACATCCTATGGCAGGATCATGTTCATTCTCTCAATGGGGACTTGACCTAGTGGGTAAGATAAACCCTTCATCTTCTAATGGACATAAGTTTATTTTGACTGCAACTGAGTATTTCACTAAATGGATTGAAGTAGTGCCTTTGACAACGGTGACAGGAAAGCAAATATCATCATTCATCTTGAACTACATAATCTGTTGCTATGGTCTTCCTATGACCATCATCACTGATAATGGGAGGCCATTTAAGAATCAAGATGTGGAGGAACTATGTGAGCGATTCCATATCCAACATAGTTTTTTGACACCATATTACCCACAAGAGAATGGTCAAGCTGAGGCATAAAAAAAAACAATCGTAAAGATCCTGAAGATGACGGTTAATGAAGCTGGTAGAGACTAACATATTCAGCTAAATCCTTCTCTATGGTCATACCGAACTAGCATTCATACACCAACGAGGGCAAATCCATATTGCCTTGTGTATGGATTAGAAGAAATATTACTAGTAGAAGTAGATATACCTTCTCTAAGGGTGTCCTTCAAAGGTCTTATACCAGAGGAAGAACAATGAGTCTCTAGGCTTCAAGAACTTGAACTGAATCAGGAATGTCACAAAAATGCTTCAGATCACTTAAAAACATACCAACAGAGGATGGCAAGAAGTTACAACCACAGAGTTAAGCCACAAATTTTTTAGATTGGAGATCTAGTCCTAAGAGGAAATCCACGCAATCAACAAGATCGAGAAAAGAAAGGCAAATTTGAGCCAAAATGGTTGGGTCCCTTTATCGTGGTAGCAACATATGGTTCAGGAGCATACAAATTATCTATACGAGAAGGTGATTGGTTCGATGAGCCTATCAATACTATGCATATGAAGAAATTCTATGCTTAAAAGTATCAGCAGAAATAAATAAATAAATAAAATAGTGAAAAAGCAAAAAAAGTCAAAAAATCAGAAAAGCAGCAAAATTCCTAAAAAGCATAAAGAGAAAAATAAAAAAATAGTGAAAACAATGTAAAACAACGAAAACAGTCAAAAAATCAAAGATATGGAAAAAATGCAATAAATTTAGATGGTGAAAACCTAGTAAATAGGTGCTATCTGAAAGTGGGTTCTTCCATTTATGAGATCACTTTGCTCATCTATCCATCCATTTATTTGAACCATTAGCAGGAAATTTACAACTTATCAACAATTATCAATCTTTGACATACTTAGTGTAGTCACTATCTTGGATTTTATCAGAGTCAATCATATCTGCATCACATCCCACCATGGTCTGGGTTATCCTTTGTATATCCATCATAAAGTTTGTTTCCATTGGAGGAAAAATCCTAAAACCTTTGCTGAGGGCATCTTTAAAAGCTTTGAAAAATCCAAAAACATTCAAAAACATAGAAAAAACCAAAAACACCTAGGGTTTTTAAATAGACGACAAGCAACAATGCAATGAAGATCAAGACATTTGTAACAACGAAACTCAGAATACAAATATTCAACCAACAAGTAATAAAGGATTATCAATGATCATTCATCATGATGATTATATCAGTTAATGACTATGAGAACATATGTGCGACATACATGATTCAATGTTTATATCTTAATTTTTGCTAATCATGTACCCTATGCAACTCAATGATGTCCATGACTAGAGGAGCTATGATGGGGCATGTATATTTTCTTTGTTTGTTGTCTACGGTTTATCTTTTAATAATCTATGTACTTGTCTAAGTATATGATCGGCACAAGGTCATGGAGGACGTATCGAGTCATGCATGAAAGGGGACAATCCTTGTCTGTTCTGCAAGAAATACTCAGGTCAACTTGGTTCATCATATCAAGTTGCTTGTATTAGCTTGCTATATCAAAATCCATGTAAGAAGTAATCAGGTCAACTTGAATAATTATGTCAGGTTGCTTGTATTTTCTTACAAAAATTTAAAAGCTCAATGATGAAATCAAGCACTGTTACAAGAAAGCATGTGAGGAGTGGCAATATCATTTAAGTTAGATAATTTTAGAGTAGTGTCATTCTCATTCGCATTATAAGCATTCATTGTCAGTTGCATTATAAGCATTTGATCCCAATTCATTCAAGATCAATAGTTGACATAAAGATTGAGTATATTTGGACAAACAAAAACAATTCACACTAATCATATTAAGTTGCATTCAATTATTTAGGTTCATTTAATCTTTCAATCATTAGGTTTGCATGTTATCATAATCATCACATCGTTCATCATTCATCATTAATTAGTTGCATTCATTTTAATTTCATTAGGATTGCATTAGTTTGAATAGAGTGCAATTTGCATTGATCATATCATTATTAGTTGCATTAGGTTCATTTATCATTATCAATTTCGCATCTAGTTATCATTAGTTCCTATAGAATCATTTAGCCATTAGGTTCATTTAATTGCATTTTTGCATTTAGATTCATTAACCATATTATTACATCATTATTATTAATATCTAATCATCTAATTATCATAGGAATTTACATTATCATCTATAAACATCATATTGTATCCAAATCATCAAATCAAAATGAAATTCATCTCATTAGTATCATTTCATCATCATATGCATGTACATCATGGAATAGAAATAAACATTCATTGCATAAGTCATCATTATAAGAATTTTCATATAGATCATTGCATTTAATCATTTAATTTAAGCATCATAGAATCATTTTCCTATATATCATGTAAATCATAGAAACATCATCATCATATAGATCATATAATCATAGGTAACATCATTTCATAAAGATCATCATCATATCATAGAAGCATATAGAGCATTATAACATCATAAAACATAAAGAAAAAAAAGAAAAGAAAAGATCATCATAACATCATCATCATCATCATCATCATCATCATAGTAGTATGCATAATAATCATGAATCAATGCATCATATAAAGTCCATGTCTACATATCATAATGAACATAAAAAATTCCAAGTATACAATGATATCACAAAGAGATAATCAATAAAATACAATGTCCCATGATACAAATCAAGTCTCAAAAGATATAAATCAAGGGTGTCTAGTGAGACTGCCGCTTGAATCTATCTGTCTCTGTGGAGGTGGATGAGAAGATCCACCAGATGGTCCTGCTCCTCGATCCCTATCTCTATCCTTCTGAGAAGGCCCCATAACCCCACCACTGTTGGTATCCATCCTTCCTGGTAACTATGTGGTCTCATAACTCCCTGCTCTCTAGCTCTCTGAGACTATATCCTAATATAATCTCTGCCAATGCGTAGTCTCCTTCCCAACCCAGAATAATTATCTGATAGTATCGACTAAGAGTGCACCAGAACCAACCTCCTATATATGATCAACTTTACCCTTTGCATCTCAGTATTTCCTCAATGCTTTATCTCTCTCAAGGGTGAGAGCCTGTACTTGTGCTCTTAGCTGATCAATCTACACTCTAAGATCATCCATAGTCTCCTGTTGAGGTGCATACTACATAGCCTCATCACCACCCACCTCTCCTACCTCTCCACCAATAGGAGTCTGACCCTGTGTGGATCTCATGATCCGTCGATGAATCAGTGGCAAATGGTCCTCTAAATCCTCCTCGTCCTCATCCTAGCTTCCCTGTGGTGCTATGACCCTAGGATCTGGATGGATCTAACTAAAATCAATCCCTCTCCCCCAACCTCTGTCCGATCCACTGCCTCTACCCAATCCAGGATAGGGTAGTCCCCTCACTGATCCAATCCTGCTAGTGCCTTTTCCTGTATCCCTCCCTGCATGCCTCCCACCAAACCAACCTGCATCTCTACCTACCATAGGAAATGGTCCCCCTATCCTGCCAATCTGACCAATTTGTCCAAAAGGTCCTCCACGGACTCTATCCCTGCCTCTTCTCCATCCTCGCCTCCCTCCGCAACCATCCCCACCCTTATCCCATCATCTCCTCTAGCCCTCTTATCTTTTTCCTTGCTATTCTTTCAAATAGAATTGAGAGCATTACAAAGATTTTTGACAATAATAGAATTTTTATCCATCTTCTTGTTCACACGAATCTTCAATTTGGCTAGCAATGGTCTCATCTTATGCATCTTTAGAAATTGAACAAATAGTTGGCATTTCTTGGTCAATGTCTTATTGTTAAAATATTGGTTGAAAAGTTATGTAGCCCACAATCGAACACTTTGTGTTGACCTCTTGCCTTCAAGATTGTCAATAATGTTCTCATCAATTTCAAGTAACCATTTTGGGGTTCTTCAAGGTCTTGAATTTGGAATTTGTCTTTCGTCCATGAGAGGGTCTTCATTTCTCATGTAATTCGGTGTTACATATTGTTCACTTGGTTGAACAATTCCACCTCCAAAGTCAAAATTTTCACCTTCATTGTTGATATTTTCACTTTCAATTCCCACTATAGGTGTTTAAAAATGGTCAATGCTTGCGGTGCCATACTCTAACATGTCCGCGTGGCCTTATTTTAGGGTTTTCACATCTCATTGACATTTCTTCTCTGTCACACATTTGATCTTTATTATTTGTCAACATATCGGCATTCGTTTACATTCCTTCCTCTTTTGATTGCATTTCTTGAATTTTCAATTAGGTCTTGTCGACATCATCATGAATTTCAAGCTTTGGTCGTTATCAATCTTTATCGTATCAACTGGACATTGTCAACCCTTCGCCATGTCGAATTAGGATTTTTGTCCTCAATCTTTATCATTGTCAATCATTTTATCATGTCGATTGGACATTGTCAACCCTTCTTGATGTTGAATTGAGGTTTTTCCCTTGATCTTTGTCATATTCAACTAATATTTGATCTATTATCAGTCATTTTGGATCATTTTGCATCCTTGTCAATCATCAATTTTCAATTCCTTATCAATTTGCGACTAATTTGTCATTGGTCTTTTGTCATTCGATCTTTATCAAGTTGACCATTTTATCAATCTTTGATCAATTTGTCATCGATCTCAATCAATCATCATTTCTTGTCAATTTTGATCGATTAGTGATTGGTCCTCGTCAATTGGCACATATCAACTTTATCCTTGGTCAGTTATTGATCAATTTATCATTGATCCTTGTCAACCAATTTCGACAAAAATTATTGATTCTCATCATTTAACCAATGATCGAATCGACCTTACATTAATTCATTCTAATATTTTCATGACCTAATCAACATCCTTTCATCTCTAATTTTCTCATAGGGTTTTATGATTTATTCATCTAATCCTATTCATCATTTCCTAGAACTGTACCAGGATTAGACATATATCTAGATAAAACTCCCACTGCTTGGGCAATAAATGGTCTAGTAAAGACAATAGCATACATTAAACTTCCAACTACACTTTGGTAAGGCACTCTACTCATGTCTTCCATCTCTGATGGGGATGTAGGACAACCTGCAATAGATAATTTTGTTCCAACTGTAAAAGCAACACACAATGGTCTACAATCTTGCATGTTGAACCTCTGTAACATTGAATTCACATACTTACTCTGGCCTAGCCTTAGCTTTTTGTTCAATCTATCTCTTTTAATTTCCATCCTAGGAATGTGTTTTATTGCACCAAGATCTTTCATTTCAAATTTAGCAAGGAGTTGAGACTTAAGTTTTGAAATCATACCTTTCTCTTTACCAATGAATAACATATCCTGAACATACAATGCAATGTACATGAAATGATCACCATCAGATTTATAATAAACAAAGTGATCTGATTTACAACGCTCAAATCCCAATCTCAACACATAAGTATCAAATTTCTGGTACCACATCCTAGGACTCTGTTTGAGGCCATACAAGGTTTTATTTAATTTACAGACCAAATTACCTTTACCTTTCACCACATAGTGCTCCATCTATGTCAAATAAATATCCTCCAAATCACAATGAAGAAGCAGTTTTCACATCCATTTGCTCAACTTCTAAATCATAAGCAGCAACAATTGAAAGCAAAAATATAATGGATGCTGTAGACACCTAAAAATGGTCAACGCTTGCGGGATCATACTTTAACATTTGCGCATTGCCTCATTTTAGAGTTTTTGCGTCGCATTAACATTTCTCCTATGTTACACACTTGGTCTTTATCATTTGCGATCATCAAGTCTTTCTTCTGCATTCTTCATCTATCTCGCTTTCGAATTTGGTCTTGTCAATAACAATATTTAATCATGATTTTGGTCGATTTTGTCAATCTCTTATCAACTTGTCAATCTCATCGTTTTACGATCGATTTGACATCGATCGTCATCCTCTTCAATCATGTCAATTTGGATCAATTTGTCATTGTTCCTTGGTGCATTTATCAATCAAATCATTTATCAATTCAAAATCATGATCGAATCGATATTAACTATCCTTTGTCAAGACCTAATTGTTGTCTTTGCATTTCTAATTCATCTTCCAAGGTTTTATGATTTATTCATTTAATCTTGTTTGTCATTTTCTCCCTCTAGGTTAAATAATGTATTTATTTATCCTAGGTCTTCGTGTCACAATTAAATGTTTAATTTAATTGGCTAACTAATTATTCCTCTTTTTGTGAATTAATTAATAAATGACAAATTATTAATTGATTAACCTAATTTCCTAATCTTTCATCAATTTCTAAATTCCCTCTTTGTGAATTAATTAATAAATGAGAAATTATTAATTAATTCACTAAATTCCTAAATTCCTCCTATTTTTCTAATTTTCCTAATTCTTAAATTCAATTTCCTCCTATTTCTCTCCCAAATTTATGGAAATGACATAGAAATTTGTCATAAATCATCATAAGTTCTTGACATAGAAATTTGTCATAGAATTTGTCTTGACATAGCAATTTGTCATAGAATTTGTCTTGACATAGCAATTTGACATAGAAATTTGTCATAGAATTGTCATAATCCTTGCATAGCAGCTTGTCATAGACATGTCATAATTTTGCTATTCTTGATTTGAATTTCCATTCGAATCCCATCATGCTAATCTTGTCTTTTTCTCCAATTTTTCTATAAATTGGATGATTTTCTTCGATCAAATCCCTTGATTCTTAATTCCTATCAGACTATAGAACTTATGCTTCTAGTACTCTTGAGCTTTTCATCAAAGTCAATCTTGCTTTCAATTGTATGTGCACTTGTAGGTGAGATCCACAAATCCATTTGAAGAGGAAAGAAGAACAATGGAGCCGCATGGAAGAAGCATCCAAATTGTTATCTGGTTTGCATGATATTTGCTTTTGAATGCTTTGTTTTTATGTCTCTATTGAGTGTGCTGAGGATTAGATCATTGCAATGTGTGTTTGTGATTGAGCTAATAATGATGAGTATGTTTCTATTTCTTTGATGATTTCCTAATTCTGATGCTACATTAATTGGTGAACCCGACGTGAATACTAACCTTCTAACCCCTTTACTATGTTTTGGAGTGCTTTCAAGTTGATTTTGCAGGTCAAAAACCCAAAAACAGGGCCGTGCAGGGTATTCGGGACACTTTTGCGCCTGTGTCCTGCATCTTGTGCCTGTGTCCTACATCTTGCACTTGTGTAGGTGACATTCTGTGCTTGTGTCAGACATGTTGCGCCTGTGTCATGAGTTCTGTGCTTGTGTAAAGTCCAGAACAGAGGTGAAAAATGTAGTGTTTACTTGAAATTTTTGGTGTTTTTGCATTCTGTTTTCTGTGCTTTGGATTTTGGTACTAATTATTTGTGCAGAATCTTGGCATATGCATGGCAAAGACTACAAATCAAACTACTAACATGTGTTATGCAGAATTGATGGTCAAAGACAACAAATCAAACCTCTAACTTGGGTTTTGCAGGTTGCCTTGGAGAAACAACCAAACTGTGTGTTTGAGATTTTTTTAATTAGGCACTTAGTGATTTATAAATAGGTGGGAATAAACATTTGTTTGCTTTGATTGTTAAGTGTGACATTGGAGTAGGAGAGTATGCTCTCATCCTTCTTAGGGTAATCAGAAATCCAGATCTTCAATACCATGCTTGTGTGTTGAGTGTGTGTCTCCTTTAGAGGGCCTGCCTTCCCGACCACTTTGCTTTAGCAAGCAAGTGATAATCATGAGAAGGGAATGACCCAAAGTGAGTACGGCTAGAATTCCTTGGCATTCTAACTCACTATAAAAAAATACCCGATGAGCGAAATCTTTGAAGGAAGTGTTACGTGGGAATTGCAGTTACTTGGGAAGTGATGCCCCTTGAAACTCTTTCTCATATCAACATCTAAGTAGGGCCTTTTGGTCTAAATCGTGCTTGCGTGACTACATTTGTTTGGTATCTTGATGGGCTTAATGTCTCAATCATGCTTGCATGACATCAAGGAGTAACGCTTAATAGAAATCCTTACTAAACACCTTGTTTTTAGAGGCCAAAAACCCTTCTAGTTGCTTGAGAAGGACAAATTCAGATACCTGGAAGAGATACTAAGTTCGCCATGGGGAGATTTCCATGGGGACTGATGCTTGGCTGCCCTGAGAAGTGAGTGCCATGGAGGGGAGCCCGTGGGGTCAAGCATCTCTGTATTCTCCTTGAATCTCATAATGAGTCTACCTCTCAAGTACCTAATGTCTTTGCCTACCATAAGAAATGTGGAAATGAGCATGATTGTCTTGAGTCTATGTTAAAATATCTTGTCTTCTTTGCTTGTCAAAAGTTGAATTGTATCTCATTTCAAGAACAAGGCAAATTGATTCAAAAACAAGGTTAAACATAAGAGCATTTCATCCAATAAAGTTCAATACACCTTCAAACATGGTTATCAAACATCATTCAAAATCTTGTCTTAACATTCATGTCACTTGCATTTAGGTTCATCCTAGGTTGTATTTTGCAAAATTCATTGTCAAGTACCAAGGTTAGATTTCACCTAAGTCATACTCCTTTCAATAGGGGTCATCCATTTGCATGTGTCCTCTTGCATTAAAGTCATACTATTGTCATGCATTCATATTTGCATACCCTAAGTCTCTTCATTAAGCTTAAGTCATTATCATATCGTAGCAATTGTCCCTTTGCATATAGTGTCAAAACCAGGTTTTGTCATACTTGAGTAATCCAAATCTTTGATAAACCCTAAGTCATTGTTAAGAAGTCTAGACCTTATCAAATCTTTTGTCCTTTTGTCATCAATATGATTTCGTCAAACCTAGCTTAGTATCCAAGCATATAGGGGAGACATTGTCATCTTATCCTTTGTCAATTAAGTCCTTTTGTCCTTTGAGGTCTAGACATCATTTCATTTTCCTAAGGGTCTCTTTTAAATTTGCATTCAAAAGTTTGTCAAAATCTTCAAAAACAACCAAAAACATAGATTGCATTCTCATTCATTTAGTTCACATTTAGTTGCATATCATACATTATCCTTGAAAATTTCCAAAAATATTGCATTTGCATAGTGACATGTCTATTGAAACAAGGTTCCAAGCACCAATGATGCAACAAAGTTTGACATATCAACCGACAATGCAATCACAATTCTATCCAACCCAACAACAAAGCAACATTGGTCAAACTTATCATGATGATGTAAATGTCCAAATACAAAAACTAGAGGAGAAACTAGCTCAAGAAGAAGAGATTTTGGAACAAAGAGTGAAAAACATTGAGAAGAATAGATCACAAATGTCCAAAATGTTTCAAAAATTTCCAGGTCAAAATCCAAATATTGAGCCAATTGATGTCAAATCTCTTCTTGAACGATCAGACATACCAGCTCTCCTCTCCCAAATAGAGATGATGAAACAATTTCAAGAAAAGAGACAACATCAATTTCAACATTATGTGCCTCCACAAAAAGAACAAGAAGGTGTTTACTATCAATTAGATTTTCAACCAATACAACCAATGGTTCAAACAATTGTTCAACATATTCAACCAACACAACCAATGGTTCAATTTCAACAATATGTCCAACCAACTATACAATGTCAACAAATGATTCAACCAATGGTGGAATATCAATGTCAACAACGCCAACCAAACATTCAAAAGCAAAGGTTGCAGCACACACCAACCCAAGTTTCAAACATGTCGGAACAATTGAACCAAGTCCAATATCAAAACATGACATCAAACCAAAAACAAGTTCAAATTCCAGATACAACCATGTCAAAACCTCGAAAGAAAGGTGGCTTTATTGCAATGCTCTTAAGGAAATTACCAAGTGAGTTCTTTGAGGAAGATCAAAATAATACAATTATGTCTAGCAATGCCTCATCCCCCCATAAACAAATTGACTCTCCAGTGGCATCTATCCCTACACCTTTTGATGTTTCACAAGAATCTTCCATATTGTCCTCATCAAACAATACACCCAAGGAGGCAATTATCCAAGGGCTATCCATAATTGATTGCCAAGATAATCCAGTTCATGATGCACATCCTTGTCATGTTTCAGAAATACAAGACCCAATGCCACCATGCACTTTATTGCCATTACCTGTTTTAGAGGATCCCATTCGAAGTCCCTCTTCCTCATGTTCAAGCATTGATTCCTTGCCAGAATCCATCATAAATGTTCAAAGTGCATTTCCTTCATGCCAAAACATTAATTCCTTGTCAGAATCCTCCATGCATATCCAAAGTCTAACCCCATGTCAAGAGGATAATTTAGAGCATGAAGAAACGTGTCTTAAAATAGATTAAGATAAAGATCCCGAAACCTTATCATCCCATCCAATTGTTGACCAGGATCTCATCTTCCTAGACACTCACGATGATTCCCCTATTCTTGTCCATCCTATCCAAAGTCCTACTGACACTCCATTCCCTAGGCAAGATCAAGATATCCCAGTCCATCCAATCCCAAACGATCCCCTTCCATTTCATGAAAAAAATGTCCTTTCAAATCCCATTGACATTCCACTTTCTAAGAAAGATCAAGATATCCCTTCCATCCTTTCCAATGATCCCATTGAAAGTCCAGAGCAAAGCACCTTTAAAGAGGATTCCAATGATCTTCCTCCTTGTCAAGATCAAATTATTCCTTTAAATCCTCCACAAGATCCACTTGTTCCTTCATCTCCTTGTCCTAATGCTCCATATACACTCCAAGATCTCATTTCTTGTGATGATCCCATTATTTCTCCCATTCCATCTCTTGAAGAGCTTGTCATTGAACCATGTCCACTACACAATCCTAGTCCCCCTCATGATCCTAATCTCACTCATGATTCTAACGTGTCAGTGCAAGATGTTCATGAACCCTCGACATGCATAATGGGTTCTTCCACTTTGGTCCAATCTGATCCACTTCAAGATCTCATTATTTCTCTCACCTCATATCCACCTCATAATGGACTCGCGTCTTCTTCCCAAAGAAAAGAGTATCCTACAAGTCAAGATATTCATAAAGGCAAAGGAATAGACCTTCTTGAGAAAGAACCCCTTCATATCAAAGAGTATACTAATGGTCATGGCTACAGAGCTCACACTCAAGGCATTGGTATCCCTTCAAAGTCAAAATCCAAATGTCCACCTTCCCCATCATCGCTTCCATCCATTCTAGGTCCCTATATCCCTCCATCTCCTATGCAACATCAGCAAAGGCACACATCTTGGAGAACCTTCCATCCATCCCACAGGCCTCCATATCATTCCCATCCACATCGACATTCATTCCCTCTTCCAAGCAACTTGGATGCCAAGTATAAAAGTCAGAAGTCTAAAAATCCACATGGATTCAAGGATCAACATGTCCAATATAATCGACATGTCAAAAGAAAGAACAAATTGATCTATAAAGAAAAAGAAATATCCAAAAGGCCACAAAGGCCCACTGAGCAAAATAAAGCAAAGTCAAAATATATATGGGTTCCTAAATCCCTTATGCAAGCAATGCACTCCAAGGAACCACAAAAGCATAAAAAATCAAAAACCATGTGGATCCCTAAGAAGCTCCTTGAAGCACAAAATCCTAAAGAAACATCCAACTTGGCATCCAAAATTGCTATTCCTCCATCCAAACCTTCCAAGTCTGTTCCTCCATCACCTTCTTCATCTATTTTGGGCCCTTATGTCCCAAAATCCATAGCCTTTCCTCCATCCAAATCTCACAATCTGAGATCCATTTTTCCTCCATCAGTCCATCACCCCTCAAGGTGTGTGCCAATGTTGATCTTGCCTTCATTTCCATCTGCTGAAGCCCAATTCTTCCAATACCCTACCATTTATCCAATGCATATTTTCCATCCTTCCATCCCTTTGATCCAATCCTTTGCATAAATCCTTGCCTTAGTTTCATCTCATTTTCAATGTCTTTATCCTACCAACGTCTTTGAGCATACTTTTAAAGGTCATGGTCCATTTTTTTTTTCAAGGCTACTATCCAAACAAAAAAGATGCTTGAGTCCTTCTTCCATCCCCTATCATGTGTCCATCTTCTATTGAAAAAATTAAAAAAAAAAGTGAAAAAGTCAAAATACAAAAAAATCAAAAAAAGTGAAAAAAAAAAAGAAAAGAAAAAGACAAAAGATAAAAAAAAGTAAAGAAAAATAATTTGTCCACTGGTGAAAACCTGGCAAACAGGCGCCTTGGACAAGTACCGTGATGAAAACCTAGCAAACAGGCGTCATGCGTAATTTATGAACTTCTTGCACACCACACTTGGGGGCAGGTTTCCTCCTTCATATCCTATTACCCTTCATTATCCTATCGAACCCTTGTCATTACCCTCCATTATCCTATTGTCCCTCATGTCCAGTTTCCCTTTCCACCTTTGATCTTGACAAGGCTGAGGATCATCATGAGCATCATGCATCTTGTTTGCAGCTTTTAGTCCATCATAGCTTTTGGTCTTTATCCATTTGCTTATTACAACTTTTCATCCATATTCCCTGTCGTATTGCAACTTTCTGCCACTATCCCGTATCCTACCTCGACCTTCAGTCCATGTCCCTTATCCATTCTTGGTCTTGCTTATCCTATCCATATCTTATCACTATCCATACACTCTTTTTCATTCCTTGATCTTGATCTGACATAAGGATGCAAAATTTAAACATGGTTTCAAACACCTCTTGACATGTCCCTCATGCCATGTTCCTGCTTTACATTGTCATATCCAGTCTCTTGTCCCATCATGCAATAGCCCTTGAAAATTGCATCCGCATTGTCTCCATAATAAAAGGCCTTTGTCTTCCCTTTATCCACCATCATTTCAGCAAGCCTATTTATTCACTTATCATATTCCTTGCCTTGCTAGACACTGGGGGCAAAAATCATAAAAAATTGCAAAATGTCCTGAAAAAATAATCTTAAAAATTGAAAAATGTCCTGAAAAAATCTCAAACAAAAAAATTAAATAATGTCCTGAAAAAACCCCCTAAAAGGTCAAATAAAGTCCTGAAATGAAAACACAAAAAAATTGTAAAAATCCAAAAACAAGCAAAACAAAAAAATAAATGTAGACACCTAAAAATGGTCAACGCTTGTGGAGTCATACTTTAACATTTGGGCATTGCCTCATTTTAGGTTTTTGCGTCGCATTAACATTTCTCCTATGATTTGTACTTGGTTTTTATCATTTGTGAGCATCGAGTCATTCTTCTACATTCTTCATTCTGTCTCGCTTTCAAATTTGGTCTTGTCGACAACACTATCCAATCATGATTTTGATCGATTTTATCCTATCGCATCAATGTGCGTGCTTATTTGTCATCATTTTGGACATCGTCAATCCTAATTAGGGTTTTGTCCTCTTATCAATCTTATCATTTTGGGCATCGTCAATCCTAATTAGGGTTTTGTCCTCTTTTCAATCTTGTCATCATGCGATCGATTTGTCATCGATCGTTGTCATTGTTTGATCTTGTCATTTTGCGATCAATTTGTCATTGATCGTGGTCATTTTCAATCTTGTCGTCTTGCAATCTATTTTGTCATCGATTCTTGTCCTCTTGTCGATCTTGTCATTTTGTGATCAATTTTGCTATCGATCATTGTCTGTCTTAATTATGTCAATTTGGATCAATTTGTCATTGTTCCTCGTCAATTGGCACATTTTATCAATCAAATCATTTATCAACACTGGTCATTTATCAATTCAAAATCATGATCGAGTCAATTATCTTTCATCAAGACCTAATTCATCTTCTAGGGTTTCGTGATTTAATCATTTAACCTTGTGTCTGTCATTTCTTCCTTTAGGATTAATAAATTGTTTATTTATCCTAAGTCTTCTCATTGCAATTAAATGTTTAATTTAATTGGCTAATTATTCCTCTTTTGTGAATTAATTAATAAATGACACATTATTAATTGATTTACCTAATTTCCTAATTTTCATCATTTCTAAATTCTTAATTTCCACCTATTTTCTAATTTTTCTAATTGCAATTTCCACCTAATTAACTGGTTTGCATGATATTTGCTTTTGAATGCTTTGTTTTTATGTCTCTATTGAGTGTGCTTAGGATTAGATCATTGCAATGTGTGATTGAGCTAATAATGAATAATATGTCCTTTTATATATTGCTTTGATGATTCCTAATTTCGATGCTACATTAATTGGTGAACCCGACGTGAATACTAACCTTCTAATCCCTTTACTGTGTTTTTGAGTGCTTTCAAGTTGATTTGCAGGCCAAAAAACCCAAAAATAGGGTCGTGCAGGGTTTTCTGGGGACTTCTGCGCCTGTGTAAGACAACTTGTGCCTGTGTCAGACATTCTGCGCTTGTGTAGGGGACATTCTGTGCTTGTGTCAGACATTCTGCACTTGTGTCATGACTTCTGCGCCTGTGTAAAGTCCAGAACAGAGGTAAAAAAATGCAGTGTTTACTTGAATTTTGTTGTGTCTTTGCATTCTGTTTTCTGTGCTTTGGATTTTTGTACTAATTATCTATGCAGAATCTTGGCATATGCATGGAAAAGACTACAAATCAAACTACTAACATGTGTTATGCAGAATCAATGGTCAAAGACAGCAAATCAAACCTCTAACTTGGGTTTTGCAGGTTGCCTTGGAGAAACAACCAAACTTTTGTGTTTGTGATTTTTAATTAGGCACTTAGTGATTTCTAAATAGGTTGGAATGAACATGTTTGTGCTTTGATTGTTGAGTGTGACATTGGAGTAGGAGAGTATGCTCTCATCCTTCTTAGGGTAATCAGAAATCCAGATCTTCAATACCATGCTTGTGTGTTGAGTGTGTGTCTCCTTTAGAGGGCCTGCCTTCCCGACCACTTTGCTTTAGCAAGCAAGTGATAATCATGAGAAGGGAATGACCCAAAGTGAGTACGGCTAGAATTCCTTGGCATTCTAACTCACTATAAAAAAATACCCGATGAGCGAAAGCTTTGAAGGAAGTGTTACGTGGGAATTGCAGTTACTTGGGAAGTGATGCCCCTTGAAACTCTTTCTCATATCAACATCTAAGTAGGGCCTTTTGGTCTAAATCGTGCTTGCGCGACTACATTTGTTTGGTATCTTGATGGGCTTAATATCTCAATCATGCTTGCATGACATCAAGGAGTAACGCTTAACAGAAATCCTTACTAAACACCTTGTTTTTAGAGGCCAAAAACCCTTCTAGTTGCTTGAGAAGGACAAATTCGGATACTTGGAAGAGATACTAAGTTCGCCATGGGGAGATTTCCATGGGGACTGATGCTTGGCTGCCCTGAGAAGTGAGTGCCATGGAGGGGAGCCCGTGGGGTCAAGCATCTATGTATTCTCCTTGAATCTCATAATGAGTCTACCTCTCAAGTACCTAATGTCTTTGCCTACCATAAGAAATGTGGAAATGAGCATGATTGTCTTGAGTCTAAGTTGTAATATCTTGTTTTCTTTGCTTGTCAAAAGTTGAATTGCATCCCATTTCAAAAAGCAAAACAAATTGATCCAACATAAGATTAAACACAAGAGACATTCATCCAACAAAAGTTCAACAAGGTTCAAAACACATCTTCCAATATGATGATCAAACATTGTTCCAAATCTTGTCTCAACATTCATGTCACTTACATTTAGGTTCATCCTAGCTTGCATTTTGCAAAGTTCATTGTCAAGTACCAAGGTTAGGTTTCACCTAAGTCATACTCCTTTGCATATCAATAAGGGTCATCCATTTGCATATGTCCTCTTGCATTAGAGTAATATCATTGTGATACATTCATATTTGCATACCCTAGGTATCTTCATTAAGCTTAGTTCATTATCATATCATATTAGGGTCACTTGCATATTAATTGTCCCTTTTGCATATAGTCTTAAAACTAGGTCTTGTCATACTTGAGTAATCCAAATCTTTGATACAACCCTATGTCATTGTTAGGAGATCTAGACCTTATTAAATCTTTTGTCCTTTTGTCATCAATGTCATTTGGTCAAACCTAGCTTAGTATCCAAGCATATAGGGGAGACCTTGTCATTTTGTCCTTTTGTCACTTAAGTCCTTTTGTCCTTTGAGGTCTAGACATCATTTCAATTTCCTAAGGGTCTCATTTTTAGATTTGCATTCATAAGTTTGTCAAAATCTTGAAAAACAACCAAAAACATAGGTTGCACTCTTGTCATAGATTGCATTTTCATCTATTTAGTTTGCATTTATTTGGATATCATACATTATCTTTGAAAAATTCCAAAAATATTGCATTTGCATAGTGACATGTCTATTGAAACAAGGTTCCAAGCACCAATGATGCAACAAAGTTTGACATATCAACCGACAATGCAATCACAATTCTATCCAACCCAACAACAAGGCAATATTGGTCAAACTTTTCATGATGATGTAAATGTCCAAATACAAAAACTAGAGGAGAAACTAGCTCAAGAAAATGAGATTTTGTGACAAAGGGTGAAAAACATTTAGAAGAATAGATCACAAATGTCCAAAATGTTTCGAAAACTTCCAGGTCAAAATCCAAATATTGAGCCAATTGATGTAAGGTCTCTTATCGAACGATCAGACATACCAGCTCTCCTCTCCCAAATAGAGATGATGAAACAATTTCAAGAAAAGAGACAACATCAATTTCAACATTATGTGCCTTCACAACAAGAACAAGAAGGTGTTTACTATCAATCAGATTTTCAACCAATACAACCAATTGTTCAACAGTTCAAACATATACAACAGACACAACCAATTGTTCAACATATACAACCAATACAACCAATGGTCCAATTTCAACAATATGTCCAACCAACTATACAATGTCAACAAATAGTTCAACCAATGGTGGAATATCAACAAGTTCAATCAACATATCAATGTCAACAACAACCACAAAACATTCAAAAACAAAGCTTTCAACATGCACCAAGCCAAGTTGCAAACATGTCAGAACAATTGAACCAAGTCCAATATCAAAACATGACATCAAACCAAAAACAAGTTCAAATTCCAGATCCAATCATGTCAAAACCTCGAAAGAAAGGTGGCTTTATTGCAATGCTCTTAAGGAAATTACCAAGTGAGTTTATTGAGGAAGATCAAGATAATACAACCATGTCTAGCAATGCCTCATCCCCTCGCAAACAAATTGACTCTCCAGTGGCATCTATCCCTACACCTCTAGAAGTTTCACAAGAACCTTCCATATTATCCTCATCAAACAATACACCCAAGGATGCAATTAGCCAAGGGCTATCCATAATTGATTGCCACGATAATCCAATTCATGATGCACATCCTTGTCATGTTTCAAAAATACAAGACCCAATGCCACCATGCACTTTATTGACATTACCTGTTTTAGAGGACCCCATTCGAAGTCCTTCTTCCTCATGTTCAAGCATTGATTCCTTGCCAGAATCTAGCACAAATGTTCAAAGTGCATTTCCTTCATCCCAAAACATTGAGCCCTTGCCAGAATCCTCCATGCATATCCAAAGTCCAACCCCATGTCAAGAGGATAATTTAGAGCATGAAGAAATGAGTCCTAAAGAAAATCAAGATCAAGATCCTGAAACCTTATCATCCCATCCAATTGTTGACCAAGATCCCATGTTCCCAGACACTCATGATGATTCCCCTATTCTGGTCCATCATATCAAAAGTCCTATTGACACTCCATTCCTTGAGCAAGATCAAGATATCCCAGTCCCTCCAATCCCAAACGATCCCCTTCCATTTCATGAACACAATGTCCTTTCAAATCCCATTGACATTCCACTTCCTGAGAAAGATCAAGATATCCTTTCCATCCTTTATGATGATCCCATTGAAAGTCAAGAGCAAAGTACCTTTAAAGAGGAATCCAATGATTTTCCTCCTTGTCAAGATCAAAGTATCCTTCCAAGTTCATTTCCAACACAAGACCCTATCATTCCTTCAGATCCTCCACAAGATCCACTTGTTCCTCCATCTCCACATCCTAATCCAGCATATACACTCCAAGATCGCATTTCTTTTGATGATCCCATTATTTCTTCCATTCCATCTCTTGAAGAGCCTATCATTGAACCATGTCCACTACACAATCCTAATCCCCCTCATGATCCTAATCCCCCTCATGATTCTAACATGTCAGTAAAAGATGTTCATGAACCCTCAACATGCATAATGGGTTCTTCCTCTTTGGTGAAATCCGATCCACTTCAAGATCTGATTATTTCTCTCATATCATATCCACCTCATAATGGAATCACGTCTTCTTCCCAAGGAAAAGAGCATCCTACAAGTCAAGATATTCATAAAGGCAAAGGGGTAGATCTCCATAAGCAAGAATCCCTTCATGTGAAAGAAAATGTTAAGGGTCATGTCTACACAACTCACTCTCAAGACGTTGGTATCTCTCCATCAAAATCAAAACATACACCTTCCCCATCATACCTTCCATCCATCTTAGGTCCTTATATCCCTTCATCCTCTATGCAAGGTCAGAAAAGGCACACATCCTTGAGTAAATTTCATCCATCCAAAAGAACTCCATTTCATTCATATCCATCCACGCATTCCTTTCCCCCTCCAAGCAATTTGGATGCCAAGTATAAAAGTCATAAGTCTAGAAATCCACATGTATTCAAGGATCAACATGTCCAATATAATCGACATGTCAAAACAAAGAACAAATTGATCTATAAAGAAAAAGAAATATCCAAAAGGCCACAAAGGCCCACTGAGAAAAATAAAGCAAAGTCAAAATATATATGGGTTCCTAAATCCCTTGTGCAAGCAATGCACTCCAAGGAACCACAAAAGCATGAAAAATCAAAAACCATGTGGATCCCTAAGCGGCTCCTTGAAGCACAAAAGCCTAAAGAAAAATCCAACTTGGCATCCAAAGTTGCTATTCCTCCATCCAAACCTCTCAAATTTGTTCCTCTATCACTTCCTTCTTCCATTTTGGGTCCTTATGTCCCAAAATCCCAAGCTATTCCTCCATCCAAATCTCACAATCTAAAATCCATTTTTCCTCCATCAGTCCATCACCCCTCAAGGTGTGTGCCAATGTTGATCTTGCCTTCATTTCCATCCACTGAAGCCCAATTCTTCCAATACCCTACCTATTATCCAATGCATATTTTCCATCCTTCCATCCCTTTGATCCAATCCTTTACATAAATCCTTGCCTTAGTTTCATCTCTTTTTCCATGTCCTTATCCTACCAACATCTTTAAGCATACTTTTAAAGGTCATGGTCCATTTATTTCAAGGCTACTATCCAAACAAAAAGACGCTTGAGTCCTTCTTCCATCCCCTATCATGTGTCCATCTTCTATTGAAAAAGTCAAAAAATACAAAAAAAAAAAAAAAGAAAAAGTGAGAAAAAAAAAAAGACGAGAAAAAAAAAAGTAAAGCAAAAATTATTCGTCCTCTGGTGAAAACCTGGCAAACAGGCGCCTTGGGAAAGTACCATGATGAAAACCTAGAAAATAGGCATCATGCGTAATTTATGAACTTCTTGCACACCACACTTGGGGGCAGGTTTCCTCCTTCATATCTTATTGCCCTTCATTATCCTATCATACCATGTCATTACTCCTCCATTATCTTATTGTCCCTCATGCACATATCCCCTTTTCCACATTTGATCTTGACAAGGCTGAGGATTGTCATGAGCATCATGCATATTGTTTGTAGCTTTCAGTCTATCATAGCTTTTGGTCTTTATCCATTTGCTTATTATAACCTTTCATCCATATTCCCTAGCTTGTTGCATCTTTCTACCACTATCCCTTAGCCAATCCCAACCTTCAGTCCATGTCCCTTATCCATTCTTGGTCTTGCTTATCCCATCCATATCTTATCACTATCCATACACTCTTTCTGTCCCTTGATCTTGGTCTAACATAAGGACACAAAATTTAAAACATATTTTTCAAAAACCTCTTGACATGTCCCTCATGCCATGTCACTACTTTACATTGTCCTTTATCCAGTCTCTTGTCCCATCATGCCATAGCCCTTGAAAATTGCATCCGCATTGTCTCCCTAATAAAAGGCCTTTGTCTTCCCTCTATCCACCAACATTTCAGCAAGCCTATTTATTCACCTGTCATATTCCTTGCCTTGCTAGACACTAGGGGCAAAAATCTAAAAAGATCATAAAAAATTGAAAAATGTCCTGAATAAGACAGATCACTGAGCATCCATCCAATGCCTCGCAATCAATCACACACTACGCTTTTAATGATATCATGCGTTAATAGATGAACTTTTTCACTCAAACCAGACATTCAAACTGATCAACATTGTCATATCAATCAACCTCCAAATCATTTGTCCTTGACACACTATCATGGGTCTTATACAGGGTGTGGTATACTCGAAACCAGACTATGTCTTGTCTTAGACGGGGTCCCACATGTCCTGAAACCAGATCGCATGATCATCCTATTAGCACTTTCAACTTTTGACAACGAAGATCAAGATGTTTGTTTGACTTGTTGGAATTTTTGCATCTTATCTTTTTATTGATTTATCTTCGATCATGTTCCTATGTTGCTCAATGATGTCACTGAGTGATTTAGAGTGACCGGGATGGATCATGGTTCTTTTCCTTTTTGTTGTGATTGCTGTTTGTTTGCAATGTGTCTGTCTTTTGCAAAAAGGGTTGCATTTCAGCTCTAGCCTTCAATGCCATGATGCTACGCATCCATTTTGCTACATTAAATAAAGGTTCTCACCTACTTATGTGCATTTGTGAAAGCAAGTTTTCCTTCATCTCTAACTGTCCTCTGTCTAATTTCTTCTTACTAACATTTCTTCCGTCAGTCTTGGCAGTCTGTTTGATCCATTCGAATCTATCATTTTCTATCATTTTTATCGATCAATTGGCCTCTTTTCTGCATGTTTCCGGCCAATTCCTCAAGGGGGCATGCATATATCATTGTTATTGTCTGGGGCATTTTCATATGTCATTGTCAGTGTCCGGGGCATGTTCATTACTGTTCTTTGAAACAATGCTTAAAATCGCATTGTCTCAAAGAGGGGCAAAATGTAGACACCTAAAAATGGTCAACGCTTGCGGAGTCATACTTTAACATTTGCGCATTGCCTCATTTTAGGTTTTTGCATCGCATTAACATTTCTCCTATGATTCGTACTTGGTTTTTATCATTTGCGAGCATCGAGTCATTCTTCTACATTCTTCATTCTGTCTTGCTTTCAAATTTGGTCTTGTCGACAACACTATCCAATCATGATTTTTGATCGATTTTATCCTATCGCATCAATGTGCGTGCTTATTTGTCATCATTTTGGACATCGTCAATCCTAATTAGGGTTTTGTCCTCTTATCAATCTTATCATTTTAGGCATCGTCAATCCTAATTAGGGTTTTGTCCTCTTTTCAATCTTGTCATCATGCGATCGATTTGTCATTGATCGTTGTCATTGATCGTGGTCATTTTCAATCTTGTCGTCTTGCAATCTATTTTGTCATCGATTCTTGTCCTCTTGTCGATCTTGTCATTTTGTGATCAATTTTGCTATCGATCATTGTCTATCTTAATTATGTCAATTTGGATCAATTTGTCATTGTTCCTCGTCAATTGGCACATTTTATCAATCAAATCATTTATCAACACTGGTCATTTATCAATTCAAAATCATGATCGAGTCAATTATCTTTCATCAAGACCTAATTCATCTTCTAGGGTTTCGTGATTTAATCATTTAACCTTGTGTCTGTCATTTCTTCCTTTAGGATTAATAAATTGTTTATTTATCCTAAGTCTTCTCATTGCAATTAAATGTTTAATTTAATTGGCTAATTATTCCTCTTTTGTGAATTAATTAATAAATGACACATTATTAATTGATTTACCTAATTTCCTAATTTTCATCATTTCTAAATTCTTAATTTCCACCTATTTTCTAATTTTTCTAATTGCAATTTCCACCTAATTAACTTGTCTCTAGTTCTCCCTATTTTTGTGCTTCATGCGTCATACTCTTGACATAGCAAGATGTCATAAGGTTCTAGTTCTCTAAGCTTTGCATTGGCAATATGTCATAATTCATGACATAGAAGGTGTCATAACCTTCTTATTTTCACTAAATTTTGCCATTTTGAAATCAATTGCTTCTAATATCAATGTCATGCTAATTTGATCTTTTTCTCCAATTTGTCTATAAATTGGATGATTTTCTTCAATCAAATGCCTTAATAACCTTGATTCTGAATTCCGATCAAACTATCGAACTTATGCTTCTAGTACTCTTGAGCTTTTCATCAAAGTCAATCTTGCTTTCAATTGTATGTGCACTTGTAGGTGAGATCCACAAATCCATTTGAAGAGGAAAGAAGAACAATGGAGCCGCATGGAAGAAGCATCCAAATTGTTATCTGGTTTGCATGATATTTGCTTTTGAATGCTTTGTTTTTATGTCTCTATTGAGTGTGCTTAGGATTAGATCATTGCAATGTATGATTGAGCTAATAATGAATAATATGTCCTTTTATATATTGCTTTGATGATTCCTAATTCTGATGCAATGTGTGCCATCTCCCGTGCACTGGCATCCCTAATCGACCCAATGAATTCATTGACTCTCTGTCCCTCTCGCTGTGCCTGAGCTATGACTGTATCTCGAGCCTCTGTGAGTCTGGCTATCTTCACTCTGAACTGCTCATGTTGTCTCTCCAATGTCGCAATATAGTCCTGCTGACTAGCTATAGTAGCCCTACACATCTCCATCTCCTCTGTCCTAGCTTTCTCTGGCTCTATAGGAATATCCTGCAATGTCTCCTGATCAGCTGAGTCTGGCTCCTCATCATCCTCCCCACCATCATCTCCATCCCCATCATCATCATCCCCCTCATCCTCATCCTCATCCTCATCCTCGTCCTCATCCTCATCATCTCCCTCCTCTCTTGTGAGTGGGAAGTCCTCCTGTCTCCTCAGTACTGGAATATCTAGATCTATCAATGGCACTGGCCGTCGTGGTGCAAACCATATCTCATACTCCTCTGTTGTCCCAGCATCTACCACATCTAACCACCAATCCCACTGTCTCTACTGTAGCTGTGCAAAGTCGGCATATGCTATGTGTGGCTGAATCATACTACCCCACTGACTCGTCTCTCTGTGAGATCGGGCAAAGCATGCCATCCTCCTAGGTACATCTTGTGTCTCTCCAAACTGTCGTCTGACCCTCTCTGGCAGGTACATCTCAATCACTCTCTGGCGGTTCACTGGTCGCCCAATCAGGTACCTCTCCTATCTGCAATATGGTAGTTCCTCATGATCATCTGACCATTCGGGGCAATCTCGATATGGCCTCCATATGAACTCTCTCAGTCTGTCTAGCTCACGTCGCCAGTATAATATGTATCCAAACGGACCCTGTCTCAGAGCTCCACCATAGCAATACACATATGGTCGGTGTGGTACAATCTGTCTCTCTGTAATTGGTCGACATATGGCAATATGCTCAAATGCCCATACCTGCAGCAATGTGACTCCACAGCTCAGCATTTGCACTCCCTGATATGCTATCTGATGTAGCTGGAAATACAACATAGCAAGTACACATGGTCCCCACGTGTACACTGTCCCCTCTGTCATCATCCGCTCTAGCACTCTTCCCCAGCCAATAGGGAATCCATGTCCTCGTCTGTCCCCTGCTAGAAGACATGCTATCACAACTGCTATCACCACATATCGTCGGTCATACTCGGACGCCATGCTCTCCCAACCGATCTCCCTCTCGATGATGTCCAGATCATCCGTGTCACACTCAAACAGCCTGCATAACGCGTCTCTCCCTGTCACTGAGTCGTACTCTATCATCTCCCCATGTATCGGAATGCGGAGGATGCACCATACATCCTCTAGAGTCACTGTCGCCTCTCCAGTCACCAAATGGAAAGAGGAGGTCTCCGAATGCCATTGCTCTGCCAATGCGGTAAGCAATCTTGTGTTTGCCCTAATCTTGGGCATGTATGTGATGTAATATATCCCCAGTCCTGCTAATGTGTCTCTCTCTGTGCTCCTGAGTCTATGTCGTAGCATGAAACAGTCTGGTCGATTCTCCCACGTGATCAACGAATACTGTCGACTCTGCATCACAATCGGGGCATCTTTTTGTCAGTTTTAGGGTTTGCTCCTATGGGTTGCATTTCCTCATTTTCATGTCCAATCAGGGTGTTTTTCATCTAATCTGACCTATCCTACCCTTATCCCCCTTTTTCCGATCATTTGTATGTCATTTTGACCAAAACTAGGGTTTTCAGTGCACAATTGCGCCTGTGTCAGAGAACCTGCGCCTGTGTCAGGTAACTTGCACTTGTGTCTTCCTACACAAGCGCAGAACACCTGACACAAGCACAGAATTAGACTACACAAGCGCAGAAGTCATCTTTTTCATCCCTCGTGGGCCCCGCAATGTCCCGCAAACGAGTCAAATTCATGAAATTGAAAACATGGGTTTTCGAGATACATACCGCTGCTCCTGCATCGTCCAGTCGTCTGAATGTGTGTACACGTTCTCCAAGGTGATCCGCCATTGGAATGTTCGCCATCTCTCTGCAAGTATTTTTGTCCAGAGCAACAAATCCTCCTCTTTGTCTAGTGCAAATGAGTTCTTTTCACCCTCGTGGTCCCATTTATAGCTCTTTGTCATTGCATAGATGGACGTGCGTCTTCTCCATCTTATGTTGGTCGCGGTCTTTTGCATCTTCAATAGCTTGTCCTTCATGCATCCGATCTCCGATTGTCAGTCCGTTCGATCCTATCATTTTTATCGATCAATTGGCCTCTTTTCTGCATGTTTCCGGCCAATTCCTCGAGGGGGCATGCATATGTCATTATCGTTGTCTGGGGCATTTTAGTTATTGTTCTTTGAAACAATGCTTAAAATCGCATTGTCTCAAAGAGGGGCAAAATGTAGACACCCAAAAATGGTCAACGCTTGCGAGGTCATACTTTAACATTTGCGCATTGCCTCATTTTAGGTTTTTGCGTCGCATTAACATTTCTCCTATGTCACGCACTTGATTTTTATCATTTGTGAGCATCGAGTCATTCTTCTACATTCTTCATTCATCTCGCATTCGAATTTGGTCTTGTCGACAACACTATCTAGTCATGATTTGGATCGATCTTATCTTGTTGCATCAATGTGCGTGCTAATTTGTCATCATTTTGGACATCGTCAATCCTAATTAGGGTTTTGTCCTCTTATCAATCTTATCATTTTGGACATCGTCAATCCTAATTAGGGTTTTGTCCTCTTATCAATCTTATCATTTGGCGATCGGTTTATCAATCTTGTCGTTTTACGATCGATTTGTCATCGATCGTTGTCATGTTCGATCTTGTCATTTGCGATCGATTTAATCATCGATCGTGGTCATTTTTAATCCTGTCATTTTGCAATCGATTTGTCATCGATCGTTGTCCTCTTATCAATCTTGTCGATTTATCATCAATCCTTCAATCTTGTCGTTTAACGATCGATTTGTCATCGGTCGTTGTCATGTTCGATCTTGTCATTTTGCGATCGATTTGTCATTGATCGTGGTCAATTTTCAATCCTGTCATTTTGCAATCTATTTTGTCATTAATCCTTGTCTTTTTTGTCAATCTTGTCATTTAACGATCAATTTGTCATCGATCGTCGTTCTTCTCAATCGTGTCAATTTGGATCAATTTGTTATTGTTCCTCATCAATTGGCGCATTTATCAATCAATCAAATCATTTTTCACATTGGTCCTTTGTTAAATCCAAAATCAAATCAAATTGAGTCAATTATCTTTCCTCAAGACCTAATTCATCTTCTAGGGTTTCGTGATTTAATCATTTAACCTTGTGTGTGTCATTTCTTCCTTTAGGATTAATAAATTGTTTATTTATCCTAAGTCTTCTCATTACAATTAAATGTTCATTTAATTGGCTAATTATTCCTCTTTGTGAATTAATTAATAAATGACAAATTATTAATTAATTTACCTAATTCCTAATTTCATCATTTCTAATTCTTAATTTCCTAATTTCTAATTTTCATTATTTCCTAATTCCTAATTTCCACCTATTTTCTAATTTCCTAATTTTAATTTCCACCTAATTAACTTGTCTCTAGTTCTCCCTAGTTTTGTGCTTCATGCGTCACACTCTTGACATAGCAAGATGTCATAAGGTCCTAGTTCTCTAACCATTGCATTGGAAAAATGTCATAATTCATGACATAGAAGGTGTCATAACCTTCTTATTTTCACTAAATTTTGCCATTTTGAAATTAATTGCTTCTAATATCCATTTCATGCTAATTTGTTCATCTCTCCAATTCTTCTATAAATTGGATGATCTTCATCAATCAAGGCTAATTGGTAATTGGTAATTGGTAATTAATAATTCCGATCAGACTATCGAACTTATGCTTCTAGTACTCTTGAGCTTTTCATCAAAGTCAATCTTGCTTTCAATTGTATGTGCACTTGTAGGTGAGATCCACAAATCCATTTGAAGAGGAAAGAAGAACAATGGAGCTGCATGGAAGAAGCATCCAAATTGTTATCTGGTTTGCATGATATTTGCTTTTGAATGCTTTGTTTTTATGTCTCTATTGAGTGTGCTTAGGATTAGATCATTGCAATGTGTGATTGAGCTAATAATGAATAATATGTCCTTTTATATATTGCTTAGATGATTCCTAATTCCGATGCTACATTAATAAATAACCCCTGTGCATAGACAGCTCACTGAGTATACATCCAACGACTCGTAATCCAACATTGTGCTCATGCTTTAACCAGGTGAACTTTTCAATCAAACCAAGCATTCAAACTGATCCAAATTGTCATAACAATCGAACATCAACATCAATGTCATTTGTCCTTGTCTCTTCTATCATGGGTCTTATACAGGGTGTGGTATACTCAAAACCAGACTGTGTCCTGTCTTAGACGGGGTACCGCATTTCCTGAAACCAGACAGCATGATCGTCCTATCAACACTTTCAACTTTTGACAATGAAGATCAAGATGTTTGTCTGATTTGCTTGAATTTGTGTATCTTATCTTTTTATTGATTTATCTTTGGCTTCGATCATGTTCCTATGTTGCTCGATGATGTCACTAAGTGATTTAGAGTGACCGGGATGGCTCATGGTCTTTTTCTTTTTTTTTGATTGTGATTGTCGTTTGTCTGTGATGTGTCTGTCTTTTGCAAAAAGGGTTGCATTTCAGCTCTGGCCTTCAATGCCATGATGCTACGCATCCATTTTGCTACATAAAAATAAAGGTTCTCACCTACAAAGTGCATTACTGAAAGCAAGTTTTTTGTCATCTCTAACTGCCCTCTATCTCATTTCTTACTAACATTTCTTCCGTCAGTCCGGATAGTCAGTTCGGTCTAGTGCTCCGATATCCACACACATATGTTGCATCCTACATTCATTGGTTAGTACATTTGCATTATATCAAGCTTCATATCAAGCATTTTATCCATTTCATATTATAAATGCATCAAAAATACAAAAAAAATACATCCATACATGTTCCACAATTCATTCATCAACAGTGCATAAGTCATCCATACATAGAAAAATAACTACAAGTCATCACACATTGCATCCCATCATATCGATGCATTTCATGTCACATATCATAATAATATCGGAGTACAAAATCTGACTATCTGTCCTAAGTATGGCCTGCAGGCTGACTACAACATGTCAAACTACATAATGTCCACTGTCTATCATACGGAGCATGTGCCTCTGTCACTGGGTGCTCCCTCTGTCCTCCTCATCCCTGCCATGTCTCGCGGATGATGTCCCTCCTGGTCCTGGCTGTGGTGGTCTCATAGGTCCACTCACCTCCATGCTACTCAATGACCTCCGAGAGTGTGCCCTACTCTCTGTCCTCAATCGTGCCCAATATGAAGGTGCTCTCCACTCCGGTGGAACTGCATTCTCATATAGTGTCCTCCAATACAGTCTCTCCTCTCCGGTCTCTACCAGTCTGTGCCATCTCCCTTGCACTGGCATCCCTAATCGATCCAATGAACTTAGTGACTCTCTGTCCCTCTCGCTGTGCCTGAGCTATTGCTGTATCTCGTTTTGTCCTCAAAATGGCATTCTGTCTCTCCAATGTCGCAATATAATCCTGCTGGCTCGCTATGGTAGCCCTATACGTATCCATCTCCTCTGTCCTAGCTATCCCCGGCTCTATAGGAATATCCTGCAATGTCTCCTGATCAGCTGAGTCTGGCTCATCCTCCCCATCATCATCTCTGTCATCATCCTCCCCACCATCATCCCCATCAATCTGATCATCACCCTCATCATCCTCCTCATCCTCATCATCTCCCTCCTCTCTTGTGAGTGGGAAGTCTTCCTGTCTCCTAGGCACTGGAATATCAGGATCAGTCAAAGGCACTGGCCGTCATTGTGCAAACCATGTCTCATACTCCTCTGTCGTCCCAGCATCCACCACATCTGACCACCAATCCCACTGTCTCTGCTGTAGCTGTGCAAAGTCGGCATATGCTATGTGTGGCTGAATCATACTACCCCACTGACTCGTCTCTCTGTGAGATCGGGCAAAGCATGCCATCCTCCTAGGTACATCCTGTGTCTCTCCAAACTGTCGTCTGACCCTCTCTGGTAGGTACATCTCAATCACTCTCTGGCGGTTCACTGGTCGCCCAATCAGGTACCTCTCCTGTCTGCAATATGGTAGCTCATCACTGTCATCTGACCATCCGGGGCAATCTCGATATGGCCTCCATATGAACTCTCTCAGTCTGTCCAGCTCATGTCGCCAGTACAATATATATCCAAAAGGACCCTGTCTCAGTGCTCCACCATAGCAATACACATATGGTTGGTGTGGTACAATCTATCTCTCTGTAATCAGTCGACATATGGCAATATGCTCAAATGCCCATACCTGCAGCAATGTGACTCCACAGCTCAGCGTCTGCACTCCCTAATATGTTATCTGATGTAGCTGGAAATACAACATAGCAAGTACACATGGTCCCCACGTGTACACTGTCCCCTCTGTCACCATCCGCTCTAGTACTCTTCCCCAGCCAATAGGGAATCCATGTCCTCATCTATCCCCTGCTAGAAGACATGCTATCACAACTGCTATCACCACATATCGTCGGTCATACTCGGCAGCCATGCTCTCCCAGCCGATCTCCCTCTCAACAATGTCTAGATCATCTGTGTCGCACTCAAATAGCCTGCACAATGCATCTCTACCTGTCACTGGGTCGTACTCTATCATCTCTCCATGTATCGGAATGCGGAGGGTGTGCCATACATCCTCTAGAGTCACCGTTGCCTCGCCAGTCGCCAAATGGAATGAGGAGGTCTCCGAATGCCATCGCTCTGCCAATGCGGTAAGCAATCCTGTGTTTTCTCTAATCTCAGGCATGTATGTGATGTAATATATCCCCAGTCCTGCTAATGTGTCTCTCTCTATGCTCCTGAGTCTATGTCGTAGCATGAAACAGTTAGGTCGATTCTCCTGCGTGATCAATGGATACTGTCGACTCTGCATCACAATCGGGGCATCTTTTTGTCAGTTTTAGTGTTTGCTCCTATGGGTTGTATATCCTCATTTTCATGTCCAACTTAGGGTGTTTTTCATCTACATTGGCCTATCCTACCCTTCTCCCCCCTTGTCAGGTCATTTGCATGCAGTTTTGAATCAAAAGTGAGTTATTTATGCACAATTGCGCCTGTGTCAGAGAACCTGTGCCTGTGTCAGGTAACTTGCACTTGTGTTTTCCTACACAAGCGCAGAAGACATGACACAAGCGCAGAATTAGACTACACAAGTGCAGAAGTCCTCTTTTGCATCCCCTGTGGGCCCCGCAATGTCCCGCAAACGAGTCAAATTCATGAAATTGAAAACATGGGTTTTTGAGATCCATACCGCTGCTCCTACGTCGTCCAGTCATCTGAATGTATGTACATGTTCTCCAAGGTGATCCGCCATTGGAATGTTCACCATCTCTCTACAAGTGTTTTTGTCCAGAGCAACAAATCCTCCTCTTTGTCTAGTGCAAATGAGTTCTTTTCACCCTCGTGGTCCCATTTATAGCTCTTTGTCATTGCATAGATGGACGTGCATCTTCTCCATCTTATGTTGGTCGCGGTCTTGTGCACCTTACATTGCTTGTCCTTCATGCATCCGATCTCTGATTGTCAGTCCGTTTGATCCTATCATTTTCTATCATTCTTATCGATCAATTGGCCTCTTTTTTTGCATGTTTCTGGCCAATTCCTTGAGGGGGCATGCATATGTCATTGTCAGTTGTCTGGGGCATTTTAGTTATTTTTCTTTGAAACAACGCTTAAAATCGCATTGTCTCAAAGAGGGGCAAAATGTAGACACCTAAAAATGGTCAACGCTTGCGGGATCATACTTTAACATTTGCGCATTGCCTCATTTTAGAGTTTTTGCGTCGCATTAACATTTCTCCTATGTTACACACTTGGTCTTTATCATTTGCGATCATCGAGTCTTTCTTCTGTATTCTTCATCTATCTCGCTTTCGAATTTTGTCTTGTCAATAACAATCTTTAATCATGATTTTGGTTAATTTTGTCAATCTCTTATCAACTTGTCAATCTCGTCGTTTTACGATCGATTTGACATCGATCGTCATCCTCTTCAATCATGTCAATTTGGATCAATTTGTCATTTTTCCTTGGTGCATTTATCAATCAAATCATTTATCAATTCAAAATCATGATCGAATCGATATTAACTATCCTTTGTCAAGACCTAATTGTCGTCTTTGCATTTCTAATTCATCTTCCAAGGTTTTATGATTTATTCATTTAATCTTGTTTGTCATTTTCTCCCTCTAGGTTAAATAATGTATTTATTTATCCTAGGTCTTCGTGTCACAATTAAATGTTTAATTTAATTGGCTAACTAATTATTCCTCTTTTTGTGAATTAATTAATAAATGACAAATTATTAATTGATTAACCTAATTTCCTAATTTTTCATCAATTTCTAAATTCCCTCTTTGTGAATTAATTAATAAATGAGAAATTATTAATTAATTCACTAAATTCCTAAATTCCTCCTATTTTTCTAATTTTCCTAATTCTTAAATTCAATTTCCTCCTATTTCTCTCCTAAATTTATGGAAATGACATAGAAATTTGTCATAAATCGTCATAAGTTCTTGACATAGAAATTTGTCATAGAATTTGTCTTGACATAGCAATTTGTCATAGAATTTGTCTTGACATAGCAATTTGACATAGAAATTTGTCATAGAATTGTCATAATCCTTGCATAGCAACTTGTCATAGACATGTCATAATTTTGCTATTCTTGATTTGAATTTCCATTCGAATCCCATCATGCTAATCTTGTCTTTTTCTCCAATTTTTCTATAAATTGGATGATTTTCTTCAATCAAATCCCTTGATTCTTAATTCCTATCAGACTATCGAACTTATGCTTCTAGTACTCTTGAGCTTTTCATCAAAGTCAATCTTGCTTTCAATTGTATGTGCACTTGTAGGTGAGATCCACAAATCCATTTGAAGAGGAAAGAAGAACAATGGAGCCGCATGGAAGAAGCATCCAAATTGTTATCTGGTTTGCATGATATTTGCTTTTGAATGCTTTGTTTTTATGTCTCTATTGAGTGTGCTTAGGATTAGATCATTGCAATGTGTGTTTGTGATTGAGCTAATAATGATGAATATGTTTCTATTGCTTTGATGATTTCCTAATTCGGATGCTACAGATGCCATTTTTGCAACATGAGAAAATATCTCACCATAATCAACACTCTCAACCTAAGAGTAGCCTTTTGCAACCAACCTCACTTTATACTTCTCAATGCTCCCATCTGATCCAATCTTTTTGTTGAAAACCCATTTACAACCAACAAGTTTCCATCCTTCAGGCAATGGTACAAGATCCCATGTATCATTCTTTCTGAAGGCTACCATTTCTTCTTCGATAACAATCTTCTAGGATTTTGCATCATTCATATCTTATGCCTCTTCTACAGATTTTGGTTCATCCACATTAGTATTCAAAGCAAAAATACATCTCCAATCATCAGATGAATACCTTTTAGGTGGTTGTCTATGTCTTGTAGACCTTTGAACAAGATGCGTTGGAGGTTCTTCCTCCTCTTCTGAATACTCAGAGGTAGATGAGCTCTCCTCAACTTCTTGCCTATCTAGGAGTCTCAATTCAATTCTTTTAGGTGTAGAATGAAATTGAATCATGTCTTCCTTTTTAGTCTATTCTAGTTGCAATGTAATAAAAGGAGACTTAATTTCACTAAAAATAACACTTCTACTATGAATTACCTTTTGTGCAATAGGGTCCCAAAGCTTGTATCCTTTCACATCATAAATGTACCCGATGAAGATACATTTCACAGCCTTGTTCTCCAACTTCATTCGCTTCTCCTTTGGCACATGTGTATATGCCTCACAACCAAAAACCTAAGATGTATCAATGAGAGCTTGTGACCCAACCATGCTTCGATAGGCATTTTATCAACAAGAGCTGATATAGGAGACTTGTTAATCAGGTAGGAAGTAATGGCAACAACTTTAGCCCAAAAAATTTGTTCTAGACTAGCACCACTTAGCATACTCCTAGCCTTCTCCATCAGTGTCTTGTTCATTATTTCTGCAACTCCATTCTACTGTGGAGAATATGGAGTTGTCTTCTATCTATTAATGCCATAATGTTTACATAATCTATCAAATCATTAGAGAAAATTCACTGCCATTGTCAATCCTCAAACATTTAATTTTCTTTCTAGTCTGCAACTCAACCATTGCTTTAAATTATTTAAATCGACTGAAAACTTTAGATTCACTCTTTAGAAAATATACCCATGTCCTTCTACTAAAATCATCAATAAATAAAACATAATATGCGGATTTTCCAATCGAAGGAACATCTACATGACCAAGCACATCAGAATGAATAAGATCCAAAACATCACAAGTTTTACAAGAACTCGAGTAAAATTGAACGGGGTTTTGTTTTCCATAAACACAATGCTCCAACATCGTTCCAGTATCAAAACCGGATGGTAGTATCAGAATATGCACTGACTTCAAAGACGTCAACAAAGCTTGTCCAAAAGACGACTTTTCTCTACCCAGTATCAACATAATTGTAGATCTCACAACCGACCATGCAATGCTCTCACTAATGGACGGTTTCTCAGGCTATATTCAAATCAAAATAGCCCCAGAAGATCAAGATAAAACCGCGTTCACCTATCCTTGGGGAATGTACTGTTGGAATGTTATGCCTTTTGGCTTAAAGAATGCAGGGGCCATTTATCATAGAGCAATGACAACAATCTTTCATGATATGATGCACACATTTATGGAAGATTACGTGGATGATTTACTAGCTAAGTCATTCACCAGAGCAGAACATCTAAGCATCTTAACAAAGATCTTTGATCGATTGGAGAAATTCCAAGTCAGGCTCAACCCTAAGAAGTGTGTCTTTGGGGTTACATTAGGCAAGTTACTAGGCTAAATAGTCTCAGCTAAAGGTATCGAAGTAGATCCAGCAAAGGTACAAGCCATTATGGAAATGCCCCCAGCAAAGAATATCAGTCAACTCAGATCTCTACAAGGATGACTTCAATCAATCAGGCGATTCATCGCTCAGCAAGCAGATAAAAGTCTACCATTTAACCATTTACTACACAAAAATGTACCATTCAGATGGGAGACAAAGTGTGCAAAATCTTTTTACCAAATCAAACAGTACCTAATGAATCCACCAGTTCTAGTACCACCAGTCGCAGGAAAGCCACTTATCCTATATATCTCAACAACAAATATATCGCTGGGGGCACTATTGGCACAAGAAGATCAACAAGGAAAGGAACGAGCCATATATTATATCAGTAGGATATTGAATGGCTATGAACTCAACTATACATTCAATGAAAAGGCTTGCCTAATAGTGGTCTTCGCATCTTAGAAGTTCTCACATTATATGCTAGCACACACCATTAAGCTAGTCGCAAAAATTGATCCTCTCAAATATCTACTCAGCAAGGCAACTCTTACAGGCTGATTGGCTAAATGGGTCATGATTCTCAGTGAATTCGACATTCAATACACAGAAAGACGAGCCATCAAAGGACAAGCAATTGCAGATCAGCTGGTTGAAGCACCGCTACCAAGAAAACAAACCATGGAGATTGAATTTTTAGATAGGAACGTTCTTTCTCTTTCTACCAAATAATGGACCCTATACTTTGACGGATCCTACACACAACATGGTTCAGGTGCTGGCATTCTATTCATCACTCCTGAAGGACACACTATACCAAGATCATATAGGCTTATGTTCCCATGCATAAATAATGTGGCTAAATATGAGGCATTGGTTATAGGCATCAAAATGGCTGTAGAATGGAAAATCACAGAGTTAAAGGTCTATGGAGACTCACAACTAGTCGTCAATCAAATCAACAATGACTATCAGACAAAGGATGACAAGCTGCTACCCTACACGAGAATGGTGGATGGCTTCAAAGAGTATTTTGTGCACATCACCTTCAAGCAAATACCAAGGTTGAACAACAAAGCAGTCGATGCAATGGCTACTATCTCTTCATTACTACAAATTCCAGAGCAACAGAGTCATTATGAGTTTCTGGTAGAGCAACTATTCTCCCCCGCCTATGACCATTCTGAATCCCATGTTATCTATGCCTTGCCTGGTTCAGATTCTCTGTTATATGGACTAATATATGACTACCTCAAGAATAATATCTTACCAATTGACCAATCCTGTAACTTTATTCGGCAAGCTGCCCGTTATACCCTTACCACTGATAATTTGTATCGTCGAGGTCTAGATGGTACCCTTCTTTGTTGCCTTGATCGTAATGATTCTGATTCCACTTTACATGAGCTTCACAAAGGTTTTGTGGCACACATTCAAGTGGTACTACTCATGCTCAAAAACTTCTAAGGATGGGATACTACTGGCCTGCAATGGAGAAAGACTCATATCACTTCGCCAAGAAATGTCCTAAATGCCAGATCCATGGTAATCTGATACATGCACTAGCACAGGAACTGCAGCCATTTACAACATCCTGACCCTTTTGTCAGTGGGGACTAGACTTAGTTGGCAAAATTCATCCTTCATCTTCAAATGGACACAAGTTTATTATAACGACAACATAATACTTTACCAAATGGATAGACGCAGTTCCCATGACCACAGTGACTGGGAAAAAAATTGCCTCTTTTATCCTAAATTATCTGATCTACAGATATGGTATTCCAAGTTCAATCATCACAGATAATGGACGACCTTTCAAAAACCAAGATGTACAAGAACTATGTGAAAAATTCAAAATCCAACATCGGTTCTCTACACCATACTACCCACAGGGAAATGGTCAAGCAGAAGCATCTAACAAGACAATACTAAAAATCCTAAAGAAAATAGTGAATGATGTAGGCAAAGATTGGCACGTCCAACTCAATCCAGCACTTTGGGCATACAGAACCAGCATCCGCACACCTATAGGAACAACACCATACTCATTGGTATATGGATCAGAGGCCATTTTACCCCTGGAAGTAGAAATCCCATCTCTTAGAGTCTCTTTGAAAGGTTTAATCTCAGATGAAGAGTATCGAGTTAACCGACTGCAAGAACTTGAACTATTAGATGAAAGACGTAAGCATGCTTACACTCATCTCAAAGCATATCAACAATGCATGTGCAGGAGTTACAATCACAAGGTCATCCCTCGCAACTTCAAAGTTGGTGACCTAGTCCTCAAAGGAAATCCAAGAAATCAGCAAGATCAAGAAAAGAAAGGGAAATTTGAACCTAACTGGTTGGGTCCCTATGTCATCATATCCGTCTATGGATCAGGTGCCTATTAGCTAACAACTTCAGAAGGAGATGTGCTCGACGAACCAACTAACAACATCCATCTGAAGAAGTACTACACTTAAGTAGCCTAGTGCATGGAAAAAAGCCAAAACAAGCTAAAAAAAACAAAAAAAAAAACTAGAAAAAGCAAAAAAACAAAGTACAATAAACACAAATGGTGAAAACCTGGTAAATAGGCGCTCTTGTGAAAGAATGGCTCCTCTATCTATCTCCATACCATTTTATCTGTATCCTTAAAAACACTATTGACCATCGCCCGACACTTAGCACATATCCATTCAGGACATACTTAGCATAGTCACTATCCTGGTTTATCCATATATATCCTCTTAACACATTCCACCATGGCTTGGAAATAACTGTACATATTCACATCAAGAGGCACACTCAGCTAGGGGCAATAAATCGTCAAAAACTTGCAAACATTCAAGACATCAAAACTATTTACAAAACTCAGAAGCATGGCATCCAACAACCAAAACTACGCTTCATCGCAAAACAAAACAAAAAAAAATCACAGAAATACCAAGGATGGATGATTTTCTAAAGTACTGAATGTTGCATTATCGCATACAAATCTTGACTATTTTTGCATTTTGAACTTTTTAAATTATTGGATTCTCTTCCTTTTCTCACTAAATGCTTCAAAGCTAGAGATCATGGGGAACTTCCAATATTTTCTTAGTCTTCTGTTTGGGAGGCGATCACTTGTACTATGTGAATACTTGCCTCGAGACATGATATATTGAATATCACTGAAGGTCTAATTCCACTTCACGCATACAAATGATTTAATCTTGTCTGTTTACGCAATCCGTACTCAGGTCGTCCTGGTTCAATTATACGTTGACGCTTGTGCTATCTTGCAAAATCAAACATCATGTAAATTTTTCTCAGATCATTATGGTTCAATTATACCATTGTGCTTGTATAAATTTTCAACATATCCTAAACAAATCAATGCTCAATGATGATACCTACAAAGAAAGCAAACAACATATGGCTATATCGGATGGCAAATACAGCTTGAGGATGCTACCAAAAACATAGTTGCATATCATTTTACAATAGTTGCATATCTTTTTACAATTAGTTGCATATCATTTTACACTTAGTTACATATCATTATCATACATCTCAAAGATATATTTCACAACATATAAAATCATACATCTCATTTTCAAGATACATCTCACAAACATATTAAAAGCATACATCTTGCATCAGACATTATATCATATATTTAAGCATTGCATCATCATCACATAAAGAAAAGAACACATAAGCACATACATCCATATAACATAGCACATGATCAAAGATAATGATGCCGTATATATATATATATCTCCAAAAATGATCAAAGTGTACAAAATCTATCATCTCTGTGTCCAGTACAAAGAATACAATGATAAAAAATACAACAGAGACCACGTCTCTCAAGTATGGCTATCCCCTGACAGAGATGGTCTGGCTCCAGATGTCCCCACCCCTGGATCTCCAGGGGGATCCTATCTCGATGGCCCTATCACACCTCGGCTCTCGGACCATGACCTAGTATCTCGAGATCGACTAGATCTCGACTGTGTAAAGCTTTGTACTCGGTGATCCCTGGGTACCGCAGCCTCATAGTGCTGACGGTAGTACTCTGCCTCCTGAGCTCTCAAAGATAGCTCTCTCAGGGTGTCTCTCATTAGACCACTCGCCACTGCCCTCTGCACACTCACTGCAAGTTCCTTTGCTCGACCCCTCCGCTCTATCTCTATGTCCCGCTTAGTGGTCAACTGCACAATCTACCGCTGATATGTCAAAACCTGTGCCTGCAACTGTTGTACAATCACCTGCAGGGTCTGAATCTGTGCATCCTCAACATGAGTGGGGATCTGAACTCGTAGTGGTACCTGCGCAGGGACATCCCCTCTAACTCTGCTTATCCTCGGTATTGGAGGTGGGAGCACATCCATCCTCCTCCTCTGCACTGGCCATATCGCCTCATCAATACCCCCCACTGCAGCTAGAACCTCCCCCACCCTCCCCTCTCCACTGGCTCCAATAGCCAATTTGCCTCTCCCCCTGTCTATCATCGCCCATCTGACTACTCTCTCCATACCTCTATCTCCTCTCCTCCCTCTATCTCCCCTCCTCCCTCTAACTCCTCTCCCTCGTCATCCTCCTCAACCATCTCCATCATCCTCATCATCTCCCTCTCCCTCCTCATCGTCATCATCGAATGCCGACCGCATCTCCTCGGGATCCGATATCCTGGCCCCTGCCCGTGCGACAAACAATCTCGTGAACTCATCGGTCATGCTCGCATCCAAAATCTCCGAGGCATAATCCCATATCTGGCTCTCCAAACTGACAAACTCCTCCACCGCCACCGCACTATCAACGATCGGGCCCCAATCTGATATGTCTTGCCTCCGCTGTGCATATAAACAAGCCCCCTGAGGTATACCCTGCTATTGACCAAATTGTCGCAAAACTCTGGTCACCACAAACCGCGCAATAACAAATGGGGTCCTCCCAATTAGGTATCTCGTCATAAACATGTAGGGCATCTCTAGCCCATCCTCCGCCCACACCTCACACCCTGTATATGATCGCCATGTGACCGTATCGATGTCATCCAAAACTCTCCTCCAATGCTCTAGTTTGCCTAGCTTCCGCTAGACAACTAGACCCCTGTATCCGTAAGCATAGGCACGTCCAAGGGGCCTATCCTTGTCTGCTAATGGCCTAGTGACCGGAATGTGCTCCCAGCACCATACCTGTAAGAGCATCACGCCAACTGACAAACTGCTGTAGCCTAGGTATACCACCTCGTGCAAGTCCCTGTACAGATGGGCTAGCATAGCCGATCCCCACATGAACCTGCGGCCCTATGTAACCATGTCCTCTAACACCAGCCCCCATCCCACAAAGAATCCCTTTGACCTGCGATCAGGACAAAGGAATCCACCGATAAACCCTGCCAGTAATGATGGAAGTGGTGCATAATCCAGGTCTAAGAACTCCTGCCATGGGATCTCATATCCGCATACTGTCTGATCGTGAAAAATACGGTGAAGTGCCTCTGTGCCACCCTCCTCCGACTCTCATATGGTAGTAGTGCACCTACTACTGGTATGCGCAAAATCCTGTAATAGTCCTCTGGTGTGACTGTCATCTCACCTATGGCAAAATGGAAGGTGTTCGTGTCATTGTGCCACCTCTCTGCGAGTGCTATAAGTAGCCCCCGGTTCATAGTGAACTGAGGCATATCCAATAGGGATGTCAACCCGCATCTCTCAATAATATCCAGGTCGGCCTGTGTCAATTGTGGTACCAGAGTCCAAGGCCTACGAAATTGCTCACGCGACTACACCACACCCAATTGCTCCTGTCAACCAGCAAAACAAGTCCAATATCAGTTTCCACATCAAAACAAAGATATCAAAATCCAACTCACATCAACAACATGAAACAATTTGCTTATCGACATCAAGTTCAAAATCCTATCATTTCATATCAACTTGTAAAAGAACTCAAGTTATCAAAAACCATATCAAAACTTGTAACACAACTCAAGTCTCCAAATCACATAAACTTGTAAAACAACTCAAGTTTCCCACCCATATCAGCTTGTAAAACAACTCAAGTTTCCAACCCATATCAACTTGTAACACAAATCAAGCTTCACACATTTGAACTTGAAACAATGCGCAAAAACAAATCATATTTTGATCAACACAACACATTGATATCTATGCATAACTTAAAATATCACAAATCAAAACAAGTTATATCGACACTCATATTGGAGAAATCAATAAAAACCATGACAGCAACACACAACAATTTCACAAATCACCTCATCTCGCAAAATTTTTCCTAATGTGCTAAAATAGATTCTTGCTGCGCTAAATCTACCCATGTGCTAGGCTGTTTTTCATACGTGCTAATCTATTTACCCTATGCGCTAGACTAACTCTACGTGCTAGTCTTTTTCCCCAATGTGCCATCTAACCTATCCTATGCGCTAAAACCTATCTATGCGCTAACCCATACCTCGTTGATGCAACCTATTTGACTCTATGCGCTAGGTCTACCCTACGCACTAAAACCCCTTCCCCATGCGAACCCCTCTGACCCCTATGCACTATGTCTACCCTACGGGATACCTTGTTGACCTGATGCGCTACCCTACATTTGGCATGCACTATTTTCACTCCCTACGCTAACCTAGACTTTCTATGCGCTACACTATTTTGTTTCGGACACAACCCTAAAATTGAGCTTCATGTGCTACCTAAATTTTCATATGTGCTAATTTGTGACTTTGATGCACTAAAACGCTAAAACTGAATTTCAAAAATCAAAAAATGACCAAAAACAACAAAATCAAAAATCAAAAAAGGGTCAAAAGTGTTGACTTACTGGTGGTCCATATGCGGTAGGTCTCCGGTACATCCGAATGCGCTCAAAACGATGCCTAGAATATAGAATAGGCATTTTGACTTCTCTCCAAATTCTCTTTCTCCAAAGTCAACAATGCACAAATGAATCAAATCAAAGCCCTTTTCCCCTTTTATAGGAGGAAAATGAAATTAGGGTTAGGGAACCGGGCATGTAATTTGCTCGCGGTCTCCCTTATACCCTACACAATGTATATTATCAGGAGATGAATCAATTTCAACATTTCACATAAACAAAATCATACACCCCACACACAAATCATCAAATCCAATCAAAATTTTCAAAATATTGATTCATCTCCTGAGGGGGCATCACGCATCAAATCAAATCTGGGGCACGACATGAAGAATAAGAGCGACACGAATATTTCATTTGATCATAAATCACGATAACGCATCATTTTCTTTGAAATAACATGTGCACACGCATCACTTCAAAGAGGGGCAAAATGTAGACATATAAAAATGACCATATTTCTAAATGAATATTTTATGTTCATTTCTCTATTTAATTAAATCCAATTTAATTAAATTACCCGTATTCCTCTATTTAATTAAGTAAATTACTCAATTAAATTCACTATACCCATTTAATGAATAAATCATTTTTATTCAATTAAATCCCTTCTATCCACTTTTAATTAAATTCAAATTTAATTAAATAAGTTATCCTAAATTGAATAAATCTAATTTATTTAATTTCCCCAAATTGCAACCAAATTGAAGTAAATTCATTTTATTTCAATTTAATCCTATTATCCTTCCATCCACTTGCATTTTCCTACATCTCCCACTTGCTTCCTAAATCCCTTCCTAATTTCTTCTAGACCCTTCTAATCACTTCTAAATTAACCTAACCCATCTCCTAAACTTTGTCACATCCCTAAACAAAGGGAAGTCACTTCTCAAAACCTTAAAGTCTTTGATAACCATTAAAGGCTTCAAGTCTTCAACCACTTAATTTTCCAAAGTCTCCCAAACCATTAATGGTTTATTCAACCCTCTTACATGGTTAGAGACTTTTTGCCTAGCTTAACCTTCATCCAACCCAAGGGTCTCTTCAAGCATTTATTGCTTTGACCATGGTTATTCCTTAATCATTTGCACAAGAGTTTATCCTTGGATTAACTCTTAATCCAATGGGTAATCCTAACTTAAGCTTAACCCTTATCTCTAGATAACCATGAGGTCTTCTCAGGCATTTAATGTCTCCAACCCCTTCTCTCAAACCAACCCTATGTTGACATTTGTCATCATTTTATTGGTGCAAATTGCAAACATGGATTCCCAACTTTCAAACTCAACCCTTGATCAACTCTTTCAATGCTGACCATCCATTGCCCTATTTTTGCTATAAATAGAGCTCTCATCCCTCCATTTTAAAAATCCAAGTTTGTAGTATCATACTTATGCTCAAATACATTCAAGCTTTCATTTCATATATGCTCATCATTTAGCCTCTCTTTTAACTAGGAATTAGTCTAAATTTGCATGTTTAGAATACCTTCTTTATCATTTAGCTCAATCATAGACTAATATATCATGTTAGGATAGTATTTATACTAACCTTGTCATCTTATAGTTAGTTTATTGCATTTCTAGAATCATGCATAGCTTAGGATGCATCTCATATGAAAAACCAACAAAAAACATCCCTCGTTCTTGCATTTGCCATCCCTAAACCATTTTGCTTAGTGATCTGAGAGCAAAAACATTGGTTTGAGGGACCGTGTAAGATAGAGAACCATGGGACCAACCTTGGGAAGCTGAGTGATACTTCATTACTCTATAGCTTGCACCAAGAAGTCCTGTGGGTGTGTGAGCAAGGCTCCATAGAGCTCCATTTTTCACATATTGAGTTCTATCGACCCGCTTTTCCCGCATACAAATACAACTCGCGGTTGCATGTCAAGATTTAAAGTTTGACATGCAGGCTAGGAACACTTGCACGTCGGACTTTAAAGTCTGACATGCAAACTTTGGACAAACCGCCTGCAGTTTGGACTTTAAAGTCTGAACTGCAGGCTAAGACAACCTGCAGTTGGGACTTTAAAGTCCAAACTGCAGGCTGAGACCACTTGCAATTCGGACTTTAAAGTTCGAACTACAAGACAAAAAACCCACAAATACACATCGGACTTTAAAGTTTGAAGTGTATTTAGCAAAAAGACCCTGCAGTTTGGACTTTAAAGTCTGAACTGCAGGTAAAACTGCAAACTTAAGGGGACTAGGAAAACAATAAAAATGGAAAGCAAGGAACAAAATGAACTAACCGACCAAGTCGATTAAGCTCTCTCGGAGACCATAAGGTATGAAATGGATCAGTTTCGTAGGGCTGCCTCATGATTTTGGCCGTGCTAAAATTGAGGATAACAGGTGGTCACAGGGTTATTGATATGCATCTTCCTGGCCGTGTACTCTGACAGTTTGGGGAGATACAGGGTATTCCAGATGTGACAACTTATTTTACTCGTACTACTCGCGAGATCAGTGATTGGGGTGTATGTGTGTAGCCTCATATTTCTATTTTCAAGTTTGATTCTTTTGCTCCTATTCAGTGGGGCTGGCGAGTTGGTGTAGCAGATCCAGGGACTACAACATAGTATAGTGTATGGTGGACATAACATAGGCCCATACATTTGATAGATCCGACAGTCTCTATTGCCACCCAACAAATTAGATATAGCAGGGGTCCTAGGGGGAGAGGGAGAGGGAGAGATGGAGGAGGGAGAGGATAGGATAGGGGCCAAATAGATCTTATAGAAGAAATTATAGAGCAGGTGGGGAGTTGAGAGGTGGATGAGGATGTCGGTGGAGAGAGAGATGTGGATATCAGTGGAGAGACTGCCTCTTTGAGCAGTTCTGATGGGAGCGAGTGTGAGGGCAATGAGTAGACATCAGTCTCATCGAGAAACCATGGGGTTGATGGTGGAGATAGTGGACATGATGTTGATATGCCCGAGGCTGTGGAGAGAGGAGGTGTGGAGGGTGGTGATGAGGAGGGATTGAGAGATCGGGTTAGGAGTCTGGAGGACATGGTTGCCACTTTGCGACAACGAAGGATGGAGGATAGGATTTATTTCAGCAAGTGATGGAGGATCTTACCACAGAGAGAGAGAGATCAAATAGCTACTAAGAGGGATCAGATAGCCATGGAGAGGGATCAGATAGCTGCTGAGAGAGATCGGCTACAGAGGGAGAGAGATGACGTAGTGAGGCCGATGCGGTTGGTTCAGACAGCTTATGACTAGCATTTTGCTTCGAGTATGGATGCACGCAGATAGTCTGATAGACTTTATTATGCTGTGCAAGAGGCTTTGTATTATAGACAACTTTATGATGGTTTTGTACTTGAGGCACATAGAGCTCCTATTTTTAGTGAGTATAGAGGTCGTTCAGGATCTAGTAGGTCTACTTCTCGATGGACCAGCAATGGCGGTGTTATGGGTCCACCTCAGACATCGTCGAGACATCCTAGGGCAGGATCTGATAGACAAGATCCATCTGGAGATAAAGGTAGTATTGGATGAGATGTTATGTTATTGATGATGTATCATAGATATGATGTATTTTGACACATTTTTATGAGATATATGATATGCGTTTTTGGCGATGAGTTATTTGATGATGCATTTTTTTGTCTAATGTTTTTGTTTTTACTTTATGCTTACTTGATAATGCATCTAATGTGAATGTGATATTATGTAGTGATGTGAAGTACCTTTATTTTGCAATGTATGAATCTATATGTGATGATTGATGAAATGCTTGTGATAATGCAATGGACTTATGCAACATTATGTGAATTGATTTATGTGAAAATGCAATGTGAATTTTTGTTGTGTCAAAATAGGTGTTGAAAATCATGAATTTGGAAGAAGTGTTAGTTGTTAGATGGAGAATGAATTAGAATAAATGATATTAAAGGATAAATAAATTGAATCAACCTTTTATTTATTCCAGAAGTAGATATGATAGAAATGATTTGATTGATAGAATTTTGATGAGAAAGTCTTCATTGCTTTATTCGTAGTGCAATACATTATCATCATTGAGTCTTATTATGTAACAATGGAGCTTATTACACTAGGGTATGAGGAACCAAGATGTATAGATATCTCATTGCAAGAAACAAACAAGTAGCAGACAAGGAATGAACCCTCCATTCTGGGAATTATGCTACGGGTCGAGGTATGTGTGGCATTCATAAGTTGAATCCTCCTATCACAGACACCCACTAGAGAAATTGCCCCAGAACTTCATTGGTTCAAACCACAAACAACAAACAAAGAAAAGGATCATGCCCATCCTGACTCATCTAGTCACTTTTTGGACATCCTTGAGTAGCTAGAAGCAATGATCTTCGCCAATTCGATAAAAAGAGTCAAAATAGACAAAACTCAGCATTTGGACTGACTGTGCCTTTGCTTTGATATGTTTGATGTGATTTTGATAATGTCTGGTTTCAGAAGTTTTGGACCCCATTTAAGACTGATTTGTCTGGTTTTGAGTGTATCCATTCTGTTTAAGACAAGATGTTGATCATGTTGATAGTTTGATAGTGATTCGATAGATTAGACATTTGATCAGCTTAATTGCAGATATTTTGACAAGATAGTTGTATCGTTTATTTAACTTCATACGAAGTGTTTGGTGGATATCTGCTAGGGTGTTGTAAGTTTTCAAGTGATTTTTCGATGTTTTTGATTGATTTTTTTTCAGTACTTTATTTGATTTTTAGAATTTTTTCAAGATCATTTTATGATTTTTAGAAAAAAAAATTCTGGACGATTTATGATTTTTAGAATTTTTTCATGACTTTTTATGATTTTTAGAATTTTTTCAGGACATTTTATGATTTTCAGAAATTTTTCATGTTTTTTATGATTTTTAGAATTTTTGGATGTTTTATGATTTTTAGACTTTTTTGGATGTTATGATTTTTAGACTTTTTTGGATGTTATGCTTTTTAGACTTTTTTTAGGACTTTTTATGATTTTTAGATTTTTTTCAGTTATGCCCCCAAGTATGCAAACCTATATGATATGATGATCTTCAAAATGCATATGGAGACAATGAATTTAGATGTCAGCTATACTAATGCAGTATGTGAGATGAAGATGCAATTCCTATTCGAACAAGGATGATTGTGTGATTCCTTCATTCCAAAATGCACTGATTGAATTGAAGGTGTGAAATGTTTCAAAGATAGGAATTCAATCCGTTCTCAAAAGAATTAGACTATCCGACCTAACACACTATGTAACCAAGATTTATGAATGGAGGTGCAGAAAACTTCTCCATCAATTCTTGAAAATTTGATCTCCTTTTGCCCATGTGTGTGCAATTGAATTCATTTCGACTCTTATAACCATCACAGACCCTTGGAATCCTATGTGGCTATCTATGTGAGATATTCAAACTTCAAAAGCATCCTGGATAGAGCCTCACTGCCAGCAAGATTTTAGGGCTCCAACGAGGTTATGCATTGTAATCTCTCAAATATTGCTCCATTGCCAACAGGCGTCCATAGCCCTGATGGAGCTACTTGCATGTTCCCATAGTCAATCTTGTATTGTCACACTTGTATGCGTGATATTTTAGTAATATATCATTTTTTATTTTGCCTTGAGATGGATATTGGCATAGTATTTTTCTCTTCTTTTCTTCATTTTATTGCCTTGACTTGTAAGTAATGAAACCTACTTGGGTATGACAATTACAACAACGTTGAAGTAGAATTTATTGATTTTTCAGTAGCCACATGACCAACTAAGTATATGTAATGACTTAGAGCATTGAGTAATGTGTGAGATATAGCAATTGATAGATTTTGGGTAAGCAAGGTTGAATAGCAAAACCTCCACACAGTCATAGATAAATCTCAATGACAAGGCGACGTTAAGGATGAATGACTCAGGGCCTCCTAAAGGCTTTATGAACAAGTATCTAGGAAATTAGACAACCTTCGTTCCTTTTAGTGCAGACAAGTGAATAATTCAGACACTCATCCTTTGTTTATGGATGCAACTATATGAGGAAGCAATAATGATATGCAGCTATATGTTATGCAATGGTGATATGCAAGTGACTATGATGCACTCTGAAATGAGGATATGCAGTGCAGTAAAGAAATATGCAAATGAGGTACTAAAAATTGAAATGATCCCACCCTTAGATGTAATATATTTTTAGGTGGATGTTTTGATTAAGTAAAAGAAGGTATTTGAAAGGTACCCGAACCCTGTACAAGCCAGGAGAACAGAAGAACAAGAAAGAAACGTGCCTGATCACTTCAAAGACAAAAAGATCCCACCCGAACAAAAAGGGGGATCAACATACATAACAAAAAAATCAGAAACAGATATTTTTAGGTGCATGTTGTTAATGGGATCTGGGAGTGGATCTCCCTCCATTGTTTGCAAATGATAAGTGCTATTTCCGATTACTTTTGTTATGACAAAAGGACCTAACAAGCTAGATTCAAACTTTCCTATTTTTTCACGTTCAACGAGGTTCCTTTGATTTTCTTTAACAATGATGTCTCCTATTTTGAAGCAACATGGGTTTACTCTTTTGTTGTAGCATCTTCTCATTATGTTTTGATATCCTTGTAAATGATTCAAAGCGCTTTGTCATTTTGCGTCTAGGAATTCTGGTTCTTGCAAATGTGCTACTCTGTAGTCTTCTTTTGAGATAATATTTTTCAGAGAGACTCTTAGTGATGGAAATTCTACCTCGATAGGCAAAATAGCTTCTAAACCATAAACCAAAGAGTACGGTGTGGCTGTGCGGACACTAGTACGATAGGCTCAAAGAGTTGGATTTAACTGAAGATGCCAATCTTGCCCAGTGTCATTGACAACTTTCTTTAATATTTTCAAAATAGTCTTGTTTGTTGCCTCAGCTTGACCATTGCTTTGAGGATAGTAGGGTGTTGGAAAACGTTGTTGGATGTGAAATTATTTGCAAAGTTCACTCACTTGTTGATTTTTGAAGGGTTGTCTGTTGTCAGTCACAATGCACATGGGAACTCCATATCTGAAAATGATATAATTCAAAATGAATTTAGCTATTTTCTTTCCTATTGTGAATTACTCAATAGCCGTGAGAATAAACTTATGTCTATTGGAGGAGGTAGGGTTTATTTTCCCTACAAGATCTAATCCCCATTGTGAAAATGACAATGGTGATGTTATTGGCTGAAGATCTTGAGTAGGTTCATGGATCAGGTTTCCATGCATCTTTGGACACACTTGTAAGCATCCTTTTCCATTGTAGGCCAATAATATCCTATTCGCAATAGTGTTTTTGCTATAGCAATTCTAGAAGAATGTGCCCCACATATGCCATCATGAACTTATTTCAGGGTGAAATGTGCCTCCTCAATATTGAGGCATCTAAGTAAGGTGCCATCTACACTTTTTCTGTACAACGTATCAACAATGATTGAATGTTTTGATGATTGTCGGATGAGTTCCTTTTTTTGATTTCGTGAAAGATTAGGAGGTATATATTGATCATGAAGGTATGCATATATATCTTTATACCATGGGGACTCAGGTCCTATTATAATTCATACATATTCAGTGGATGGTATTTCATAAGCTGGCACAATGAGTTCTTCTACTTGAAGTTCAAAGTGAGTCCCATCATTTGGCATATCCAAGGGAGAGCCTATTGTTGCCATTGCATGAACTGCCTTGTTTTACACCCTTGGTATCTATTGAAATGTTACATTGGTGAAGTGTTTCTTGTATCCTTCCACCAATTATTTGTAGGGTGCTAGCTTATCATCTTTTGTACTATAATCATCATTGACTTGATTAATAATAAATTGTGAATCGCCTAAGACTTGTAGTTCCATGATCTTCCACTGTAGTGCAGTGCAGAGTCCTACCACCAGGGCTTCATATTCAACAATGTTATTGGTGCAAGGGAAGTTGATCTTGAATGATTTGGGAATTGAATGTCCTTAAAGAGTTATGAACAAAATTCCTGCTCATCCATGATTTGTGTGAGACCCATAAAAAAATAGTTTCCAGTTTGTTCGTGTTGATAGTGCAAATACTGATTCATCTGGAAAATCTACCACCATTGGATTACTGTCTTGTAGGGGTTCTTCTGCAAGTTGATTTGCTATGACTTGTCCTTTAATGCCTTTTCTATAAACATATTCAATGTCAAATTCACCGAGTATCATGACCCACTTGGCAAGCCTTCCGGTTAATGCTTCTCTATTCATCAAGTATTTGAGTGGATCTAAGTGTGCAATGAGCTAGACTTTATGACTCAACATATAGTGTCTAAGTTTTTGTGATGCAAAAACTAATGCAAGACATGCTCTTTCTATTGGTTTGTAATTGAGTTCATATACAATGAGTGTTCTACTGATGTAGTAGATAACTCTCTCTTTCCCTTGTTCATCATATTATGCTAGGAGAGCACCTAAGGAGGAGTTTGTTGCCGCTATATACAGGAGTAATAGTTTCCCATGCATGGGTGTAACCAAGACTGGTGTGGACAAAATATATTATTTTAGTGTTTGTAATGCCTCCTAGCATTGTTGTGTCCATTTGAATGTGACACCTTTCTTTAAAAGATGTTGGAATGGTTGGCACTTTTCTGCCAATTGGGAGATGAAGTGCCTTATGGATTGTAATCTACCTTGCAGACTTTTGAGCTACTTAAGTGTAGTTGGTGATGGCATGCCTAAAATGCCTTTCACTTTCTCTGGATCTATGTCAATGTCGTGGTTGGATACAATGAACCCCAAGAGTTTGCTCGATGTTACTCCGAAGACACATTTTTTCAGATTGAGTCTTACATTGTATTGCTCAAGTCTATCAAAGATCTTAGCCAATATTATAGATGACTATCCCTTGTGTTGGATTTTGATAGAAAATTATCTAAATAGTCCTCCATGATTGTGTGTATCATGTCATGGAATAAGGTGGTCATTCCCCTTTGATAATTGGCGCCTGCATTTTTAAGGCCGAACGACATCACATTCCAGCAATATGTTCCCCATGGACAAGTGAATGTTGTTTTAGGTTGGTCTTCTGGTGCAATTTTGATTTGATTATAACCATAAAAACTATCCATGAGTGATAGCATTTCATTTCCAGCAGTCAAGTCCACTATCATGTCTATGTTAAGGAGTGGAAAATCATCCTTTGGGCAAGCCTTGTTGAGATCTCTGAAGTCAGTGTAGATCTTGATACCTCCATTATGCTTGGATACTGGGACTAGATTTGAAATCCATTTAACATAGTCTATGGGCCTAATGAAACCCACATCTAACAATTTTGTAGCTCAATTTTGACTAACAAAGCTATGTGAGGGTGCATCTTCCCAAGCTTTTGCTTATATGGTTTTACTCTTGGAAGTAATAGAAAATGATGTAAGACCAATTCAAGATCTGATCCAGGCATATATGCATAAGAGCATGCAAAATTGATTGGTCTTTGCTTAAAGAATTGGATAAACTTCTCTTTTTCTATTGAATATAGGGACTTTGCTAGGTGAATGTTATGAACTTTTTTATATCCTAACCCTTGATTCTTTGGTTTTTCATGTAGCAAAACAGGTTCTAATCTTCTTTGCTTTTGTAGTCCCAATCTTGTGGTGCCATCATACCAGTGTTTTTGTAGCATCTTGAAGCCATTACCATATTGATGTAGAGGTAACCTGGGTATGGTCATGTCATCTTCTTCTCTATATATCTAGTGATTGACATCTTCATTTAGAGATTCTTCTTGTAAGTCTCCCCATTTAACGAAAGAGCATGGATCTGAGTACTTCACTATATCTTTTCCTTTATCTTGCTTCATTACTGTGTTCTGAGGCTTCCCAAAAGACTTGGGAGAAAGAGATGATTATTTTCCATTTGAGGCACTTCAAATGGAATATTCCCCACAACCAACTTCCTAAATCTATAAGGAAAATGTGGTAGGTGTATTTGTTTTTGTTTCCGTGATTGATAATGATTCCATTTGTAAGTGAAGTGGAGCTTCCTAATTGTTTGGTACTTGGTTATCTGTGCTTGCCCTTAAATAATTGCAGTGTTGAAAAGGGTTTGGGTCAACATGAATGGTGATCTCAATGCGATTGTATGGGAACTTCACGCATTGGTGAAAAGTTGATGGTACTGCTTGCATGGTATGTATCCATGGATGACCTAATAGCATATTGTACCCCAATTCTCTGTCTAGAAGTTAAAATGTGATGTCTGTTGTAACTGGTGCCACTTGCACTGGCAAAGTCACCACACCCTTAGAAGGGCATTCCTCATCATCATAAGCTTTTATATTGATTCTCTTGGTAGGATCAATATGATGTTTAGAATATCCTAAAGCTTTAATCAAATGCAGTGTGCATATGTTAAGGCCAGCTCCACCATCTATAAGTACTCTTCGAACCTTCTTTCGGTGAACCAAAGCTTCCACGTGTAAGGGATCATTATGCATGGGTCGGTCTGTAGGTATATCTTGTTCAGTGAATGAAACCTTTGAAGCTGCCAAGTTTCCAACCATGGATTGGAATGTGTTCTCATCAATATCTCTGGCAACAACTAAATCTTGTAATGCCCTATCAAGGACTGCCTTATGAGATGGTGAGATGCGTAGTAGCTCAAATAATGAAATTTGAGCTGGGGTTAGTTTCAATTGATCCACCATATTATAATTACTGGTTGGTGGAGGTGGATTTGATGACACCCCTTGCAATGTGACCTTTGATCTTCTAGTGATGACAACACAGTCTCTATTTTTGGGATTTACTATGATTGTAGCCACCATTTCATCTCCCACACAATGTGTTTATGGCATAGTCAAATGCGACATTGGTATAATTGGCAGTGTTGTTTTGTGCATTATAACTAGAAGCCTTTCCTTTGTCATGCTTGACAAAAGGATCCTTGAAGATGGTATGATCTGTGTTCGGTGCCTTATTGGCATCCACAATAATGCTGCCTTGATCAATGAGATCTTGGATGAGGTTCTTCAATTTGTAGCAACTTGTTGTCTTGTGACCTTTATTGCAGTGGTATTCATAGAAATCATTGTCATTCCACCAAGATGGCTTAAATGGACATGGTTCATATGGCCTAGCTTCTGGGAGAGCTATGACATTACTTTGTATCAAATTTTTGAGCGCTGATTCAATAGGTTCATCAAGGGGTGTAAAGCTTCTTCTGGATGCACCTACCCTTGGTGGTCTTGGATTTCTTGACTGCAGTGCATTGGTGTTTTTATTCTTACTGGCAAAATCAGTTGGTCCTTATAGGGATACTGCTGGTTGACCTCTGTTTATAACATAGGCATCAACAACTCCATTATTTGTGACATTCGTGTTCCTAGGCCAAAATTTTGGCTTTTCATTGTTTGTACTTGTGGTTGGACCATTATCTTTGTGGTGTTTCAATATCCCTTATTCTAATAGGCCTCTCTCACACTTGATGCCCTTCTCTTTGATTTCCTTAAAATTTCTTAAGCATTGCATTTGTAATGGATACTTAATTTGAGGCACCAAATTTTCATTGAAAATGTCTACTTGCTCAGCTTCAGGGATGTGACTAAGACATCTGCGATACATGCCCCTCCATCTTTGCAAGAATGTAGCAAAGGTTTCTCCTTCTTTTTGTTCTATTGCACATAAATCCATTAAGGTAACTGGATTATCTATGTTGAATGCAAAGTTTGATATGAATAACTCAGCTAGTTCTCCCCATGAAGCAATTTTGGGTGGAAGGTGTGAAAACCATTCCAATGCTGTCCCTCCAAGACTTTTAGAAAATAGCCTCATTAAGTATGTATCTTCATGGGCTACTTTAGTACATGCTATGAAGAATTCTCTGAAATGATCTCGAGGATCACCTTTCCCTCTATACTTGTTGAACCTTGGAGTTTAAAAATGCGGGGGAAATGGTGGCATGTATAACTTTCTGTCAAAAGGATATGGACGAAGGTCCTCCATTGTGTTGCTCTTTTTATCATTAACTATTTGCATATTGGCCATTTGTTTTTGAAGATTCCCCATTTGTTGAGTGAGGATCTCTATTTGGGTCAATGGTGCATTGACTTGAAAAGTGTTTCCAACACAAGGGATAATGTTGGAGTACCTTGGAGTTTTCTAAAATGTGGATTGGCCATGTAATTGTGCATCCCATTGGGCAATGCAAAGTATGCAAATTGTGCACTAGCATTGGGCTGAGCAGAGCTAGTTGTCCCTTGATTCACATTCTAGCTACTATAGGTGGAACCAATTGAAACTGAAGGTTGAGTTATATTTACCAAATTAATGTTGTGAGCCATTGTAGCTTGCATTGTTACGCTAGGCATTGTCAGGGATGTAACATACTTGCTGCTGCTACTATTGACTATGCTGAAGTTGTAGTCACCTAGATATTTTTAGATATACCTTGAGTTGATGTAGTAAATGTTTCTTGAGTTTGTGTAACAATAGGCATTTGAGGTACATTCTGATTCAATGTCACTCCCGATGGCAATATTGCTGAAAGGTCCACCCCTGGAGGTAACTGTATATGGTGAAAATGGATAACAATAATAACAATATTGAAAGGCTAAATGAATTCAACCACAAAACCCTAGCCTAACAATCAACAAAGATCCACCATAACATATGAAGATTACCTAAGACAATGCAAATCACATGAAATCACAAAGATTATACCATCACATGTCCAATAGGGTTTTGATCTCCATTCTTCCTATCTCCATTGATCTTGCTTGATATATTTGCTCTCAGATTTTATATGCACAAGAGCTCAACAAAGAACGGAATGTGGTTGCAAGTAGGATCGTAGTGTAGTCAATTGATCAAGGAGTTAGCTCATTAGGGTTTGATAATGAAGGAAGCGTCTCCTTATATAGAAGACACTATATGAAATGGAGGGATAAGATTGAGAGGTGTAAAAGGAGGTCGGCTATGATTAGAGGGTAGGTAAAAGAAATAATAAAATAATGAAAGGGGTAGGTAGTGTATGAATTAAGAGATGAATGACATGTGCCATAGGTAGAAAAGGTTAAGGAATTAATTAAATAAATAAATATTTATTTAATTAATAGAAGAAGTGGGATAATTAAATAAATAAGAATATTTATTTAATTTAGGAAAATGATAATTTAAATAAATAAATGTATTTATTTAAATGAGAAATAAGGCTAGAAGAGGATAAATGAATTAATTAAATAAATAAGGATTTATTTAATTAATAGAAGAATTAGGCTTAGATAATTAAATAAATAATATTTATTTAATTAGACTGGACAATTTTAGGTGTCTACAGTAACTTTGCCTCATTTTGGACTAAGAGAGCAAGATATTTGTCTCTATCATTGTTGATGAGAGCGTTAAAAATCATCAATGTTATTGGATCTTGTTGGGATGCCTCCAATTCTTCTTTTGTCAGATTATGTTGTATCTCGTCAAGGGAAGGCATCTTGTTTGTGTTTGTTGATAAGGTTGCGGGTCTCCGACCTTGTGTCTATTGTTGTGTGGACAGATCCATATTCCATGTGGGGTTAACCAAAGGATTGTTGTTAGGATCCATCCGATGTTTTGCCTTTTGAGTACGCATTAATGGCATGAATGTTATTCCAAAGTGATCTTGACTCTCTAAGATGCAGATGCAAGACTCAACTGAATGCAACTAAATATGCTTCTAGGATTTCATAAAGACTAAAGTGCAAACAATGCAATCTATGAATGAAGACTTTCTATCGAGGATTTCGGAATTCAAACACAAGGTTTTCAGCGTATTGTTGAAAAGCTTCTAATTTTGCCTCTTCTTTGATTTGGTTTTCAAGGTCTATGTCAATTTGTACCGACTTCCAAACTTCATCATCTATGACATCTTGGAATATGTCATATTGGTCTTGATCAACTATCAATTCCTCAATAAGGATATTCAAATCGTCAATTATTTCTAATTGAATATTGTTTGGCCCAAGATCGGGTTGCTGAAATGGGAATTTATTGTTTCCTTTTACACCCATACATTGAAAACTACAATGCAGACTATGCAGAACCTAAGAATGATTGACACTTTCCTTTGCAGAACTTTAACGAGGATTTAGAAACTCTTCTATGGTCTTTTCAACCAATTATTTGATGGATTCCTTTTGAGCTTCCTTTTTGATCTTTTTCCTCAATTTTTCATCAAGACGAACAAATTTTCGGATCTCATTCTCTATAACAGTTTCCACTATGTTGTACTAGGCATGATTGATTTTTAATTTCCAGGCGAGGTTGTGATGACTTGTGCAATGACTTTGTGTAGTATGATGACGCTAAAGGACTCATACATGAACTAGATGTCTAGGACTCAAGATCACTTGGAAATGACATGTTTTTGATCTTTGAATTCTTGCAAAAGTTTTGATTTGATATTGATGTTGATGTTGACACTTGACTTCGTTGAAGGATTTGATCTTGTTGATGTTTTTGACAAAACTTTGATTGAGATTCTGCTTTGCTTTTGGTCTTTTCTAAAATGTTTGAACCTGGTGAAATGTAGCAAAGGACACAATAGACACATAAAAAAGAATACATATAAAAAAGAATACTATCATAGAAAGAATACTTGTTTAAGGAAATTTTTCAAATTCCCATGAATGTTGGAGTCTTTTTCAAGACCCCATTTTATTTTGATTGTATTTGGGCAATTCGATATCACATCAAGCAGACTCTCCTAAGGTCAAAAGGTCACAAGTATTACCACAACCCACATCTTGATACTCCGACAGCTCAAACATCCCTGTCACACCCTAAGGTGCACCCATTTTTTTTGCCTTTTTCCAGAAATTAGACCAAAGAAGATTGCTCCTCAATTGGCCCATTATCATAGGAGATATATGGTGAGTGTCTTGGGGGCAGATTCTTCCACACCCTTGCACTGTGATAATTCAAGTGTTTGGTTACTGACTCAGTTGAGCTTCTAATTTCTAAGGTGTTTAGTGTCGTGCCTGTGATGTGTGATACTTCCAGCTGCAACACAAAACACTCAATAGATCGTTACAAACATGGTTAATGAATTTAAAGCAAAGAAAGATAAACCATAGCTAAGCGATCTATCACCTCCTAGCAAATGCGAGTGTGAATTTGCTCTCAGATCTGGATTAATCAATTCCAGTGACTTGACTACACTTAAAAGGAGTATTTAAATGATAAAGATGCATAATCTAGCAATGATAATGATTAAGCTACATGATTCCATGATTATGCTAGAAAATAATCTAGATTTAAGATGAAATTGCGCACGATAACAATGCTAAAATGATATGCTAAGAGCTATATGCCTATAGTAACAATGCTTGAAATGCAAATGAGATGGGATCCTTTGAGCTCCAATGAGGGGACTATTTATAGGATTTCCAAGGCCAGGGGGTGAGGTGGTAGGAATCAATGGTCAAGATTGATTTGAAGATATCAATGATTAAATTGGAGGAGGTTGAAGAAGAGTTTGGTGGAAAGGGAACACTTGGTGACAAGTGTCAAGAAGCTTTGCTCATGAGAGGGCAAAGTGTCTAAGGAAAGGGGATATGTGGTTCAAAGTTAGGTGAGATGGGTTAGGTTTAGGAATGGTTAGGTTAGGAGAATTTGAATTTAAAAATTCAAATAATAGGAAAAGGCTAATTAATTTCAACAACTCATTAATGATTTGTTTTAATTAATTATGGGTTTTAGAAGAAATGAATTTGATGGGAAGAATTAATTATTTTGAATTAATTAATCAAGGAGGATTATTGATACTGAACTTATTAAATAAATCCTTAGATTTATTAATAAGTAGATGAAAAGGGAGAATTTAATCAAATCGCTAATGAATTCAATTAAATTGGGAAGGAGGATTAATTAAATAATTGCTTATTCAATTAATTATCTTCAGACCATTTTTAGGTGTATACATTTTGCCCCTCTTTGAAGCGAGGTGTGATGACACATTGATTCAAAGAATAATCTCATTTTGATGATGATATTGATTTGATAGGATGCCGCAGACATTGATTGATAAGTGCTTTACGATGATGCCCCCTCAGGAGATCAATTGAGATAATTGACTTTTAGAGTATTTGGATGGTTACGAAATTGATGTCCTGATTAGAATTGATTTGATTCCTATAACTGTGGTTGATGAAAGTGCAAGTTCTTTGATCACGATGATTGGATTCTAATTGATTGATAAATCTTGATTGGATTTGATAAGATTGATTTCGTCTAGTTTCAGGAAGGATACATCCTGTATAAGACAAAGCTGATCAAAGCATCTGGTTTTAGGAATGATATATCCTGTATAAGACTTGATCAGAATGTCTAGCTTCAAGAAAGATACATTCTATATAAGACATAATCAGATAGATCAAATATGATCGATTGACAAAATTGATAAAGTTGATTTCATAAAGAACTGACAGATTCGTTGATATTAGGTGTAGGACCAATTAGATATGCTGATGTTGGTTCTGTTGAGGGGGTAACATTATATTTGTGTTGGGTTGACAATATCATGAGAGAGATGAGTCATCAATCTGATTGTGTATACTTGTGATGGTGCTTCAATGATTCCTTCGATAGATTTAGCCTTGGATAAGATGAGCATTTGGGATCCCATGCAAGAATGATATGCAAGCTAAATGCAAATGCAAATGAAATGCAAACTATGACCAGACCAGTCACTGGATTATTGCTTTTTTTTTGTCATCATTGAGCTTTTTGAACTGTGGGAAGTGAGTGCAAACATTGATGGTATAATTAAACCATGATGACCTGAGAATTTCTTTCCTGGATTTTGATATAGCAAGTTAACACAAGCATCGAGGTATAATTAAACCAAGATGTCCTGAGTGTTGTTTGCGTAAAACAGGCAGTATTAACCATTTCTATACACAAATTAGAAATGTCTTCGATGATACTCCGCTGATCTTGTCCTAAGACAAATTTGCACATATTAATGATTAATTTAAAGACAACAGACAAAGAAAATATCATGTTCCTTCCTTGTTTCTCTAGTCAGAGACATCACGGAGTCACTCAGAAATCTGTTGGTATTTTGGTATGGTTTTGTCATTGATGTCAACACCTGCTAAATACACCTACTTTGGAGATCCAACAACATTCACCGGCAATCAGTAAACTGTTCAAAACAGTCACCGGTATATGGTTAACCAGTAGGATATAATGTTCACCGGTACCTGCATTGACATGGAAGACACTTGGTAATGTGGAAGACATCATGTGGACACTTTATTTTGAAGTAATAATCATTGATATATTCTTATTTTCATATTTGCTTTTACCGACAAATAGGTCTAGGTTACCTAGGGTTACACCGACAGGTTTATCTTTTCCAGATCAGCATGGCACGCTATGGAGATAATTTATTATTGTTGTAAATACATTAAGATGACATGTTCAATCGGTTATTGCATCGGATATTGTATTATTTGTAAAATGTTTTTATTGTAATATCTTGTAGAGCCGACCTACTAAAATTGGTCTTAGGGTATGGTATAAATGTAAGATCTTATTTGTAAGATCAAGAGTGAAATGCGAAAAAAGATTTAAGGAAGGATATATGCGAGGTCAAGCAGAGATATACAGGAAGACATCATCTAAAGGTGAAGTTAGGTTTTTGTAGAAGCATATCAGCATTACACCGGTACTGAATCTAGCATATGAAGATGTTGTTTTGTGCATTACATTCTCATTGGATTTAACCATCCAACTGTAGTCAGTGTGACTCCCATCTGTGATTGAGCAGTGAGCTCTAGGCTGTTGGCCTTTCTGCATGTGCAGACCCCTCTTTGTACACTTACCATCTGCAGTAGTATCATCTGATTGTGGGTAAGGTTTGCCACCATGGTTTTTCCCCTTACAGGGTTTCCATGTACAAATATTTGTGTCATGTGTTGTGGATAACTTTATGTTTATGTTTCATGCATTAATTCTTACTGGTATAGCAATTTTCTGTTAACACTGTTTACCAGCATACTTAACTATCTTACCAGTACTAAGCATTAAGTTGGTTAATAAGATTTTGGTTTGAATTTATTAGACAACTGATTCACCCCCCCCCCCCCCCCCACTCAGTTGTCCCTGAGACCTACAATTGGTATCAGAGCCTAGTCCTCTTTTTGTAGAAGTTTAACAACTTGCGGAGATCCAATGTCTACTAATTATTTCAGAAAGGATAGTCCTAAACTTGATGGAACCAACTATGGAATATGGAAAATCAGAATGGAGACACATCTAAATTGCATTGGTAAAGATATCTGGGAAGTTACTAAGAATGGTTATACTGCTGCTATAGCTGGTTAGACTTCTCCTATTAATTTAGCTAAAGATGAAGAAAATGATTGCAAAGCAAGAGAAGCACTTTTGAGTGCATTATCAAATCAACAAATCATGGGGTTATCAGATAGATCTACTGCAAAAGCTATTTGGGATCATTTGGAAACACTGAAAGAAGGGGATTCCACAATCAAAATTGCAAAACTTGAAAGCTTTCGAGTCAGGTATGAACATCTGAAAATGGAAGAAGATGAAAGAATTTCTGCTTTTATGGAAAGAGTAAATGAAATTGTTTTAGGTATCAAATGTTGAGGAGGAACCTTGAGTGAAGATGAGATTGTTTCAAAAATCTTAAGAGGTTTACCATCGTCATATAAAATGAAGGTTACTGCTATTAATGAGATGAGAACAATGCCTAATACTTCAGTAACTAGGGATACATTGATTGGAAAACTTTCAGCTTTTGAAATTGAGGAATTTGGTCCTGTTGCTACTATAAAAACTGATTTGACCTTCAAAGCATCAACATCATCTACTCCATGTTTTGATAAATCAGACTAGAGAGCCTTTTATGCAAGAGAACTTGAAGAAACCAGGAAGGAGAATGAAGAGCTTGAAGAACTTGAAGCACTATTTGCAAGAAAAATGCCAAAAGGTCCAATTGGAAGTAAGTATGAAGGTAAAGCACCCTTTAAATGTTTCAACTGCAATAAGATTGGTCATATGGCTTCAAGATGCCCTGATAGACATGCTAGACTAAGAGAAGAAGCTAGAAGGACATACAAACCTAATCCTGAATATCAGAGATACAGATTTAAGAAAAACAAAGATAAATCTTGTTACATTGCTGATGAAGGTGTGACTGATGATTTTGATGAGGATCCAACAGACAATGGATGGGTCTTTGTTGCTATAACACAAGATCAACCGGTACCCACTGCTTAACCAGTAGAACAAGCCCTAGCAGCTAAAGTTGAATCAAAGCATGAATGGATTATTGACTCAGGATGCTCACATCACATGACTGGAGACAAAGGTAAATTCTTAAACTTTCAAGAATACAATGGAGGTTTAGTAAGATTCAGAGATGACAAAGCCTGTTCAATTAAAGGTAAGGGTTCAATATCTCTTAATGGTAAACATAACACTGACAATGTTTACTATGTTGAAGGATTAAAACATAATCTTTTAAGTGTTGGTCAATTAATTGAGAAAGGTTTTCAGTTACAATTTAAAAATGGAAAATGCAAAATCATGAATAGAATTGGTTTGGAAATTGCAACCGGTAATCAGACTAGAGGTAATATCTTTCATTTGAATAATAGTGAAAAGGCATGCTTAATTGCTCATATAGATGAAAGTTGGCTATGGCATAAAAGACTATGTCATGTAAATTTTGATTGTCTGGTAAAAATCAGTACTTCTAAGGCAGTTAGAGATCTACCTAAAATTATGAAACCTCAGAATACAATTTGCAAGGAATGTCAATTTGGAAAACAAGTTAGAGCTAGTTTCAAAAGTATTCCAGAAAAATCCAATAATGCTCTTGATTTAATCCACACTGATTTATGTGGTCCGGCTAGAACTAAAAGCTTACAAGGTAATAGATATTTCATGCTAATTATTGATGATTATTCTAGAATGTGTAGGGTTACTTTTCTCAGAGAAAAGTCAGAAGCACTTGGGAAGTTCAAACTATTAAAAGCAATGGTTGAAAATGAAACCGGTAAGAAAATTAAATGTTTAAGATCAGATCAAGGAGGAGAATTCACATCCAGAGATTTTAATATATTCTGTGAAGTAAATGGAATCAAAAGACAGTTATCAGCACCTTGGACACCACAATAGAATGGAGTTGTTGAACGGAAAAATAGAACTATTTTGGATGTAGCAAGAAGTATGTTATCAGAAGCAAATCTACCACATGTGTACTGGAGAGAGGCAGTAAGCACTGCTGTCTATACATTCAACAAAGTTCACATAAAAGGTGAAACTGGTAAGACCCCTCATGAACTATGGTTTGGTAATACTCCTACTCTTAAGTATTTCAGAATTTTTGGAAGTAAATGTTATATTAGAAGATATGAGTATATTGGCAAGTTTGATCCTAGAAGTGATGAAGGAATATTTCTTAGTTATTCATCTAAGAGTAAAGCTTATAGATGTTTTAATAAAAGATTACAAAAAATTGTTGAGAATACAAATGTAAAGATTGATGAACAATTCAAAGGAACTTCAAGGTATATAGACTCTAAACCGGTAACAAAAATTATGACAAATGAACCAACAGTAAATCCACCGGTACAGAATGATGATCCAGTTACTCCAGTATCATCAAAGGATACCACAGTAATTGAAGAACAATAGCAGACTAAGACACCTCGGTATGTAAGACTGAATCATTCTGAAGATTAGATAATTGGAAGAAAATTAAAAGGAGTCATGACAAGAGGAAGATTGGCAAATGAAGAGGTATGTCTTATTTCTCAAATTGAACCATTATCTATCAATGAGGCATGTGAAGATAAATTTTTGATTAAAGCTATGGAAGAAGAATTAGGACAAATTGAGAAAAATAATACTTGGACATTAGTTCCCCGGCCTAAAAATAAAAATGTAATTGGAACCAAATGGGTATTTAGAAACAAACTCAATGGAGATGGTAAGGTTGTCAGGAATAAAGCAAGACTAGTGTGTAAGGGATATTCTCAGAAAGAAGGAGTTGATTACAATGAAACCTTTGCACCGGTAGCCAAAATTGAGGCAGTTAGATTATTCTTGGCCTTTGCAGCTCACAAGGATTACAAAGTTTATCAAATGGATATTAAATGTGCATTTTTGAGTGGAGATCTTGAAGAGGAAGTTTATATTGAACAACCTGATGGATTTTCTTTGACAGATGACAATGATATGGTTTGCAGATTAAGAAAAGCTCTGTATGGACTAAAACAAGCTCCAAGAGCCTGGTATGTAAGATTGGATAAGTATCTTTTAAAAATTGGTTTGACTAAAGGAAATGCAGATAGCAATTTATATTACAAAGTAACTAATGATGACATCTTGATTATGGAAGTATTTGTTGATGATATAATCTTTGGAGGAGAAGATGGATTATGCAAAGAATTTTCTCTTAAAATACAACATGAATTTGAAATGTCTATGATTGGAGAAATAAAATTCTTTTTAGGATTGCAGATTTTACAGACTAATAAAGGCATATTTTTGAGTCAATCTAAGTACTTGAAAGAGCTACTTAAGAAATTTGGGATGGAAAACTCTAAACCGGTAAGCACACCTATGACTGCAAATGACAAATTATCTCAAAGGGATGAATCTACACCTGTCAATCCAACTAGATACAAATCTATGATAGGAGGTTTACTGTATTTGACACAAACCAGACCTGATATTATGAATGCAATATGTATAGTTTCTAGATTTCAGAGTAATCCTAATGAAAATCATGAATCAACAGTAAAAAGGATTTTTCGGTACTTACAAGGCACAACAAATCTTGGATTAATGTATCCTAAAGATGAAAATTTTGATCTATATGCATACACAGATGCAAATTGGGCAGGAGATGTGGATGATAGAAAAAGCACCACTGGAGGAGCATTCTTTCTTGGAAAGAGATTAGTCTCTTGGTTAAGTAAGAAACAGAGTTGTACATCTTTATCAACAGCAGAATCAGAATATGTTGCAGTAGCAACAAACTGTACAGAGGTACCTTGGCTTAAGCAAATGTTGAAAGACATAAAGGTAAAATGCAAGGAACCTATTACTATATATTGTGATAACACTACAGCAATTGATATATCTAAGAATCCAGTATTACATTCTAAAACAAAACATGTTTCTATCAAACTAAATTTTCTAAGGGAAAAAGTTGAAGAAAAGGAAATAAAACTGGTTTATGTGAATACTAAAGAACAGCTTGCAGATATTTTTACAAAACCTTTGCCTAAGGAAACTTTTGAGTATCTCAGAGATCAGCTTAGAGTCTTACCTCCACCGGTAGAGACTTAGACAGTTGATGATTGTCATCAACCGACAGAATTCAATGGACAAATATTTTATTCCTATATTTGATGAGGAAGCTACTTCTCAGGGGAGTAGTTGGTATATTGAATTGGTTGGTATTTTGTATGAACTTGACCTTTTGTGACTTTGGCATTTGATGTCAAAGGGGGAGAGATATATGGAAAAACATTAAGGAAATATATATTGAAAAATGCATTATCTTTTTGAGGAGAGATTGGTATGAGTGTTTGGTATAATTACTCCCAGGGGGAGAATTGGTTTCTATACTTGGCATTTCTATTTTGGCACTTTGATGGTTTTTGCATCTTGTGTTGCCATCAATGCCAAAGGGGGAGATTGTTGGTATTTTGGTATGGTTTTGTCATTGATGTCAACACCTGCTAAATACACCTACTTTGAAGATCCAACAACATTCACTGGCAATCAGTAAACTGTTCAAAATAGTCACCGGTATATGGTTAACCGACAGGATATAATGTTCACCGGTACCTGCATTGACATGGAAGACACTTCGTAATGTCGAAGACATCATGTGGACACTTTATTTTGAAGTACTAATCATTGATATATTCTTATTTGCATATTTGCTTTTACCGACAAATAGGTCCAGGTTATCTAGGGTTACACCGGCAGGTTTATCTTTTCGAAATCAGCATGGCACGCTATGGAGATCATTTATTATTGTTGTAAATACATTAAGCTGACATGTTCAATCGATTATTGCATCGGATATTGTATTATTTGTAAAATGTTTTTATTGTAATATCTTGTAGAGCCGACCTACTAAAATTGGTCTTAGGGTATGGTATAAATGTAAGATCTTATTTGTAAGATGAAGAGTGAAATGCGAAAAAGATTTAAGGAAGGATATATGCGAGATCAAGAAGATATATACACGAAGACATCATCTGAAGGTGAAGTTAGGTTTTTGTAGAAGCATATCAACATTACACCGGTACTGAATCCAGCATATGAAGATGCTATTTTGTGCATTACATTCTCATTGGATTTAACCATCCAACTGTAGTCAGTGTCACTCCCATCTGTGATTGAGCAGTGAGCTCTAGGCTATTGGCCTTTCTGCATGTGCAGACCCCTCTTTGTACACTTATTATCTGCAGTAGTATCATCTGATTGTGGGTAAGGTTTGCCACCATGGTTTTTCCCCTTACAGGGTTTCCACATACAAATATTTGTGTCATGTGTTGTGGATGACTTTATGTTTATGTTTCATACATTAATTCTTACCGGTATAGCAATTTTCTATTAACACTGTTTACGGACATACTTAACTGTCTTACCGGTACTAAGCATTAAGTTGGTTAATAAGATTTTGGTTTGAATTTATTAGACAATTGATTCACCCCCCCCTCTCAGTTGTCCCCAGGACCTACAAAATCATGATAGCAAAAAAATCAAGATACAAAATTTAAACAATCATGCTAAAACCATTGCCTAAAAGATATCATCGATTGAAAGTGTGTGATGTGTTGAAACTGATCTGTGATAGTTTTGTTGATTCTGATCTGATGTTTTAATGTTGGATGTGTCTCAATGTTTGCTTGATAACAATTGTCTGACTATTGTTTTCCTTGTTTGGTTAAGTTCAAAATGTTCAAAAATTTTGTGCCCAGCTAAGTGTAGGATTTGTTTGCCCCAAGCCTAGAAACAAAGTCATTATGATATACCCAATGATCCAAACCATGGTAAGATGCCTGCGTATGTAAAAAGCTTTATTATGGAAATGAATAATGGTAATGAATAGATGAATGCAGGTGGAATGCATGAGCTAATAGATGGTAGAGATAGCTGACAGATAGCACCTTTTTGCCAGGTTTTCACTAGCTATGTTTATTGCCCTTTTTCTCATATTTGATTTTTTTTTTTTGATTGTTTGATTTTTCAATGTTTTTTTATTTTTTTTATTTTTCAATGTTTTTTTGATTTTTTTGATTTTTCAGACATAAAAATTCTTCAGATGCATGCTATTGATATGTTCCTCAAGTTGATCTCCGTCTTGTGTTGATAACTGATATGCTCCTGACCCAAATACTACTGTGACCACAAGTGGACCTAACCAGTTTGGTTCAAACTTTCCTTTCTTTTCTCGATTTGCTTGGTTGCGTGGATTTTCTTTTTGTACTAGTTCTCCAGCTTGAAAAATTCATGGTTTGACCTTATGATTATAGATTCGGCACATTCTTTGCTGATATACCTTCAAATGATCAAAGGCATTTTGTCTTCATTCATGGATTAATTCTAACTCTTGTAGCCTGGATACTCTTTGTTCTTCATCAGGGATAAGAACTTTTAATGATACTCGTAGAGAAGGTATCTCTACTTCTATTGGTAGTATTGCTTCTGATCCATAGACAAGAGAGAAAGGTGTGGCACCTATTGGTGTGCAGATACTAGTACGGTATGCCCATAGAGCAAGATTCAATTGAATATGCCAATCTCTGCCAGCATCATTCACTGTCTTCTTAAGGATTTTTTAGAATAGTTTTGTTTGATGTTTCTGCTTGTCCATTCCCTTGTGGATAGTAGGGTGTGGAAAATCTGTGTTGGATTTTAAATTTCTCACATAGCTCTTGTACATCCTAATTCTTGACTGGTCACCCATTATCAGTGATAATGGTCATGGGTATTCCATAATGACAGATGATGTAGTTCAAGATAAATGCAACAATTTGTTTTCCTGTGATATTGATGAGAGGCACTGCTTCGATCCATTTTATAAAATTTAATGTAGCGACAAGGATGAATTTGTGACCATTTGATGAAGAAGGATTTATCTTGCCTACTAGATCAAGACCCCATTGGTAGAAAGGCCAAGATGTTGCCAAAGGATGAAGTTCTTGTGCTGGTGCATGAATCAAATTTCCATGGATCTAACATTGTTTGCATGTTCGAGCTATCTGAAAAGAATTTCGTTCCATAGTAGGCCAATAATAGCCCAAGCGTATGAGTTTTTTCGAAAGGGTAAGACCACTTGCTCTCAAATCTGGTTTAAGAAATTCCAGTGACTTGACTACACTTAAATGGAGGATTTAAATGATAAAGATGCATAATCTAGCAATGATAATGATTAAGCTACATGATTCCATGATTATGCTAGAAAATAATCTAGATTTAAGATGAAATTGCACATGATAACAATGCTAAAATGATATGCTAAGAGCTATATGCCTATAGTAACAATGCTTGAAATTCAAATGAGATGGGATCCTTTGAGCTCCAATGAGGGGACTATTTATAGGATTTTCAAGGCCAGGGGGTGAGGTGGCAAGAATCAATGGTCAAGATTGATTTGAAGATATCAATGGTTAAATTGGAGGAGGTTGAAGAAGAGGTTGGTGGAAAGGGAACACTTGATGACAAGTGTCAAGAAGCTTTGCTCATGAGAGGGAAAAGTGTCTAAGGAAAGGGGACATGTGGTTCAAAGTTAGGTGAGATGGGCTAGGTTTAGGAATGGTTAGGTTTATGTTCAAATAATAGGAAAAGGCTAATTAATTTCAACAACTCATTAACGATTTGTTTTAACTAATTATGGGTTTTAGAAGAAATGAATTTGATGGGAAGAATTAATTAATCAAGGAGGATTATTGATAGTGAACTTATTAAATAAATCCTTAGATTTATTAATAAGTAGATGAAAAGGGAGAATTTAATCAAATTGCTAATGAATTCAATTAAATTGGGAAAGAGAATTAATTAAATAATTGCTTATTCAATTAATTATCTTCAGACCATTTTCAGGTGTATACATTTAGAAAGGGTTCCGTTTGAGTGGTCACAATCAATAGTGTTTTACACTCCATTGAGGGAGGCCTCCTAGTCTGTAGAGGTTATGCTCTATAGATTTTAACGTACCATATAGGCACTGAGGAAGACATAATACGATTATGATAATATGTAACACTTGTCGCATATGATTTTCATCACATACACATTTATTTATAGTGGCTTGGATTACTTGGCTTTAGCCATTGCCACTTAGGTCGTTCCCTCTCACTTGGTCTTATGGGCTACTTGGGAGGCAAACCTTCTAAAGGTTCTATCCTAATGCATAAAATGAAATAGAGCATAAAGAGGTGGGTTTGGATTTTTGATCACCCAAAAGAGGGGAGAGCATATACCTATCACCTCACAAATGCGCAAAACAATGTTATTTTTAACCCCAATTGCAAAATTGTCTAGTCTAAATGGAGCTATTGCTCCATAGAAACATGGTGTTAATTTTATCCCTCATAGAAATTGTGAGAAAGAAAACATATTGTTTGTGGTTTATTTTATTTGCACCAAATTGAAGTGTTTCTAAGCTACCCTTGCAAGAAAATCATAAAATGTTAGTTGATACATGGTGGGCTATCCAGCCTAATTTTTTTAGTTACAGAGCTCTGTCTTTTCACAAACAAAGAGCAATCCTGATAAAAACTAGAACTAAATAAAGATAGAATGTAAAAAACCTAAACTGGTAATTGCGAACTAAGTACTGAGCAACTGTGAATTGATGTATGATCAATTACGAACTGATATGCTGTCAATTGTGAATTACTGTGATATCAATTGAGAATTGATGTCTGAGCAATTGCGTAGCAATATCAGGTCAATTTCTCATTAGTTAAATGCAAACAATTTTTTATTTTATTTTATTTATTTAAAAACAACAGGAAAAGACAAAAGATAGAGATTTTATTCTCCAATGAGGTTATCCCAAATTACATGAGCCATCACATCAATGTTGTCATAAAATTTGTATTTGGCAATGAACCAATGGATGCTTCTACGGTATTGGACGATTTCTTCTCTGTTTTTAATTTCGTGAAGCTCTCTTTCTACTTTTAGGAGTTTTTGATATGATCTCTGTTCTCTCCTATGCTGTCTTGCCCTCCTTGCACCTGAGATTTTGAAGGTTACCTTTCCTGCCATTGGATTAGACACATTTTATGTAAACAAATGAAAATTTTCATAATTGAAATATTTTTATGGGTTAGGTGCGCAATATCAATTAATTAAGAAATGACAAATAAAAAATTAATTTTTCCCCTTTTTTGTGCAATTGCAAAGCATTTTAGCAATTGCAGTGGATTTTAATGTCAATTGCAATGGATTTTGAAGTCAATTACAGATAAATATTAGCAAAATTTTTGTCTGATCAATTGTGGATTTTGGTTTTCTATGCATGTACACATATGAAAAATCAATCAAAACGATAGAGGAAGGTTAGATCTTCTTCACGTCGGGTTCACCGTTTGTTTCATGTTCAAAAATCATTAATGCAAAAATAGGAAATAAGGACAAATCACCAAATCCTTAACTATCAAAGCAATTTCAAACATAAACCAATAGAAATTAACACAAGATAAGAACAAATTCAAATAAATGAAACTCCCTCATCCTGCATCATGGCTTCCATTGTGCTTCTCTGAATTGTGCTTTTAGGTGGCTCTCAGGTATTGCATTGAGATTCCGACATAGATTAGACAATTGTTTGAAGACTATGATTGTAGATTGAAATGAGAAAAGAGGTTGAATTTATAAATTTTCAACAAAAAAAGGGGTGAGATTTTTAACTCAAGTGTGATTGATAGATAACTGATTTTGATTGATCAATTAACAGAGTTGATTGAGGAGTCAACTGAATTGATTAACCAGTAGACTGAATAGACTATCTAGTTGACTGAGTTGATGAATCAGATGATTGAATTGATTAGAAATATAAGTGGATTGATTGATTAGTAGACTGAATAGATGGATTAGTCAGAAAAAAGTGATTGAGAGTTAAAAAGGGTGATTGATGAGTTAACTGATTTGATCAACCAGTTCTGATTTTAGCATGTGTTGTAGGATTTTGAAATTGAATTTGATTTTCATTTTCAATTTGGATTTGAATTTGGACTTTCGAATTGTGAAATGCACATGAAATTAACGGAAATTCACATTTGGTGAAATGTGAATTTGAAAATGTGAAATTAGATTAAATTAATTGGAATTAGGTGAAATTCAAATTTGGGAATAGATGAAATAAAATTAGATGGAATTAATTGGAATTATAATTTGGCGAATTGGAAGAATTTAATTAATTAATTAAATAATTTAAATGAAATTATTTAATCATAGGAAATTGAATTAATTAAATAATAAAGATTATTTAATTAAAGAAAATATCGCAATTAATTAAATAAATAATATTTAATTAATATTCGAGATAGGGTTAATTGATTAGAAAGATGAATTGATAGAAATTCGAATAATTAGTGATGCCCTCCTAAATGACACAATGTTAGTTCAAGATCAATCAACACAAAACACACAAGACGTTAGCGTTAACCAATCAAAAACATATGAAGGCATTCCAAGAGAGACACTAAAAACATGCTAATGAATCTAACTAAAGAAGTAAGACAATGAGATATCTCCAACTATCTCTCAAAATGATATTAGCTCCTTTCTCCCTTGTTCCTCTCCTCTCCAAGTTCCAAAATAGTGTAGCTCTCAGCAGCTTTTTGCACTATGGATGCTTATGGAGGATTGAGATTGTAGTATAGCTCCTAAACATGAAATGAAAAGCTAATTGTAATGCTAAAATGATGTATTTTAACCAAAAGACAAAAGATTAGATTGTTTATGCTAAAATGCTCTCTAAAATGTCTATAGTCTAAATGCATACAAGTTTTCAGGATCTGGATTATGAAGGAATGGGCTCTATTTATAGGAAAAATGGAGCAATGGATGGTTGAGATTGAACAATCTCAACAAGGGTCAGGATTGAATGATTTCAAATCCATGTGAGGGCTTTCAACCCAATCCCAGGATGACAAGTGTCAATGTGAGATAGGTTGAGAGGAGAGGGAATAAGCATTAAATGCCTGATCTGACCTTGGGATTTTAGAGTCAAGGTTGGTTGAATGAATAAACTCTTTATTCAAAGAATAAAGCTTTTATCCAATGGATAAATTCTTGTGCAAATGTGAAATGGATGAATATGGTCAAACAATAAATGTTTGGGGAGACAAGATTGAAATAACCATAAATGGTTATGTAAGAGACATAAATGGTCATGTAAGAGCCATTAGTGGTCTTGGAAGACTTTGGGGGTTAATTTGTTGAACACACAAAACATTAAATGCTTTTCAAAGACTTTGGAGTCTTTGAGAAGTGACTCCATTTTGCTTAGGAATGTGACAATAATTAGGGGATGGAGTAGGCTAATTAGGAAGGGGTTAGAAGAATCTAGAAGGGGATTAGATTTTGCAAGTGGATTTGGTGGGTGAGGGAAAATAGGATTTTATTAAAATAAAAATCCATTTATTTCAATAAATGTGTGCAAGTTGCATTTGTAGGAAAATGCAAGTGGGGGGAGGATAATGATTTAAATAAATGTTAATTTATTTAAAAGAGGAATAGGGGGATTTTGATTAAATAAATAGATTTTATTTATTTAATTGATTGGGAATTTGATTTAATGAATTAATTAAAATAAATTGAATAATTTATTTAATTAATAGAAGAATGTTTGGGGATGAATTAATTAAATATTTATTTAATTAATTGATGGCTAGTGGATTTTTAATCAAATAAATACGAAATATTCATTTAATTAAAATGGACAGATTTGTGTGACTACATTTGCCCCTCTTTGAGACGGTGCGGTTTATCGCGTCGTTTCAAAGAAAGAAAAATAGGTGTGAAGAAATGCCCCATAAAATGTAAATTTAATGGGTGGTATGCCCCCTCGAGAGATGGGCCGAAAAATTTTGAAAAATCGGGCGATCTCTCGAAAAAGAATGAAAATTGGCAGGGTGATAGAAGAGAAGAAGTTAGGTATATTGGTGAAAAATAGAAGAAAGCGGGGGAAACATGGAGAAATGGGGGGCTCGGGAAGTTCACGGGGACCACGGCGATGAGCGGGGCAAAGTTACGGTGATGGCGGGGGGGTATAAATGGGGTGAAAGGGGTGAAAATAGGATCATTTGTGACCGCGACCAGTTGAAAACTATAGCTTTGATAGTGACATTTGGAGGAGCAAGGAGGAGCTACGATGCCGTTTCCGATCACCGAGCACCGATTTGAGCGAGTCCGTCGGTACCAGCGCCCAGCCGACTACGGACCAGCGGTACGCAAATTCGAAAACTCACTTTTTATGCATTTTTGATAGGTATTTAGCTGAGTCCAAGTCAAGTCGGAGCAAGAGCGCTGGAACTATGATTTTAGCGCTTTTGCTCCATGAATTAGCACTATTGTGCCGAAATAGCACTTTTGTAGGCTAGTTTGAGCGCTTTTGAATGTATGTAGCGCTTTTGTACGCAAGTTTGAGCGCTTTTGATAAATTAGCGCTAGCGTATGGTTAATTGAGCGCTATTGACTCGTAATAGCGCTTTTGTAGAGTGGTTTTAGCGCGTTTGTGTTTGTAGCGCTATTGTAGAGCTGTTTGAGCGCTATTGAGGTTGTTGTAGCGCTATTGTTCAGAATGAGCGCTATTGTAGATTAAATAGTGCTTTTGCCTTAGGATAATGAGATGCCCCAGTTTTGGACAAAATAAATCTCCTGATGCCTAACGATTGATGGATGATGAGGGGAAGTGGGAGTTGTTTTGAACCAGAGCAGCCCGATGAGACTTAGGTCATTTGTTAGGATAAATGCTTGTTGAAGTCTAGGTGGCCCTGATTGCTTACCTGTTGAGACCCGAAGATACGTGATCAAAGTATCTGATGATAGTCTAGGTTTAAACTTAAGAAAGTTTGATAACAAAACAACTGATGGTGTTTGGATGAATGTCTATGTGCAGGAGGATCTACGCGTGTTGCAGTTACGCGAGCGCCACCCCGCGACACAGGGGTTGCGAGATCGTTTGACACAGCTAGAGATAGATTGTATTGCGGCTACTGGGCTCTATGAGGTGATGCATATGCCCGTGATTCGGATGAATCACGGCCTGATCACAGCATTGGCAGAGCGATGGCACAGTGAGACGTGCACATTCCATCTGGCCCAGGGCGAGATGACGGTGACTTTAGAGGATGTGTGGCGTATCCTTTGGATTCCGATTCGGGGGCAGCTGGTGACATATGATCGATCTTGGGGGACGGTGTCTTGCCAGAGGATATTTGATGAGGACGTATATATTGATGATGGCTCGATTGCATGGGAGGATATAGCGGCACTATATGAGCCCCTTCCAGCAGTATTGTCAGGGATCGTGGGAGGACTTCTGTGTCCAGACAGGCGGTCACATGGATTGGCGGTCGGGTGGGGACAGGTTATAGAGATGATGGTGACTGAGGGGACCCGATATGCTTGGGGGCCGTGCGTGTTAGCACACATGTATCAGGAGTTACACGAGGTAGTGTACAGAGGGCGGGGGTCTCTTGCAGTGGGCATGACGCTACTGCATGTGTGGGCATGGGAGCATCTACCAATGACTCGACCAGTGAGTCTGAGATTCTGAGCCATAGACCAACCCTATATGTTTATGTATAGTGGTATGATGAGTCAGCCCCACTTGGGGAAGTTAGAGTGGTGGCGGCGGGCATTGGATGACCTGGATGCAGTGATCTAGTGGCCATACTTGGAGTGTGAGCCATGGGAGGATGATGCAGAGGCACTACCTTATTGCTTTATGACCTGATTCCTCATTGGGAGGACCTCTTATCACATGGAGAGACAGGTGCCAGGACGGGTGATGAGGTAGTTTGGATGGCAGCAGGGACTGCCTAGCGGATCAGGGGAGTATGCACGAGTGATCCGAGAGCGGTATGCATGGGGTCCAGTGCTACCGTATGATTAGGCACTGGCAGAGTTCTGGACACTGCAGGCGAGGCCATGGGACTTACGACCGAGGGTCGTTGATGCAGGGGTGACAGAGGAGTATATACAGTACCAAGCGGCACATCCGATCCGACGGATATCAGACCCAGCTGAGTCGATCCCAGCGTTTGAGGATGAGAGGGGACGGGGACGAGGACGGAGAGTAGGAGGTCGAGGAGGAGGAGGAGGAGGAGGAGGAGGTGGAGATGGAGGTGGCGGAGGAGGTGGAGAGGGGGGTGGCGGAGGAGATGGTGGTGGAGATGGAGGGGGAGGTGGAGGAGGAGGATTGGGGATGCCGAGGCAGCGGAGAGGGAGAGGTGGACTACCTCTGCAGATATCACAGGGTCCTTTGATGCAGGGAGGAGTGCAGCTGAGTGGGAGGGGGATGGAGAGAGAGATCCCGATGGCTTCAGGTGCAGGGGAGGGTGGTGCAGGGGAGGGACCTAGTGGAGGGGGTGATACAGGTGCGACAGCTATGGATATGGGGGAGGGAGCTACTGGGGATCTGCGAGAGTATATGATAGGTTATTTGTAGACCTGGGTGGAGAGATTAGAGGCGGAGGTAGCAGCTAGGGATGTGCAGCTATTTGCGCGGGAGGCAGAGCTGACAGTGGTGCTGCGGGAGAGAGATACGGCGGTGGAGAGATTGGCCGAGCTGCAGGAGAGAGTCCGGACTGGTGCACAGGGGCCGTCAGGGGAGATTATGAGGGAGATGCGACGAGCTCAGGCGGAGATAGAGTACTGGCGGGGGTTATATGAGCAGGTGGTATCGATCAGCCAGCGAGCTCTCAATTACTCACAGATGCGACAGGCCAGATCCGAGCGATCGCAGAGGATGCAGAGCAATGGGGGTGTGATGGGTCCTCTACGGTAGGAGAGATCAGGGGATGCAAGAGGGAGTGGGGGTTCGATGAGGCCTCCACGGAGAGATGGATCAGGTGGTGCCGGTACCAGTGGTGGAGTAGGTAGGGGTGGGGCAGGTACAGCACCTGGCCAGAGCGGCATTTGAGAGAGCATTTTTGCATATATGTATTTGTATCTTTGTCTATTTTTGTGGACTGTATCTTGGATGGCTCTTGGTCGCCAATTTTGTAGATTTCATTGTACTCTGATATATGAGTTGATATATATGAGGGGATCCCATATTTGTGATGTTTATGCATGTGATGATGTATGGAGGTTTATGCATGATGATGATTTATTGCTTAGATGTATATGTGGACATGTATGCATTTGATGAGATGTTTCTTTTATGCATTTTTTTATGATAGTTTATGATGTGAGATACTGACATATGAATGCAGGTTTACATATATATGATGTATTTGATTTGTGATGTAATGCTTTATGTATGGAATGCTATGATGATATATGCTTATGTTTTGATGTATGAACAGGATTTTATTGTGATGCAATGATGCGATGATTTATATATGTAATATAATGATGTGACGATTTATGTGATGAGGTTAATGCAATAGTTTTGAATGAATGATATGTATGTATAAATATGCATCTAGATGTGTTTTTAGATGAATGTAATATGGATAAACAAAATGTTTTAAGTGCAAATGTTTATATGATGAATGCAGATGGATAAACAAATGTAAAGTACAAAGGTTTATATGATGATATTAAAATGAATGCAGATGGATAAACAAATGTAAAGTACAAGTGTTTATATGATGATATTAAAATGAATGCAGATGGATAAACAAATGTAAAGTACAAGTGTTTATATGATGATGTTAAATGAATGCAGATGGATAAACAAATGTAAAGTACAAGTGTTTATATGATGATGCCTAAATGAATGATTTTAAATGCGTTTTAAATATGTTTGTAAGTGCAAATGATAATGGGATGATACGATAACTGATGGGGATAATAACTGCTCCTTAATGTAATGATAATAAATGCAATGTGAAATGAATCCTAACATGAGCATTTATAAGATACTTAGTAATGAATGAATGCATCCTTTTACTATAAAGAGATGAATGCAAATAATAAATGATGAAAAGTTTAATAAAATGATAATGGATAATTGATATGAAATGAATGCTTATTAAATGATGTAATACAACCAAAGACAAATTTTATCTCATGAGTGGATCTAATTATTTATGATTGACGCAATGATGCAAATGTTTTTAATGAAAACTAATGGCAACAATGAACGATGTGCAATGTTTAAGTTTGTTAAAATGACATGAATGGACGTAATGCAAGATGCACCTAAATGTAATGATGATATGATCATGAAGAATGCAAGGTTTTTAAGACTTTGCATGATGCATTGATGATGTATCAGAGTACTCGGTCGTGATTGTATCCAAGACCAGCTTTATTGGTCATTTTTGCATGTAAAAAGCCTACCTATGAATGAATGGATGGGTGATATGCAACGGAATGCAAGATATAAACAGATGAGATGAGATGACGATCCATAGTGCTCTATTTTCATCATTGAGCTTTAAAATGTTGGAAGAGAATACAAGCATCTTGACATAATGATTCAAGATGACCTGAGTATTCCTTACATGGATTTGATATAGCAAGTTAATACAAGCAACTTGATATAATGGATCAAGTTGACTTGAGTATTGCTTGCGGAACAGACAAGGATTATCTCCTTTCGTGCATGACTTGGATCGTCCTCCTTGATCTTAGGCTGATCAGATCCTGAGACAAGTGCATACCGTACTAAGAAATAAAACCTTTATCCAAATTGGATGAGGAGGAACCAAAGAATGAGCATTGTACCTGTAAACAAATAGTATATACATAAAGAATAAAAGAATATGGATCCTTGGTAATGGTTCATGCTCATATGGTTGAGGTATACGCTGTAGTCAGCAAGCCGTAGTGATCTATGACTGCATTTTGGCATAAGATCACGTAGCTTAGTGAACTTCCCACGTAGACACCATTAGTACATGCCCCAGAACTTCATCGGAAGTAATGCGCAAATGATACAAAACAATGCTGAAAGATTCCGATACCGATACACAATCAATTATACTCACAAATCAACCAAGTATTTGATAGCCTAACAAAATTTTCTTGTCAAAGAAAATGTCATCTTGTCTTTGTTTTGGTAAGGAAGGATGCATCCTTGTTTTTTTTTAAAGACAGTTTGGATTGTTGATGTTGATTGTTTTGGTTGATTGGTAAATGGTCATTGTGTGAGTAGTTTTGTCAATGTTTATTTTGTATCTGATCAGGTGAATATGTACAAGGTGTTGCCATGTTTTTTATTTTTGATGGGTTTTTCGATGTTTTTGGATTTTGTGAAACATTTTTGAATGTTTTTGGATTTTGTATTGTTTTTGAATGTTTTTGATATTTTCTGGGACATTTTTGAATGTTTTTTTGATAGTTTTGATGATTGCCTGAATGAAGAGCGTAATGACACATAAGACAATGTAGAATCCATTTCCATCAATAGGTTAAGGGCATTGCCCCCAAGTTGGACATGATTTATGAAAAAGCAGGATGCCAGACGCATGAAGTACTTTCTTGGATTACAGATCAAATAACAAGCCATGGTTAGATGGATGGATGTATGTATGTATGAATGTGATCGCAACAAGCCTGAAAGATACTAGAGCCATTGCCTTTACGAGTGGTGCCTGTTTGCCAGGTTTTCACCATCGCACTTACCCAAGGTGCCACCGGAGTGGTTGTTCACCATTTGGATGCATGATTGTTCTTGAATTTTTGAATGTTTTTGTATTTTCTTCAGGACATTTTCTGAATGTTTTTGGTATTTTCTGATATGTAGGGGAGCCTGATGCTCTGTACATTTTAGGTATAAAACCGTTTGAGGTGCATGCTATTGATTGGATCTGCAAGCGGTTCTCTGTCTGATGTAGCCAACTGATATGCCCCGGACCCGAATACAGCAGTGACAACATATGGGCCCAGCCAATTTGATTCAAACTTGCCTTGATGTTCTCTGTTTGGTTGGTTTCAAGGATTTTCTCGAAGAACAAGATCACCTACCTCAAATATACGAGATCTAACTCGGTGATTGTAGCTTCTGCTCATGCGCTGCTGATAGGCTTTGAGATGATTGTATGCAGCGTGTCGCTTCTCATCAAGTAATTCTAAGTCCTGAAGATGGGATACTCGGTATGCTTCATCATCAATGAGATTGTGCAATGAGACTCGTAGTGATGTTATCTCGACCTCAATAGGTAGGATAGCTTCAGCACCATAGACCAATGAATAAGGAGTTGCACCTATAGGGGTCCGAATGCTAGTTCGATATGCCCATAATGCTGGATTCAATTGAACATGCCAATCACAGCCGGCATCATTGACTGTCTTCTTTAGGATCCTCAATATGTTTTTATTGGATGCTTCAGCCTGACCATTGCCTTGTGGGTAATAGGGAGTGGAAAAGCGGTGTTGGATATGAAATTTCTCACAAAGCTCACGGACATCCTGATTTTTGAAAGGAAGACCGTTATCTGTGACAATGGACATGGGCACACCATACCGGCAGATGATGTAATTGAGGATGAATGAGGCGATCTGCTTGCTGGTGACTTGGGTAAGTGGAACAGCTTCGATCCACTTGGTGAAATATTCGGTGGCGGTAATAATGAATTTATGGCCGTTGGATGAAGATGGATGAATCTTACCCACAAGGTCAAGGCCCCATTGACAAAAAGGCCATGGTGTTGTGATTGGTTGCAGTTCCTGGGCTGGTGCATGTATCAGGTCGCCATGAACTTGACATTTCTTGCATTTCCTGACAAAGTAGTAGGAATCCTTTTCCATAGATGGCCAATAGTATCCAGCTCGCATGATCTTCTTGGCTAGTGATGGACCACTTGAGTGAGTCCCGCAAATTCCTTCATGTACCTCTTCCAAAGCCTTTTTTATCTCATCTTGTTCTAGACATCGAAGGAGAGTACCATCAAGACTACGTCGGTATAGGGTTTCGACAATAATGGTATATCGAGCAGTTTGGCGAATGAAGGTTTTACGTTGGTTATTTGATTGGTTGGGAGGAAGGGTGTGATCGTGGAGATAGGTGTAGAAATCACCGTACCATGGGGATTCAGAACCAACAAGGCGACATATCATTTCAGATTCGGGGATATCATAAGCGGGAATCCAAAGCTGTTCTACCAAGAACTCATAGCGTGTTGAATTCTGTGGAAGATCTAGTAGAGATGTGATGGTAGCCAAGCGTCAGCAGCTCGATTTTGATCTCTTGGTATCTGCTCAAAGGTGATAGTAGTAAATGATGTCTTTAGTTTGTCCACCGTTTGCTTGTATGGCATGAGCTTATCATCCTTGGTCTGATACTCATCTGTTGCTTGCCGAATGACCAGTTGGGAATCGCCATATACTTGAAGTTCTTTTAATTTCCATTGTATGGCTAATCTGAGTCCTGTGATCAAAGCCTCATACTCTGCTATGTTGTTCGTACATGGAAATGTGAGCCTGTAGGACTTCGGGATGCTATCACCTTGAGGTGTGATAAACAGAATGCCTGCCCCCAAGCCATGCCTAGTGTATGAACCATCAAAATATAGTTTCCATGGTTGTGCTGTTGTGATCATGAATATCTCTTCATCTGGAAAATTGGAAATGAGAGGATGATCACCGAGGAGTGGTGCATCGACCAACTGATCTGCAATAACCTGCCCTTTGATAGCTTTATGGTCCACATACTCGATGTCAAATTCACTTAGAATCATTACCCATTTGGCCAAGCGACCTGTCAATGCTGCTTTGCTGAGTAAATACTTGAGTGGATCAATCTTTGCGATGTGTTGTACCTTGTGTGTTAATAGATAGTGCCTCAGTTTAGTGGCTGCTAAGATCATTGCTAGGCAAGCTCGCTCGATAGGTGTGTAATTGAGTTCATAGCCAACCAGTGTGCGAGAGATGTAGTATACAGCACACTCTTTACCTTCTGCATTATGTTTCGCTAGTAGCACACCCAGTGCTGTACTTGTTGCTGAGATATAAAGTAACAACGGTCTACTTGGATCTGGTGGCATCAACAATGGTGGATTCATGAGATAGTCTTTAAGTGCCTGAAATGCTTGCTGGCATTTGTCATCCCACTGAAAGCGGATGTTCTTGTGTAGCAGGTGTGTGAATGGGTGACACTTATCAGCCAATTGTGCAATGAATCTTCGGATGGATTGAAGCTGCCCTTGTAGTGTCCTTAGCTGACTGATATTCTTTGGAGGTGGCATGTCCATTATTGCCTTAACTTTTGCTGGATCGACCTCAATGCCTTTGCTTGAGACAATGTATCCTAGAAGCTTCCCAGAGGTCACTCCAAAGATACATTTCTTTGGGTTGAGTCGAACATGATATTGTTCCAGTCTATCAAAGATTTGATCTAAGATGTGGAGATGTCCTTCTCTAGTAAGTGATTTTGCTAGTAAGTCATCCACATAATCTTCCATCATAGTATGCATCATGTCATGAAAGATGGTGGTCATTTCTCTTTGATAGGTCGCTCCTGCATTCTTTAGACCAAAAGGCATTACATTCCAGCAGTATGTGCCCCATGGACATGTGAAGGCTGTCTTATGTTGGTCCTCTGGTGCGATCTTTATTTGATTGTATCCTGAAAAGCCATCCATGAGTGAAAGCATGGCATGTCCTGCTATCAAATCTACTATGATGTCGATATTTGGTAGAGGGAAGTCATCCTTAGGACATGCCTTATTCAGATCTCTGAAGTCTGTACAAATGCGGATGCCCCCTTTTGGTTTGCCAACTGGCACGATGTTGGAGATCCATTCTGCATAATCAATTGTTCTAATGAAACCAACATCCAGGAGTTTCTTGAGTTCTGTTTTGACTAGCACTGCAATCTGGGGATGCATCTTACGAAGCTTCTGCTTGACAGGTTTGGCTCCTTCTGCTACGGTGAGGTGATGCATGACTAAATCAGGATCAAGCCCAGGCATGTCTGTGTATGACCATGCGAAGTTGATCTGACGCTTCTGGAAGAACTCGATAAATTTAGGCTGTTCTTCTGTAGTGAGAAGAGATGCCAGATGTATGATATGAGGATTTTCAGGAGTCCCCACATTGTATTCATTGGTTTCCTCGATGAGAATCGTTGATCATTCCTGTTGTGTACTAGCAGGGAGAATGTCAAACCCTTCATCCTCAGGCGCCTCAGAGAGGTTTTCACCATTGGATACGCTCTTTATTTTTACTTTTGTCGGATCAAACAGCGCCACAGTGTGGTTTTCACTGGAAGATCCATGTTTTATTGTTATTTTTTTGCAGCTGAAAGGTTTGGCATCCGCCCCGAAGTATGCTGTGCTATTAAGTTCAATGGCGAATCCAGCTTTGTGATCCCCGCTTGGTAGATTATCCCTTAATTCCAAAAAGTCAATGATAGCCTCATCGTTTTGGAAGAGGTCAAGACATGGGGGATTTGGTTGGTTCCATTCGATGAGTTCAGGGTGGATAATGGGCATTACTTCATCGATTAGGTTAAGTGTGAGTGATGTATCAGTGAGGGTTAAGACAGTGTGGTGAAGGTCGTTGATGGTACTCTCCCTATCAGAATCAGGCGTAGGATGAGACGTAGGGTCTGTGGAAGATGTTTCCAGCTCAGGTACCCAAGTGGTCTTTATCTGTGCTTCTCCGTAAACAGGGATGTCTTTGCGGGGTGGAGGTGGTGATGTGTCTTCCTCATCTGAAGTGTTAAGCTATACAGAATCAAATTCCCACTCATGTGAGTCGGTCTCTGAATCACTCTCCAGCATCCAATTGCTATACCATACTGGGATGTCTTTAGAGTTAAACACGGCAGGTGTGACTGGTTTATGTATCTTTGTAGTGATCGGTGCTTCAAGAACCATGATGGGGTTAAAAGGATTTGTCACTGGAAGTATTGGTAGTGTTGCCTCAATGGCTTCTGTTGGAATGGCTGGTGCCATAGATGCTGTTGTGGGTTTTGATATAGTTGCTGCTGCTATTGGTGTTATTGATGGGATTACGGGTTCATTTGGTGGAATAAATGGCTTTGGTGATGGTTGCGTTAGGTTTGTGAGCCTCGATGGGGTAGTTGGGATGGTTCTTGATGGTGCTTTGATTATGAAAGGTGTCCTCTTTGCAGTAGGTGGGCAGAATGGTTTGCTGGGTTTGCCTTTGAATCTGAGTTTAGGAAGGATCTCTTTTTCAAAGCCTAGGCCTGTATTACCTTTGGGCTTGAATTCTGGCAGTAGAGGTTCATGTCGTCCTTGTTTGCAGTATCCCAAAGCACTCTGACCATCATATCCCATTCTTTGCATAATGAGGAGGCCTTTGCCATATTGTTCCGTAGGAAGTGTAACTTGCGGTTTGTCAGTGGTGATGGGATCTTTATAGATCCAGTCCACCAGGTCCTCATCTTGTGTTTCTTCCTCTTGACTCTTTCCAAGGACGAAAGGTGTCAAGGCACATGCTGGCGTGATTAGTGGTTGCTGGAGTAACTACTGTGGTTTACCATGTGTTCTAGGAGAAGTGGGCATTTGTCCCACACAAAAGAGCTGACTCAAGTTGTATTCTCCAGGACCTTCCTCTGCGACTTTCATCTTAAGCTTTTCTTGCTTGGGTATAGGAGTGTTTGAACTGGTAAGAGAGGCGGGACTTACATATGATGTGGAGGAAATGGCTTCCCTATTATTAGGAACAGTAATTTCTGGTTGATGGCTGATATTATGGCAAAATGCAAAGGGATTTGCATCGCCTAGGATTGTGATCTCTGCACCATTATGTGGGAACTTGATACATTGATGGTAGGTAGATGGAACAGCTTGCATGGCATGTATCCAAGGTCTCCCTAATAATAGATTATATGGCAGAGGAAGGTCCAGAACCTGACAAATTATGTGTTTTACCACAGGGCCAACCCGGATTGGTAGTACCACAGCTCCTTTGGATGAACGCTCTGCATCATCATAGGCCTTGATGGTGATCTTCTTGCGAGGATCCACTGATTCTATTGCATATCCCAATGCTTTGACCAACTGTAGTGTACAAATGTTGAGGCCGGCTCCATTATCTATCAAGACTCGCTTGATCCTGTGTTGGTTGACAAAGCCTTCAATGTGGAGTGAGGCGTTATGAGGTTGCTGGAACGAAGAGTTGTCACTTTCAGAAAAAGTGAGACAAGGTGATGACTTTAGATTTCCAACCATGGCTTGAAATTGGTCCGTGTTCAGGTTTGCAGGGACTGACGCTTCTTGGAGTGCTTGATCCAAGATAGTTTTATGAGAGGGTGACAGACGCAAAAGCTCCAAAATGGATATAAGCGCAGGGGTTTTGTCTAATTGTTCCACAAGATTGTACTGCTTTGGATTGGAGGTGGTGCCGTGTGGAGCTGCCTTGATGGTGACCTTGCCACGACGTGTAACAACATTGCAATTGGAGGTGGGATTTTTGAAGGTGATAGTTGCAATTTGTTCACTGGCATCATATAGGTGATTGACAGTGTAATTATACGCAGCCTGCGTATAATCAGTGGTATCAGGACCTCATCTGGAAGTGGAAGAACCCCTTTGATCTTGTGATGGAAGTGGATTCTTGAACATCTGATGATCATTATTGGTTGTTTTTGGATCATGTCCTTCAATCTCAATTTCTCCTTGATCAATAAGATCTTGAATGAGATCTTTCAATCGGTGACAATTACTTGTCTTGTGTCCTCTTCCTTGATGGAACTCACAGTGTTCAGTATCTCTCCACCATGCTGGTTTGACTTGAGGCTCATAGTTTGATAGCTTAGGCAGAGTGACCAAATTTTGAGAGAGGAGTTGTCGCAATACTGTTTCAATGGGTTCCCCTAAGGGAGTGTATGTGCGTTTTTGTTTTTGCTGACGAAGTCTTGGTTCATCCTGAGATGTGATGCGACCTTGATTTGTAGGACCATTTGTGTTGTTTTGAGGTGGAGGATTTTGTCCTGCAAATCGCACCACAGGTTGTGCATTTTGGATTATTCGAGCATCCACAACCCCATCATTGACGATATTCTTATTCTTGTTCCAGAAGTTTGGTTTATCACTATTGAAACGCGGGTGAGGACCATCTTTGGGTTCATTAAAGATTTTGATGAGTCCTTTTTTGATGAGTGCCCGTTCACATTTTATACCCTTGGTGATCATATCGTTAAAAGAATCTGTATCTTTGACATCCAGGTGAAATTCCATTTCTTCGTTTAAGTTGGAAATGAAAATTTCCACTAGTTCTCGTTCAGGTAACTGAAGAGAACGTCTGCTAGACATTTGGTGCCATCGTTGCAGGAATACTGAGAATAATTCACCTGGTTTTTGTTTGGTGTTGCATAGATCAGCCATGGTGATGTCGCGTTCAATATTATAAGAGTAATGAGATAGGAACTTCTGGATGAGTTCCTCAAATGTTCTAATGCCACCTAGTAGTCGGGAAAACCATGATGTGGTTGTTCCTCCCAAGCTTTGGGGAAAAAGGCGCATTAGATATGTGTCCTCATAAGCCACTTCAAGACAAGCGGAATGAAATTCTCGGACATGATCACAGGGATCCCCCTTTCCTCTATATTTTTCAAATTTGGGTGTTTTGAACCCGCGTGGAAAGGGTGGCATATAAAGATTCCTATCAAAAGGATATGGACAGATGTCGTTAAGTGAAAATTGATTGGTCTTAACACCACTATGAAGTTGTTGGGCGAGATTCTCGACTTGTTGCCGCAACATCTCCATTTCGTTTGGAGGAGGAGGTGGTGGATTACCTCGAGGAATGTTATATCTGATTTGATTTCTACCCCTTTCCTCCTCATGGCGACTTTGTCTTTCTGATGCTTGTCTTAATTGGGCAAGATCAAAGTCCAAGGGGAGTTTGGCTCCTTCTTGAGCGAGTTTTAAGAAGTGAGCATCTGCGTTGCTCCTTAGTATTTCATCAAATAATCTGTTAAAATGAGGGTTATGTTGAACCCTTTCGATTGTTGAAGGAGTGGGTGTACCTGGGTTTTCATCATTCCCATTTCCTCCAAGTGCTTCTTGAAATTCATTGAGGTTGTCCTCTTCTTCCTCAATTTCTATTTCTCGTTGCCTTGATCGTGATCGGGTTTGAGCCATTTTTGTTTGCAAGTTTGTTTTGAAGTTGATTGAAGATGATGATGAGTGGTGATGAAATGAAAGATTGATTGGTTGGTGATTTTTGTGTTGTATGGGGATCTCTAGCACTTTAAGGTAGATGTAACCGAAATTCCTTCTTTGAATTGCTTGCTTGTTTTGATAAGTTTTGATGTGATAAGGTGCAGAGAAATCTGAGATGTGTTACAGATTTAACTACCTAGCAATGAGAGGATTCACTCATGAACTAGTTTTAACCTGCGTAGATGTGTCTCTTAGGATGAGCTTATCCTAGATGTAGAAACAATCTAAAAAGTGATGTGATGTGTTTGATTTCAAGCAATATCTAAAAAGGAATCTTGGGACAAGAACCTCTCAATGTTTTAAGATTTTTGGGATGGATTGATGATGAAGTGATGATGTATGAGTAAGATGATGGATGTTTTGTTTTCAACTTCAATAAAAACTTTGTGTTACAAATGGAACAAACTCTACCTCTTCCCTTTCAGGTGTTGGTGGCACTTCTCTAGCCGTGTTGTAGGTGATACAGATGTTTGGGAAGAATTTGGGATTAATCTTTCCTCCTTGATTTTTGTGATAACTCAGAGCTCTATATTGCATAAAAGCTCTGCGGTTCAATGATTCTGAATCAAACTCGTTTGTTTTACCTTGAAGTTACAGACGCATGCGATGTAGAAAGACTCTATGTGAGACAAAGATTTGTCTATTGAGATAGAAGAATTTCCTCCTTTTGATCAAAGCCTTTGAGCTTAATGGTCTTCTTTTCAAGGTAATATTCTGATGACAGTTCTTCTTTCGCAAGATGTGAAGAATGGTCATAAATTTTGTCTCTTTGTGTTGTTTGCACTTTGTTTTTGGTATTTTTAGTTGTGTTGACAGATGTTGGATGAATACTTTGTTTTTGGGATTTGATTTTCTGATTTTTCTTTGACAAGAAAACAAAGCAAGCACACAAACACAAGATTGTAGCCTCAAAGGCACAAATGAGTATGGGTCTAGATCAACCCAATCCTTGAACTTGTTTCTGACCCTTCCTTTAGATTTATTTTAAGATGTATTTCCAAAGCCTGAAGTCGGCTCAATTTGCTCTAGGTCTACAAAATGAACACACTTCAAACACTTTTTATCCCTAAGGTCAAATGGCCAGTTGTGATAAATTTAGCCCACATCTTGATATTTCTTCGACTTTGGTACTACATACCTTATGAATCCCACCGTGGCAGGTAAGGATGTGATATACTAAGTCTTGCACGAGCATAACAAATAGATGATCCCTATGATGGGGGAGTCACCACTTTTATCAAGTCACAAGTGACTTTTCAATAAGCTATGTTTCTACTCAAGGAAATATGTATGGTGAGTATCTTGGGAGCAAAACCTTCTATGCTCTTGCACTAAATTGTATCTCAAATATCCTCAATCAATAGAATGGGTGAGCTACTACTTAAAGGTGTTTAGTCATGTTCGATGGCTTTGGACGTAAGTTCATTCTGCAGTGACTCACTTAAGAGCCTTGTAATTGGTGGTGGGGCCCATTTGTCCTTTTGGCCAGTTACACTGTAGGAACAGCTATACCCAAGGCTACAGCTTTCGCTCTCACCTGATTTCTATAGCGGCTCGAAGGATTTACCGCTCGAGGTCGTTCCCAAGAGTATCGATCCCTTGGCAGGCCTCTCTTAAAAAGATAAAATTTGAGCGTTACTAACACTTTTCTCTTGCACCTAGGACCACGAGAGCCAAGGGAGAGGATAGTGTGTGTTAGAAGTAGGACCACTCAACTGACTTTTGTGCACAAGCGTGCCAAACACGAAATTCACTTGTTCTTTTTGATGCTCTGCAAAAAGGATTAGAAAATCTGTTTGATGGCAACACACACAAGAGCACAAGAAACAAACGTTAGTGTTAGCAACAAAAGATTATCCTAAACAGGCATATCAAGAGAGATATTAAGCATGAAATAGAAAGCATATAAACATAAAATGAAATAGCTAATCAAGATGCTCATAGTTGCTCCTCCCTTGTTCCTCTCCTCTCCAAGTCCCAAATGAGTGTAGCTCTCAGCAGCTTTTTGCACTATGGATGCTTATGGAGGATTGAGATTTAATACTAAGCTTCAAATATGAAATGAAAAAGCTAAATACTATGCTAGAGTAGATAGTGATGCTATGAAAAAGCTCTATGCTAATGCCAGTATAACAACAATACTCTAAAATGCTTCTCTCTTTGCTTGAGGAGAAGGGTTCTATTTATAGAAGAAATGGGGAAATGAAGGGTTAAGATTGAATGGTTTAATCAAGGGCCAAGTTTGAAAGTTGGGGATCCATGTGCACAATTGGCACCAATAAAATGGTGACAAGTGTCAACATAGGATTGGGTTGAGAGAAGAGGTTGGAGGCATTAAAGGCCTGAGAAGACCTCATGGTTATCTAGAAGGTAAGGGTCAAGTCTAAATTAAAATTACCCATTGGATTAAGAGTTAATCCAAGGATAAACCTTTGTGCAAATGTTTAAGAGATAATCATGGTCAAAGCATTAATGGCCTGATGAGATCTTTGGGTTGGGTAGAGGTTGAGTCAAAACAAATGTTTTAACCATGTGGGAGGGTTTGAGGTAACCATTAATGGTTATTGGAGACTTTGGGGATTAAGTGGTTGAAGGTTGAAAGCCTTCAATGGTTATCAAAGACTTTGAGGGTTAATTTGTTGAACACACAAAGCATTAATTGCTTTTCAAAGACTTTGGAGTCTTTGAGAAGTGACTCCAATTTGCTTAGGAATGTGACAATATTTAGGGGATGGATTAGGCTAATTAGGAAGGGTTTAGAAGAATCTAGAAGGGGTTTAGGCATACAAGTGGATTTTGTAGGAAAATGCAAGTGGGAGAAATTTTGGTATTTTCAATTAAAATAAAATCATTTATTTCAATTAAATGGTGTAAGTTGAATTTGGATAAATATTTAAATAAATATTAATTTATTTAAATGAGAAAAAGAAGATAAAGCATTTAAAATGCTTGAAGACTTTGAGGGAAACCATTAAAGGCTTGAAGACTTTAAGGAAAACCATTAAAGTCTTAAGAAGACTATAGAAGGAAGCCATCAAGTTTGAAGACTTTAAAGCCATCAAGTTTGAATACTTTAAGGGAAACCATTAAAGGTTTCAAGTGGGTGAGGATAAATAGGATTTTAAATAAATAATTTATTTAAAATAGTTGTGCAACTTGCTTTTGTAGGAAAATACAAGTGGGTGGAGGATAAAGGTGATTTAAATAAATTATTTATTTAAAATAATTGTGCAACTTGCTTTTGTAGGAAAATACAAGTGGGTAGAGGATAAAGGTGATTTTAAATAAATGTTAATTTATTTAAATGTGAGAGGTGGGATTTTGGGGGATTTAAATAAATATTAATTTATTTAAATGTGAGAGAAGATTTAATTAAATAAATATGATTTATTTATTTAATTAATGGTCTGAATTTGGTTAAGTGAATTAAATCAAATAAATTGAATAATTTATTTAATTAATAGGAGAAGAGGGTTAAGATGAATTAATTAAATATTAATTTAATTAATTATTAATTGATGGTTAAATAATCAAATAAATACTAAGTATTCATTTAATTAAGTGGACAGATTTATGTGACTACACTTTTTAATCCAACATTTGCAAAGATGATCTAACTATTTGGAGATGTTGCTCCAACAGCCATGGTGTTCATTTTAACTTCAAAGCAATATGTTTTGTAATCTAGAAGTTGAAAGTCCTGGTCAACTTAATGAAAAACACGATTGCATGAAGGAAAATTTGTTTTTGCCAAAAATAAAGACAAGTGGATTGTTCTTTTTACTGCACCAAAAATTTGAAGTGTGGATTGTGATTTTTAAGTCCCAATTGATGCAAGAAAGAAAGTTTGTTTTGTTGATTTTAAGCACCAAAACAAAATGTATCCCTAACTAGAAAAGAAACAAGTTCTTTTTAAGTTCTTTTTAAGCACTAAATAAATAAAAAAAAATTTTATTTTTATTTTTTTGTTGTGTTGTTAACCTGCACAAAGAAAAGAAACAAGTTAAGAAAATTAATGCTCAAAGGGGGGGCTTCCACAAGCCTAATTCTTGATTTTTCGGTTACAAGTCCATTTGGGCGACACTCTGTCGCAATAGCACTATTCTGTGTTTTTGCAGAAGCGCTGATTTATACGATAGCGCTAGTCTGCGTGAGCAGAAGCGCTAATTTAAACGGTAGCGCTGAAACAAAACAGAATCCCGAGTAGACAAACGCACTGAAAGTATGTCAATAGCGCTGAAACGGGGACAATAGCGCTGAAATGTTGTCAATAGCACTGGAACATTTTCAATAGCACTATATTAGTGTCAATAGCGCTAAAAAAATCATTGCAAAAGCGATAAAACGCGTTCAATAGCGTCGAAGCGCAACCTGTGTGGCAATTTCAACAAGAAAAATGTTAATTTCAAAAAAAAATCATCAGAAGGTTGCGTGTTCGATTCACGTCGGGTTCACCAAATGATGCCCTCCTAAATGACACAATGTTAGTTCAAGATCAATCAACACAAAACACACAAGACGTTAGCGTTAACCAATCAAAAACATATGAAGGCATTCCAAGAGAGACACTAAAAACATGCTAATGAATCTAACTAAAGAAGTAAGACAATGAGATATCTCCAACTATCTCTCAAAATGATATTAGCTCCTTTCTCCCTTGTTCCTCTCCTCTCCAAGTTCCAAAATAGTGTAGCTCTCAGCAGCTTTTTGCACTATGGATGCTTATGGAGGATTGAGATTGTAGTATAGCTCCTAAACATGAAATGAAAAGCTAATAGTAATGCTAAAATGATGTATTTTAACCAAAAGACAAAAGATTAGATTGTTTATGCTAAAATGCTCTCTAAAATGTCTATAGTCTAAATGCATACAAGTTTTTAGGATCTGGATTATGAAGGAATGGGCTCTATTTATAGGAAAAATGGAGCAATGGATGGTTGAGATTGAACAATCTCAACAAGGGTCAGGATTGAATGATTTCAAATCCATGTGAGGGCTTTCAACCCAATCCCAGGATGACAAGTGTCAATGTGAGATAGGTTGAGAGGAGAGGGAATAAGCATTAAATGCCTGATCTGACCTTGGGATTTTAGAGTCAAGGTTGGTTGAATGAATAAACTCTTTATTCAAAGAATAAAGCTTTTATCCAATGGATAAATTCTTGTGCAAATGTGAAATGGATGAATATGGTCAAACAATAAATGTTTGGGGAGACAAGATTGAAATAACCATAAATGGTTATGTAAGAGACATAAATGGTCATGTAAGAGCCATTAGTGGTCTTGGAAGACTTTGGGGGTTAATTTGTTGAACACACAAAGCATTAAATGCTTTTCAAAGACTTTGGAGTCTTTGAGAAGTGACTCCATTTTGCTTAGGAATGTGACAATAATTAGGGGATGGAGTAGGCTAATTAGGAAGGGGTTAGAAGAATCTAGAAGGGGATTAGATTTTGCAAGTGGATTTGGTGGGTGAGGGAAAATAGGATTTTATTAAAATAAAAATCCATTTATTTCAATAAATGTGTGCAAGTTGCATTTGTAGGAAAATGCAAGTGGGGGGAGGATAATGATTTAAATAAATGTTAATTTATTTAAAAGAGGAATAGGGGGATTTTCATTAAATAAATAGATTTTATTTATTTAATTGATTGGGAATTTGATTTAATGAATTAATTAAAATAAATTGAATAATTTATTTAATTAATAGAAGAATGTTTGGGGATGAATTAATTAAATATTTATTTAATTAATTGATGGCTAGTGGATTTTTAATCAAATAAATACGAAATATTCATTTAATTAAAATGGACAGATTTGTGTGACTACAATTAGTAATAGTCAAGGGTGATGATTAGAAGAATTAATTAATTTAACCAAGTAATTAAAGAATTACATGATTAAACAGACGAATAATTAGTGTAGGATTGATGAGGCATTTTTAGGTGTCTACAAAAGGCAAATAAATTTTGCTTGGTCCTATGTAGACATGCCAGGACTTGATCCAAATCTTATCATACACCATCTCAATGTAGATCCAAAAGAAAAATGAGCTACGCAAAAGCTAAGGAAGATGCATCCACATATCGCTCTCCTTGTCAAAACAGACCTAAAGAAACTATTAGATGTGGGTTTCATAAGACTTGTCGCTTATCCAGAGTGGGTCTCAAGCATTGTACCAGTGTCAAAATTGGATAAAAGCATAAGAGTTTGCACTGACTTCAGATATTGGAACAAAGCATGTCCCAAAGATTACTTTCCATTACCAAACATTGATATAATTGTAGATTTATCAACAAGACATGAAATATTCTCCTTAATGGATGGATTCTTGGGGTACAATCAAATAAAAATTTCCCTTGAAGATCAGGAGAAGACAAAATTCACTTGTGCATGGGGTACTTATTATTGGAATGTCATGCCATTTGGGCTTAAAAATGCAGGAGCAACTTATCAAAGGGCCATGACAACAATTTTCCATGACATGACGCACACATTAATGGAAGACTATGTGGATGACATACTTGCAAAATCTCATACAAGGAAAGAACACTTGAAGATCTTGGGATAGATCTTTGACATGCTTGAGCAATATCAGTTAAGGTTGAACCCAAGTAAATGTGCATTTGGAGTTACCTCTAGAAAAATTCTTGGGTACATTATATCAGCTCGTGGAATCGAAGTAGACCCTGAAAATGTTAAAGCTATCATGGAGATGGAGTCACCTAAGAACATAATCCAGTTGCATTCTCTACAAGGGAGATTGCAGTCAATGAGAAGATTAATTTCTTAGCTAGCTGATAGATGTCATCCCTTCACTCACTTATTACACAATAATATTCCATTCAAATGGGATCGTAAATGTGAGGAAGCTTTCATGCAAATCAAAGAATATCTGATGAATTCTCCAGTATTGGTATCACCGATCAAAGGGAAACCATTGTTTCTTTACATCTTAGCGACAAATGCATCACTAGGAGCTCTCTTAGCACAACATGATGAAGAAGGAAAAGAAAGAGCAGTATATTACATTAGCAGAACACTTGTAGGCTATGAATTAAACTACACATCAGCTGAGAAGACATGCTTAGTAGTTGTATTTGCAACTCAGAAATTGCAACATTATATGCTGACTCATTATGTGAAATTGATAGCAAAAATAGATCCATTGAAGTATTTTCTAAGCAAGCCAACATTGCTAGGTAGATTGGCCAAATGGGTTATGATACTAAGTGAGTTTGACATAGAATATGTTGATAAAAGAACTATCAAAGGACAAGTAATTGTTAATTAATTGGATGAAGTACCCCTGCAAGATGACACACCATTACACATTGAATTTCTTGATGCAGACATTCTGATAGTTAGCACAAATTTTTGGGAGTTATACTTTGATGGCTCCTATACACATCATGGATCAGGTGCAAGAATCTTGTTCATAACACCTCAAGGCCACACAATTCCAAAATCATATAGAAAATGATTCCCATGTACAAAAAACACTGCAGAGTATGAGGCATTAGTTATTAGGATCAAAATGGCCATTGAATGGAACATCAAGGAATTACATGTTTATGGAGATTCACAACTCATAATCAACAAATAAAATGATGATTATCAAACCAAGGATGACAAGTTGATGCCCTATAAAAAGTTGGTTGAAGATTTTAAAGAGCACTTTGAAGAAATATCATTCACTCAAAGCCCAAGGAATGAGAATAAAGTAGCAAATGCAATGGCTACAATAGTATCTCTTTTGTAGACCCAAGAGAATCAACAACGTTATGAATTCCTGGTGGAAGATATCTTGCATCCTACTATTGAATCCCAGAACACCCACATGATTTGCCACATATCTAGAACCGATCAATCCTTATATATCCAAACTTATTGATACTTGAAGGAGAATATCCTTCCCCCAGACCTATCCCGCAATCATAAAAGAAATTTTATCTATCAGTCATCTCATTATACTATCATTTTTTATAATTTATATAGATGAGGTCTAGGTAGAATTCTATTGAGGTGTCTCAGAATTTGAGAATGTTCTCAATGAAGTCCTCGAAGGTATTTGTGGTACGCACTCAAGTGGCTTAACGTTGGCTAAGAAACTCATCCAATTAGGGTACTATTGGCCTACTATGGAGAGAGATTCATTTACATATGCCAAGAAATGCAAACAATGTCAGATCCATGGGAATCTCATCCATGCACCAACACAAGAACTGCATCCTATGGCAGGATCATGTTCATTCTCTCAATGGGGACTTGACCTAGTGGGTAAGATAATCGCTTCATCTTCTAATGGACATAAGTTTATTTTGATTGCAACATAGTATTTCACTAAATGGATTGAAGTAGTGCCTTTGACAATGGTGACAGGAAAGCAAATATCATCATTCATCTTGAACTACATAATCTGTCGCTATGGTGTCCCTATGACCATCATCACTGATAATGGGAGGCCATTTAAGAATCAAGATGTGAAGGAACTATGTGAGCGATTCCATATCCAACATAGTTTTTTGACACCATATTACCCACAAGAGAATGGTCAAGCTGAGGCATAAAAAAAAACAATCGTTAAGAGCCTGAAGACGATGGTTAATGAAGTTGGTAGAGACCAACATATTCAGCTAAATCCTTCTCTATGGTCATACCGAACTAGCATTCATACACCAATGAGGGCAACTCCATATTGCCTTGTGTATGGATCAGAAGAAATATTACTAGTAGAAGTAGATATACCTTCTCTAAGGGTGTCCTTGAAAGGTCTTATACCAGAGGAAGAACAACGAGTCTCTAGGCTTCAAGTACTTGAACTAATTCAGGAATGTCACCAAAATGCTTCAGATCACTTAAAAACATACCAACAGAGGATGGCGAGAAGTTACAACCACAGAGTTAAGCCACAATTTTTTTAGATTGGAGATCTAGTCCTAAGAGGAAATCCACGCAATCAACAAGATCGAGAAAAGAAAGGCAAATTTGAGCCAAAATGGTTGGGTCCCTTTATTGTGGTAGCAACACATGGTTCAGGAGCATACAAATTATCTATACCAGAAGATGATTGGTTCGATGAGCCTATCAATACTATGCATATGAAGAAATTCTATGCTTAAAAGTATTAGCATAAATAAATAAATAAATAAAATAGTGAAAAAGCAAAAAAAGTCTAAAGATCAGAAAAGCGGCAAAATTCCTAAAAAGCATAAAGAGAAAAATAAAAAAACAGTGAAAACAATGTAAAACAACGAAAACAGTCAAAAAATCAAATATATGGAAAAAAATGCAATAAATTTAGATGGTGAAAACCTAGTAAATAGGCGCTATCTGAAAGTGGGTTCTTCCATTTATGAGATCACTTTGCTCATCTCTCCATCCATTTATTTGAACCATTAGTAGGAAATTTACAACTTATCAACAATTATCAATCTTTGACATACTTAGTGTAGTCACTATCTTGGATTTTATCAGAGTCAATCATATCTGCATCACATCCCACCATGGTCTGGGTTATCCTTTGTATATCCATCATAAAGTTTGTTTCCGTTGGAGGAAAAATCCTAAAACCTTTGCTGAGGGCATCTTTAAAAGCTTTGAAAAATCCAAAAACATTCAAAAACATAGAAAAAACCAAAAATACCTAGGGTTTTGAAATAGACGACGAGCAACAAGGCAATGAAGATCAAGACATTTGTAACAATGAAACTCAGAATACAAATATTCAACCAACAAGTAATAAAGGATTATCAATGATCATTCATCATGATGATTATATCAGTTAATGACTATGAGAACATATGTGCAATATACATGATTCAATGTTTATATCTTAATTTTTGCTAATCATGTACCCTATGCAACTCGATGATGTCCATGACTAGAGGAGCTATGATGGGGCATGCATATTTTCTTTGTTTGTTGTCTACGGTTTATCTTTTAATAATGTATGTACTCATCTAAGTATATGATTGGCACAAGGTCATGGAGGATGTATCGAGTCGTGCATGAAAGGGGACAATCCTTGTCTGTTCTGCAAGAAATACTCAGGTCAACTTGGTTCATCATATCAAGTTGCTTGTATTAGCTTGCTATATCAAAATCCATGTAAGAAGTAATCAGGTCAACTTGAATAATTATGTCAAGTTGCTTGTATTTTCTTACAAAAATTTAAAATCTCAATGATGAAATCAAGCACTGTTACAAGAAAGCATGTGAGGAATGGAAATATCATTTAAGTTAGATAATTTTAGATTAGTGTCATTCTCATTCGCATTATAAGCATTCATTGTCAGTTGCATTATAAGCATTTCATCCCAATTTATTTGAAATCAATAGTTGAAATAAAGATTGAGTATATTTGGACAAACAAAAACAATTCGCACTAATCATATTAAGTTGCATTCAATTATTTAGGTTCATTTAATCTTTCAATCATTAGGTTTGCATGTTATCATAATCATCATAATTCATCATTCATCATTAATTAGTTGCATTCATTTTAATTTCATTAGGATTGCATTAGTTTGAATAGAGTGCAATTTGCATTGATCATATCATTATTAGTTGCATTAGGTTCATTTATCATTATCAATTTCGCATCTAGTTATCATTAGATCCTATAGAATCATTTATGCATTAGGTTCATTTAATTGCATTTTTGCATTTAGATTCATTAACCATATTATTACATCATTATTATTAATATCTAATCATCTAATTATCATAGGAATTTACATTATCATCTATAAACATCATATTGTATCCAAATCATCAAATCAAAATGAAATTCATCTCATTAGTATCATTTCATCATCATATGCATGTACATCATGGAATAGAAATAAACATCCATTGCATAAGTCATCATTATAAGAATTTTCATATAGATCATTGCATTTAGTCATTTAATTTAAGCATCATAGAATCATTTTCCTATATATCATGTAAATCATAGAAACATCATCATCATATAGATCATATAATCATAGGTAACATCATTTCATAAAGATCATCATCATATCATAGAAGCATATAGATCATTATAACATCATAAAACATAAATAAAAAAAGAAAAGAAAAGATCATCATAACATCATCATCATCATCATCATCATCATCATCATCATAGTATTATGCATAATAATCATCAATTAAAGCATCATATAAAGTTCATGTCTACATATCATCATGAACATAAAAAATTCCAAGTATACAATGATATCACAAAGAAATAATCAATAAAATACAATGTCCCATGATACAAATCAAGTCTCAAAAGATATAAATCAAGGGTGTCTAGTGACACTGCTGCCTGAATCTGTCTGTCTCTATGGAGGTGGATGAGAACATCCACTAGATGGTCCTGCTCCTCGATCCCTATCTCTATCCTTCTGAGAAGGCCCCATAACCCCACCATTGTTGGTATCCATCCTTCCTGGTAACTAGGTGGTTGCATAACTCCCTGCTCTCTGGCTCTTTGAGACTATATCCTAATATAATCTCTGCCAATGCGTAGTCTGCTTCCCAACCTAGAATAATTCTCTGATAGTATTGACTAAGAGTGCACCAGAACCAACCTCCTATTTATGATCAAGTGTACCCTTTGCATCTCAGAATTTCCTCAATGCTTTATCTCTCTCAAGGGTGAGAGCCTGTACTTGTGCTCTTAGGTGATCAATCTGGGCTCTAAGATCATCCATAGTCTCCTGTTGAGGTGCATACTACATAGCCTCATCACCACCCACCTCTCCTACCTCTCCACCAACAGGAGTCTGACCCTGTGTGGATCTCATGATCCGTCGATGAATCAGTGGCAAATGGTCCTCTAAATCCTCCTCGTCCTCATCCTATCTTCCGTGTGGTGCTATGACCCTAGGATCTGGATGGATCTAACTAAAATCAATCCCTCTCCCCCAACCTCTGTCTGATCCACCGCCTCTACCCAATCCAGGATAGGGTAGTCCCCTCACTGATCCAATCCTACCAGTGCCTTTTCCTGTATCCCTCCCTGCATGCCTCCCACCAAACCAACCTGCATCTCTACCTACCATAGGAAATGGTCCCCCTATCCTGCCAATCTGACCAATTTGTCCAAAAGGTCCTCCACGGACTCTATCCCTGCCTCTTCTCCATCCTCGTCTCCCTCCGCAACCATCCCCACCCTTATCCCATCGTCTCCTCTAGCCCTCTTATCTTTTTCCTTGCTATTCTTTCAAATAGAATTGAGAGCATTAAAAAGATTTTTGACAATAATAGAATTTTTATACATCTTCTTGTTCACACGAATCTTCAATTTGGCTAGCAATGGTCTCATCTTATGCATCTTTAGAAATTGAACAAATAGTTGGCATTTCTTGGTCAATGTCTTATTGTTAAAATATTGGTTGAAAAGTTATGTAGCCCACAATCGAACACTTCGTGTTGACCTCTTGCCTTCAAGATTGTCAATAATGTTCTCATCAATTTCAAGTAACCATTTTGGGGTTCTTCAAGGTCTTGAATTTGGAATTTGTCTTTCGTCCATGAGAGGGTCTTCATTTCTCATGTAATTCGGTGTTACATATTGTTCACTTGGTTGAACAATTCCACCTCCAAAGTCAAAATTTTCACCTTCATTGTTGATATTTTCACATTCAGTTCCCACTATAGGTGTTTAAAAATGGTCAATGCTTGCGATGCCATACTCTAACATGTCTGCGTGGCCCTATTTTAGGGTTTTCACATCTCATTGACATTTCTTCTAGGTCACGCACTTGATCTTTATCATTTGTCAACATATTGGCATTCCTTTACATTTCTTCCTCTTTCAATTGCGTTTCTTGAATTTTCAATTAGGTCTTCTCGACATCATCATGAATTTCAAGCTTTGGTCATTATCAATCTTTATCGTATCAATTGGACATTGTCAACCCTTCGCCAAGTCAAATTAGGATTTTTGTCCTCAATCTTTATCATTGTCAATCATTTTATCATGTCCATTGGACATTGTCAACCCTTCTTGATGTCGAATTGAGGTTTTCCCCTTGATCTTTGTCGTATTCAACCAATATTTGATCTATTATCAGTCATTTTGGATCATTTTGCATCCTTGTCAATCATCAATTTTCAATTCCTTATCAATTTGTGACTAATTTGTCATTGGTCTTTTGTCATTCGATCTTTATCAAGTCGACCATTTTATCAATCTTTGATTGATTTGTCATCGATCTCAATCAATCATCATTTCTTGTCAATTTCGATCGATTAGTGATTGGTCCTCATCAATTGGCACATATCAATTTTATCCTTGGTCAGTTATTGATCAATTTATCATTGATCCTTGTCAACCAATGTCAACACTTTATCAATTATCGATTCTCATCATTTAACCAATGATCGAATCAACCTTACATTAATTCATTCTAATCTTTTCATGACCTAATCAACATCCTTTCATCTCTAATTTTCTCGTAGGGTTTTATGATTTATTCATCTAATCCTATTCATCATTTCCTAGAACTGTACCAGGATTAGACATATATCTGGACAAAACTCCCATTGCTTGGGCAATATATGGTCTAGTAAAGACAATAGCATACATTAAACTTCCAATTGCACTTTGGTAAGGCACTCTGCTCATGTCTTCCATCTCTGATGGGGATGTAGGACAACTTGCAACAGATAATTTTGTTCCAACTGTAAAAGGAACACACAATGGTCTACAATCTTGCATGTTGAACCTCTGTAACATTGAATTCACATACTTACTCTGGCCTAGCCATAGCTTTCTGTTCAATCTATCTCTTTTACTTTCCATCCCAAGAATGTGTTTTGTTGCACCAAGATCTTTCATTTCAAATTTAGCAAGGAGTTGAGACTTAAGTTTTGAAATCATAACTTTCTCTTTACCAATGAATAACTTATCATCAACATACAATGCAATGTACATGAAATGATCACCATCAGATTTATAATAAACACAGTGATCTGATTTAGAATGCTCAAATCCCAGTCTCAACACATATGTATCAAATTTCTGGTACCACATCCTAGGACTCTGTTTGAGGCCATACAAGGTTTTATTTAATTTACAGACCAAATTACCTTTACCTTTCACCACATAGTGATCCATCTATGTCATATAAATATCCTCCAAATCACCATGAAGAAGCAGTTTTCACATCCATTTGCTCAACTTCTAAATCATAAGTAGCAACAATTGAAAGCAAAAATATAATGGATGCCATTTTTTCAACATGAGAAAATATCTCACCATAATCAACACCCTCAACCTAAGAGTAGCCTTTTGCAACCAACCTCACTTTATACTTTTCAATGCTCCCATTTGAACCAATCTTTTTCTTGAAAACCCATTTACAACCAACAGGTTTTTGTCCTTCAGGAAATGGTACAAGATCCCATGTATCATTCTTTCTAAAGGCTACCATTTCTTCTTCCATAACAATCTTCTAGGATTTTGTATCATTCATACCTTATGCCTCTTCTATAGATTCTAGTTCATCCACATTAGTATTCAAAGCAAAAATACATCTCCAATCATTAGATGAATACCTTTTAGGTGGTTGTCTATGTCTTGTAGACCTTTGAACGAGATGCATTGGAGGTTCTTCCTCCTCTTCTGATTACTTAGAGGTAGACGAGCTCTCCTCAACTTCTTGCCTATCTAGGAGTCTCAATTCAATTCTTTCAGGTGTAGAAGGAAATTGAATCACATCTTCCTTTTTAGTCTATTTTGGTTGCAATGTAACAAAAGGAGACTTAATTTCTCTAAAAATAACACTTCTACTATGAATTACCTTTTGTGCAATAGGGTCCCAAAGCTTGTATCCTTTCACACCATAAATGTACCCGATGAAGATACATTTCACAACCTTGTTCTCCAACTTCATTCGCTTCTCCTTTGGCACATGTGTATATGCCTCACAACCAAAAACTCTAAGATGTATCAATGAAGGCTTGTGACCCAACCATGCTTCGATAGGCATTTTATCAACAAGAGCAGATATAGGAGACTTGTTAATCAGGTAGGAAGTAATGGCAACAACTTTAGCCCAAAAAATTTGTTCTAGACTAGCACCACATAGCATACTCCTAGCCTTCTCCATCAGTGTCTTGTTCATTCTTTCTACAACTCCATTCTACTGTGGAGAATATGGAGTTGTCTTCTATCTATTAATGCCATAATGTTTATATAATCTAATAAATCATTAGAGAAAAATTCACCGCCATTGTCAATCCTCAAACATTTAATTTTCTTTCTAGTCCGCAACTCAACCATTGCTTTAAATTATTTAAATCGACTGAAAAATTTAGATTTACTCTTGTAGCGTCCTAAAATTGTGACACTTGCAATTTCGACTGCATTTGGGTCTTCACGATGGCGGCGCAATGTTGATCCTGATTGGAGACCCCGAAACCTGATTACGACACCAAAAACTGCATTTTTTAGCACCCTGGCCTGATCCTCCTTGCAAGTACACATAACATACAACATACATTACACCTTCGCATGTAAGAATACAAACATTCTTACAACAAGGTATCAGTACTTGTTTACATTACAAACATTTACATTTACAACATTCTCATTTCTTGGTTAATTCCAAAACCGGGGTTTGACCTAAAGGCAAACCCCTAATCCCTAACCCCCCAATCGTCCTCTCTTTTCTATGTGTAGGTTACAGGTACGCGGTTGTAATTGAAGATATGGAATCCTTGTGTAGAGACGAACAGATCCCCCTTCGTTTTGCAGATTTTTTGGAGGACCGTGTGCACGTCGGGTGCCATCGTCCCGTCAACTTTCGCCCGAATTTGTAGAACAACATCATCTTGACATTTTACTGCTAATTCTAGGTCCGCAGCTTCATCCCGTATCCCTATGTCTGTTTATAAGCGAATCTTTCTTACTTTACATGCATTCCTAGTTCAATCATTCTATCTACATTCTTTACAAAAGAGGGTATCCTTGATGTCTCAGCCCTTGAAACTCATTTAGAATCCAATCCTGCATTGTGTGGGATTGGATCTTGTGGGTTTCAACCCCTCTTTTGAATGTAAAGTCCCTCCTAAGTGAAAACCATCAATCCTAGTGACCCCCTTTCTCCTTGGAGTGGGGGAGAACACCTAGGGTTCGATTTTCCACTTTACATTTTGGTGAACCTGACGTGAACATCCTAATTCTGATTATTCATGGTTAGATCTGAAAAATTTGCTCCCTTAATTACATTTCCATGTTTGATCTTTTGCAAATTTTAGAGGTTAATTGCATAAAAACCCTAAAATTTTCTTTTTAGTAATTGAGCTTGTGAAATGTTTAATTGTTAATGCTTGTTTTAGATCTACCCTTCTATTGCAAATTGTCAAATCATATCTGTGCTTTAATTTTGAAAATTAAGTGGTTAAGTGTTAAAACCCTCTTGATTCAGCCTTTGACTGATGATTTCACTGATCAAAACACTTCCAAATCGGCTGTAACTTTGGATTCCGCAACAAAATCATAATATCTCTCATCCCTGAAAATTTGGAAAAAAGTTGCGAGGATCGTGTGCACCCTGAGCGCCATTGTCCCCGACATTTTTTCTGAAATTTTGGGAGCTAGATCTTACTGTATTTTTCTGCTAAAATCCAGAATTTTGGCTGATTTCATCAATTCTAACACTTTCAAAATTAAAGTCAAAGTTGGTCTAGCGATTGCTTGGATTAAGGCTTCTAATCATTCAAAAATTGTTGAAACTGAAATTCATGTCAAAATTGTGCTTCTTACTATCCTAAATCTGAAAAGTGTGTTGGCATTCATTCGAAATTTCAGTGCTTTATTCAAATTTTTGCAGTTTGTGACTTTTGAAATTAAATGTTTAATTGCAACAACCTTGATTTCCACTTTCAAAATTGAATTTTGCATGAAATTGAGTCAATTTTTAAATTTCAAAACCTGCATTGCTTTTAGTATTCCCTCTAAAATCATAAAATTCAAAATTTCAGTTTCCCTCTCTTTTTCAAAATTCAAATTTTGCATTTTTCAACAATCTTGGTAGGGTTCAAATTTGAGATTGCAACTTTAATTTGGCCTATCTACAGATCGTAAAATCACTCAATTTTTTCAGATTAGCTTTAAAATCATCATAACTTTCATCCCTGAAAATTTTGAAAAAAGTTGCGAGGACCGTGTGCACTCCGTTCACCACGGTCCCGGACATTTTTTCTGAAATTTCAAGAGATTGTCCTGATTGTATTTAACAGCTTAAATTTAGGAGGTTGGCTGATTTTATTGAAATTTGCTACCTCTAAAATTCAAAATCTTCTCTCTCCCTAGTGCATGAGTTTTACAACAATAAGCCCTACTTACACTATTCCCATTAGACGAAGCCTTAGAATTAAGTCTTTCCAAGGTTTAATTTCCGAGGAGATGGAACCTAATTTGAATGGCCTTTTTAACAAGGACACGGGTAATTCCTCTAATCCTCCTAATGATGAAGAAGCTCTCCATGAGGTTTCCGAAGAACAACTTTCGAAATTGGATAACCAATTTGACGATTTTCGACAATGGATGTCTCAAGAATACCCCGATAGTCAATCTCTTCCCTTAATTGAGGGTCTAAAATGTATGGTTCGAAATGATAAGAATGGAATTGATATTTTGTGTGGTATTGCACACATTGTGGATTCGAATGTGATGCCTATGAAGAGTTGTGCCGAAACTTTGGGTTATACACAACCTCCTACTCAAGACAATCATTCTATCCCTTTGACAACTTCTATTGCTAGTATACCTACTTTTACATCAAACATAATGACTACTTCAATACAAGACATTTCACCTATGATCACAAGTCATGGGGGCAATCCTTCTTCTTCAATTAACCCTCTTCCTTCATTTAATCTGACTTCTTCATTCATTCCTTCAATAAGTGTTCCTATTACATCTCCACAAATGAACCTGGCACAAGGGGGCAATTCATTTAATCATTCCATTCCTCCTTGTAGTGTTCCTCCTTTCCAATCATCTCCTATGACTAACTATCATAGTGTCCCGCCACCTTACTCTCAATCAATACCTTCTTTCAATAACATAATACATCCTTCACAATCTAACACATCTAATATGAACTCTTCGACTGAAGCGACCATTAACAATCTTGCACAAACTGTCTCTTCTTTACAACAACAAATTGCCTCTATGAATCAATCTAAGTTTAGTGTGCCCACATTTGATGTGGCGAGCCCACTTTCTCTTGACATTGTTCGAGCTATTCCCCCTAAGCATGTTGAACTCCCACAATTGGAGCTTTACAATGGTAAAGGTGATCCTCTAACACATGTTAAGACCTTTCAAACAATATGTACCGATTTTGCTCATGACCAGAGGTTGCTTGCAAAACTGTTTACTAGAACATTAAGAGACAAGGCTCTACAATGGTATTGCTCATTGCCTTCATATTCTATTACTTCTTTCCAACAACTTGCAAATGCTTTTATTCAACAATTTCAAAACAATATAAGTCCTAAAGTTACTTTGATTGATTTAATGCATTGTAAACAAGGTGTTAAAGAAAAAGTGACTGATTTCATTGGTAGATATAAGCATTTGTATGCTCAAATTTCTTTTTCAGTACCCGACAATGATATTCAAAGAATATTTATTTCTAATTTACAAAAAGATATTAGAGAGAAACTTCTATTTTCTGAGTTTACTTCTTTCCAACAGTTGTGTGCAACTCTTCACAATTATCAACTGACTGTGAGTCAAATGGAACAAGCAAATCCTATGGCTCTGAGTGATACGGGTGATAGTAGTCAACAACCATTTGGGAAGTTTAAACCGAATAGAGAGTCCATTAAATTCAATGAAAACATCATCAACAACAATGTGAATGCAGCATCAGGTGTGCCTCCTATTTCTAAGTTTTTCAAGAAAGAAAGAAAGTTTACTCCTTTGAATGAATCACTGCATAGTATTATGAATAAGTTATTGGAACAAAATGTGCTTACTCTTCCTCTTATAAGGCAAATAGATCCTGCAAAGATTAATTCACCCTATTTTGATAACAAATCTTTTTGTCAATTTCATCGTCAACCTGGGCATGATACTGAAAAATGTTTTGCTTTAAAGGGTAAAATTCAAGATTTGATTGATAATAATACTATCTCTGTTTCTGGTGTGAATGATAAAGGCAACACATCTGTAGCTCCTCCTGACCAAAATCTTCAGATTTTTACTGATCCATTACCTTCTCATACCTCTAATGCGATTGATACTAATGATTCCTCTGTCTCACCTGATGATCTTGTGTCTATGACTCCGAATGTGATTAACTTTGTAGAGCAGCAGAAAATCCCTAAAGAACCTTCCATCACATTTGATTCTAGTGAAACTATCAGGGCACCTAATGGTCCTTTATATATAGTTGCAAAAGTCAAGAACACACCTTGCCGTGGAGTGCTTATTGATCCTTCTTGCATGGTTAATATCATTACTGAAGAATTTCTTTTTACTTTGCAATTGAATCAAGTGATCTATGACGAAAAAAATGTGGTTGTGAAACTATTTGATGCATTTTCTTCTCCTGCAATTGGTTCTATTACATTACCTATTGAGGTCCATAATAAATCCCTTGATGTGAACTTTGCTATTATTCCATCATCTGAACAATTTCATGTGAAGCTAGGCTATCCTTGGCTATCTTCCATGAAAGCTATTGCTTCACATATTCACAAGTGTTTGAAATTTCCCCATAATGGTGAAGTTGTTACTGTCAATCATAGTCTCTTTAAACCAGCTGAAAGAACTTCTAGCATTCCTATTGATTATTTCTGGCCTAAACAATTCCAATCTCTTCCACCGCGAAGTGATCATCTTTTCAAATCTTATCAAAAGTGGAAAAAAGATATGATCCTATCTCTAAGTGAACCTAGAACACCCAAGCTTGATATTCCTATCGTTCTTGAGAAGGAAGTTCTTCCTTTGAAAGATAAAACTAATGTCTTTCCTCAAGAAGATTCCCAACCCATCCCTATGTCTATGCCTAATAAACTTTCTAAAAGTAGACCTATACCTCCTCGTCATGATGGACTTGGTCTCCTTCCTAAACCAGATATTCCTTCTTTATATGGAGCAGTGAACCCTCCTTCCTCTTATAGAGAGAAGAGACCTTCTTCTTCTCCTATTGTCCAACCTAAGAGATCACAACCCAAACACCCAAGTGATAAGGATGAGAACAGTCCTCCTCCTCAATCTTCTCAACTTCCTACTAAGACTAGACAAAATCGTTCTGCACGTGAACGCCAACGAAAGCGTCGTCTTAGTGCTCAGGCAACTGCTTCTCAAACTTTGCAATCTCCAGAAACACCCTCAGCTAGCATTATTCCATTTTCTCCTCAGCCAAAAATTGAGCCAAAATCTCCTAAACATAAGGTGCATGATGGTCTTGATCCTGTGCAAGTTAAAGATCCTATTTTTATAAATCTTGATGATGATATAGATGGAAATGTTATTCATGATGAAAATGTTACTCTTCTTGCTTTTGATAGTGAATATGAATATGTTGATGTTGATAACCATTTATCTAACGAATTTTCTAAAGCACTTATCCTAGCTCCTAGACAAGAACAACGTGGCTTGGAACATGAACATAGCCCTTGTTTGGATCTTGTGATAGCTCCATCTGCTGTGTTGGATGTTCCTCCTCTAGCGTGTTCCCTACCTTCCCGAAAAATTGATCAGCAAGATCGGGGGGTAGATGACATGCTAGACTAGTTCATTAGCATAGCAGACTCTTTCCTCCTCCCTATTGTTACTTCTTCTATGTGTTATTCTCATTCTTCTATTTGTTGTCCTTAGTGTTGTCTACTTGAGGACGATGCAAAACATTGAGATCTCTTTTGGTCTCTCTCATGTTGACTCAAAAGACACATGTGTTCCCTTCTTCTAGGTGACCTTCCTTGATTGGAGAATGAAGAACAATTATGCATACATACATATGATATACAAGAATTATCATACAGTATACTGACCCCAAGGAAAGCGAAGTCACCTCGTGCTTTGTGTTTTGTGTCTATTATCCTTGGGCTTATCTCACACTTGGGGGCTAAATCCTTGTGATAACGTGCTCCTTTCCTTCTCATTTTCTACATGTATCACTACCTTAAAGAAATCACCCCCGATGAGGCATGTGCGATCGCTTTAACATAGGGGGGCATACACCCCGTTCATATCTCTTCAAGATACTTGAGAATTTCTTGACAAATTTTGCTTTGCCTTGAAAATTTTTGATATCTTTCTGGCATGACTCATAGTGAGGGAACCTTACTATTGACAGTCATGGTTCTCCCTCGTGATCTTCCCTTTTACTTTGTCAATCAAAGCCGTAAGATCCTTAGTCCACTGGGGGCTTGGTATATCTTGCCTTCTTGACGTGGTGAAAGTTTTTCAATGTTGTTTCCTTGTACTTTATCGAAAGTATGGGCGTACGCTTATACTCTCGCTAAAGTGGGGGCTAAATGTAGCGTCCTAAAATTGTGACACTTGCAATTTCGATTGCATTTGGGTCTTCACGATGGCAGCGCAATGTTGAACCTGAATGGAGACCCCAAAACCTGATTACGACACCAAAAACTGCATTTTTCAGCACCCTAGCCTGATCCTCCTTGCACCCTGCTGTCCCGGGAGGTGGGACCATGGCACCCAGCGCCCTGGTCCTTGGCCCTATTTTGGGCCCGGTCTCTTTTGGGCATCGGGTCTTTAAGTTTGCAATTCGGGAAATATTGTTTCCTGGTCGCCCTAAGGTTGAAAAAATTAGTCTACCAGCCCTAATTGACAAGTATATAAACTACATTTCCCCTCTCAAAAGAGGAGGAGGAGATATATGTGAAAAGAGGCGGAAGCGATATTCAAACATTCAAACATTCAAGCATTCAAGCATTCCTTCAAGCAATTGAGCATTTTAAGTCTCCACTCAAGGCTAAGTGTTGCATTCAAGACAAGGATTCAACCATTGAAGAGGAGATCACCTACACATAACATACAACATACATTACACCTTCGCATGTAAGAATACAAACATTCTTACAACAAGGTATCAGTACTTGTTTACATTACAAACATTTACATTTACAGCATTCTCATTTCTTGGTTAATTCCAAAATCGGGGTTTGACCTAAAGGCAAACCCCTAATCCCTAACCCCCCAATCGTCCTCTCTTTTCTATGTGTAGGTTACAGGTACGCGGTTGTAATTGAAGATCTGGAATCCTTGTGCAGAGACGAACAGATCCCCCTTCGTTTTGCAGATTTTTTGGAGGACCGTGTGCACGTCGGGTGCCATCGTCCCGTCAACTTTCGCCCGAATTTGTAGAACAACATCATCTCAACATTTTACTACTAATTCTAGGTCCGCAGCTTCATCCCGTATCCCTATGTCTGTTTATAAGCGAATCTTTTTTACTTTACATGCATTCCTAGTTCAATCATTCTATCTACATTCTTTACAAAAGAGGGTATCCTTGATGTCTCAGACCTTGAAACTCATTTAGAATCCAATCCTGCATTGTGTGGGATTGGATCTTGTGGGTTTCAACCCCTCTTTTGAATGTAAAGTCCCTCCTAAGTGAAAACTGTCAATCCTAGTGACCCCCTTTCTCCTTGGAGTGGGGGAGAACACCTAGGGTTCGATTTTCCGCTTTACATTTTGGTGAACCCAACGTGAACATCCTAATTCTGATTATTCATGGTTAGATCTGAAAAATTTGCTCCCTTAATTACATTTCCATGTTTGATCTTTTGCAAATTTTAGAGGTTAATTGCATAAAAACCCTAAAATTTTCTTTTTAGTAATTGAGCTTGTGAAATGTTTAATTGTTAATGCTTGTTTTAGATCTACCCTTCTACTGCAAATTATCAAATCATATCTGTGCTTTAATTTTGAAAATTAAGTGGTTAAGTGTTAAAACCCTAATTTTTAAAACCCTCTTGATTCAACCTTTGACTGATGATTTCACTGATCAAAACACTTCCAAATTGGCTGTAACTTTGGATTCCGCAACAAAATCATAATATCTCTCATCCCTGAAAATTTGGAAAAAAGTTGCGAGGACCATGTGCACCCTGAGCGTCATTGTCCTCGACATTTTTTCCAAAATTTCGGGAGCTAGATCTTACTGTATTTTTCTGCTAAAATCCAGAATTTTGGCTGATTTCATCAATTCTAACACTTTCAAAATTAAAGTCAAAGTTGGTCTAGCGATTGCTTGGATTAAGGCTTCTAATCATTCAAAAATTGTTGAAACTGAAATTCATGTCAAAATTGTGCTTCTTACTATCCTAAATCTGAAAAGTGTGTTGGCATTCATTCGAAATTTCAGTGCTTTATTCAAATTTTTGCAGTTTGTGACTTTTGAAATTAAATGTTTAATTGCAACAACCTTGATTTCCACTTTCAAAATTGAATTTTGCATGAAATTGAGTCAATTTTTAAATTTCAAAACCTGCATTGCTTTTAGTATTCCCTCTAAAATCATAAAATTCAAAATTTCAGTTTCCCTCTCTTTTTCAAAATTCAAATTTTGCATTTTTCAACAATCTTGGTAGGGTTCAAATTTGAGATTGCAACTTTAATTTGGCCTATCTACAGATCGTAAAATCACTCAATTTTTTCAGATTAGCTTTAAAATCATCATAACTTTCATCCCTGAAAATTTTGAAAAAAGTTGCGAGGACCATGTGCACTCCGTTCGCCATGGTCCCAGACATTTTTTCTGAAATTTCAGGAGATTGCCCTGATTGTATTTAACAGCTTAAATCTAGGAGATTGGCTGATTTTATTGAAATTTGCTACCTCTAAAATTCAAAATCTTCTCTCTCCCTAGTGCATGAGTTTTACAACAATAAGCCCTACTTACACTATTCCCGTTAGACGAACCTGACACCTCTAGCAATTACCATAGCACCCTTAATCATCTTACATCTTGCTTTAGAAAAGACTACTTGCACACCCGCATCTATCAGTTTGCTCATAGATAACATATTTCATTTTAATCTAGGGATATGTAGCACAGCATTAATCCTTTTTATTCTACCATCACAAAACCTGATTCTAACTTTACCTTGACCAACAATGTTGAAATGTGAATCATCACCCAAGTACACCTTACCTCCATTAAATTATTCATATTTAGAAAACCAAGCTTTATTGGTAGTCATATGAAAAGATACATCCAAGTCAATTAACCAGGAACCATTACCTATGTAAGTCGCCAAAGCTGCAATAAATGCATCACCATCTTCCTTCTTAGACTGAAAATCAGAATCAATCTTCTTCTTTTTCTTCTTCTTTTCTTCTTTGTAGTCCTTACAGATGTGACTTGGTTTATCGCAATTCTAGCAAATGACTTTGGAATTTCTAGGAGATTTTGATCTCTCTCTTGATTTGGACTTATCACGCTTCTCATTCTTCTTGACTTTATCCTTAGGTCTTCCACAAATAGTTAGGGATTCCTTTGAACTAATGGATACCTTCCTCTACATCTCTTCACCAAGTAGGGAACCCACCACATCTTCAGACTTTGAAACAACATAAGTACTATTGATAGCCATAACAAGAGAATCCCATGACTCAGACAAAGAACAAAGCAAGATCTGGTATTTCTCCTCTTCGTTCATCTTAACACCGATAACACTAATTGAGCCACCAATATATTGAATGCTTCTAGGTGGTCTGCAATTCTTCCACCCTCTTCCATATTCAAGGAATACAATTTCTTCCTTAAGAAAATCTGATTTAATACATATTTCCCTTGATACATTTCATTAAGCTTAGTCCATAGCTTCTTTGCAGTGTTTTCTTCGTGGACATTGATTAGAATAGAGCCTGCTAGGCACAGTTTGATTAGACCCTTGGATTTTTGGTCCATAACATCATACTAAGCTGCAGTAGAGGGCCTTTGTGTTGGCATTGCACACTCTAATGGTAGATTGAAGGTGATTGAAGGTGTTGTCATTGATGACAACCTTGCAATCTTATGGCATCAACATGATATTCTTCATCCAACTGAGAAGTAACCTTTTGGGGGTATTGCAACAAGTTGAAAATCATGCAGACTACCCTCGGTTGATGGTGAGAAGTTAAGATTTCTTCTCTACTGGCGGATGTGTTAAGTTTATACTTAACCAACAGGCATTTAATGCGGTTGTTGAATGAAAAGAAATTATAAAACATTATTTTTTACCTCTTTTTTCATTCACCGAGCATTCAAATCTTCAGGAAGTGCAAAATCCAAGCGAAGGCAATCAAGGCAAGTGTTGGAGCGATTTCTTTCAGCACTCAAACACCTATCAAGAAGATTAAGGTATTTATCAATGGCTTCCTCCTCTGTTCTGGAATTTATTGCAAACCCTACTATTGTGGAAGTTGTGAAACGACCTAGGCTAGTATTTAAGATCATTCCTGAGATAGAAAAATAGGATGATTCCCTAGGAGCTTTTTCAAAAATTCCAAAAGGTGTTGCATATGCTGATGACCCTAGAATCTATATTCATTGCAATATTGAGGAATTAGGTTTGGATGAAATAATGAAAATGTTTAAGATTGTTATCTGCGATGAAAATGGAAATGTGAAACCCGAACATAAGGTCATTGAAGATTTAGGTTTTGTGGAAATCCTTGACATCCTAGAATTTTCTGAGGTAGTGAGGATTGTCCTTAGCAGAGTTCATGGAGAATTCTTTGGCTAGAATCTATTTGCAAAATCACCAAGGAAGCAGTGAGGGCAGTGACTAGTTTAGCTTCCACCAGTAGCAGGCCAGATAAAAATATGAAGGTTCCTAACAACATAGTGATGACTAAACTTTGTTTCCAGTCTTTGTATTAAAAGTGCATATGATATGGTCAATGATGATGCAAAGATAGATGTGTGTGAGTGGTTAAAAGATGAATTAATAGATAATCTGAGAAAGATAAAAGGAGACAAGAAAGGAACATTTCATTTTGGCAATCTTTTCGTATGTCTGATGTTATATCTCACAAAAGAGGTTCCCGGTATTGGTAAGAAAAACTTTGGTTATTATATACCGGTAGGCAAACAACTGTCAAAAAGCTTCACCAGTATGGGCACTGATAAGGATAACAATATCACAGAGTATTTCAAAGCCTTCAAAGCAAAAATGAAAACAAGAGAGAGACTACCACAAAGTATTGTAGATAAATATGATAAGGAGATATGCTTTGTAATTAAGAAGGATGAAACCTAGATGGAGGCAGTTCTTCCTAGAACTGTATGGGTGATTGAAATGGGGTATGAGGCAGATGTAAACATCATTGAAACTTATGCCAAAGCCTTGATAGAGGCCCCTAGATAGCCAGAAGAAATTTTTTTTGGTAGTGCAGAATCAATTGAAAGTGATGTGCAGACATTAAGACAGAGAAAGAAAAGAGAAAAGTACATTAGAACTGCAACCAAGCAAGTAAAGGAAATAAAAGAAAACATTATGAGCACAATTGGTATTAAGGAAAGTGACTTAGAAGGATTACAACCAAAGTCACATCTCTCATCAGTTGGTACATCATCAAAGAGTGAAATTCCTCTTGAGTTTGAGAGAGTAGTTAGGAAGAGAAAACCTTCACCGGTACCCTCTACTACACCAAAGAAAACAAGGCAAAAGTAACAAGCTGTAAGGCCACCGGAAAAGAAGTTGACACCAAAGAAGAAACAAAAACAAGCTATACCACCTCTAGATAACCTATTGAGTGAAATAACTGATGACAACAATCTATCCAATGTGAGCAAACTGTACAATACATTCATTGATGCATAGAAAGAAAGTATTGAGAACAACATTATTCTACATCTTGACATTTACAAGAAAGTATTAATTGAAGTTGTAGATGATTTACCTAGTGAATTATACAAGTGGTTAGATGCTAAGAGGTTAGCAATTATGGAGCTAGATAAGAAAATTAAAATTGAGAAACTACTAACTGTACATCCTGTCAAATCTATAGAAGAAATTGATGAGTTAATTAGTGAAGCAAACAAGACTGTTTTTGTCAGTGGACACTGGCATGTAAGTCTAATGGCCGACAAGCTAAATGAGATTGTTGAGGAAACAACAGACAAGTGGGACATTTTCTTTGTTGAGAAAGAAAAACAAGAAGAATTGAATAGTCAGAAGAAAACTTTCAAAGTTTATCAGAAGGACAGAGACAAGGGGAAAGGTAAGATAGGTGGATTACCTTACTTGAAGGTGACTGACAACATACCACCACCTTCAGTTACTCCACTGATATAGATTGATAACACACCAGCTAATGAGAATGTGGATTCAACACATGAGGACACAAACCCTGAGTCAAAAATTTTGTACACTATGAATATTGACACTCAGGAAGTAAATATTATAGTTGACAAGGAAAGCATAGAGGAAAAGAAAAATGATAGTGCTATTGAGTAACCGACTGATAAGATTGGGGTTAAGACACAAGAAGAACATTTAGTAGAACCCTTGGATAATGGAATAGTTACTGGTAATGTTGATGCAAGCATTGATAAACCTGTAGAGACAGTAATTGAGATACCAGTAGATAATACAGTGAAACAAGCAGAGAAACTGACAGATTCATAGGCACACACTGAGGCAGTGCAACCGACAACCACCGAGAAACCAAAACCATTTTTAGTGGAAACACAGACATAGACTGACCCTCCAAAGGTTGATTCAGGCAAACTGGTTACTCCCACCAGAAGCACAAAGATGATAAAGGTAGTTGGGCAAACATCTAGTACTTCTATGATAGAATTTAGAACTGCAAATGTGACTGAAGTACTTCTGGATTCAATTAAGAAAATAATAGATTGTAATGCATCGGCTTATAAGGTAATAGATGATACTATTCCTATTCTTAAGATGATTGCACCCAAATGCAATGTACAAAATAAGGATTCTTTAAGTCAGTTAGACACATTGTCTAAATATATTACTAGCAATTTATTGACCGTTGATCAAATAAATGAAGAAACATTCAAGGAGAAAATGGAAAAGGAAAAAGAAAAATTCTTTGAGGAAACAATAAACAAGTGCACGGAACACATCAAAACATTTTTACTGGCACTCAATGGAACAATTTTGGAGTACAAATAACTGTATAGAGACACTTGCAAGACAAATCAGTTGACAGTAGACATTGACATGGATATCAACAAAGTTCAAAAGGAGATTGATGAGATAGCTGACAATATCATTGGTTCATCTAAACCAATATCAATTATTGAGCAAGAAATTTATGGATTTGAAGAGAAATTGGAGAAGTTAGAGAAAGAGAAGGAAAGGATAAGAGGTAAAGCCAGAGAACTTAAGTGCAAACTTAGTCCCAGGTTAGATAACCTTATCCCTTTAAGGAAAGAAATCGCTGAGGCATTAATTCAAGGACAAAAGACACTAAGGAACACATGCATCACCTCACTTGTACAATCCAGAGAACCAAGGCAACCTTGAAGGATTGTAATAGGTTCTTTCGAAGCATAAATTTGGTTTTAGCAGACATATTCCAGATTGTAACCAATTGGTTACAAAGTTCAAGCTAAAAACTGCACTCATTTGACAAACTTTGATAACCTTTGGCATTGATGTCAAAGGGGGAGTAGTAGGATAGAGAAAAATGGCTTTCAAGAGATCATCTGCTCAAGGGGAGCACACATTTTTGGTACAAATTTTGGACTTCATTTTTGGGACAGATTTTTGGATTTTTCTCATGAGTGTTGCCATCAATGCCAAAGGGGGAGATTGTTGGCATTGCACACTCTAATGGTAGATTGAAGGTGATTGAAGGTGTTGTCATTGATGGCAACCTTGCAATCTTATGGCACCGACAGGCACTAGCACCGACAGACACTTCACTGACAGCGATAACATTGTATACCGACATCCCAGCCGATAGGATTTTGTTTGTTGTATTTAATTATAAATATCTTTTGTAAAGCTGACATGGTATATTGTAAAAGACTCATATATGTATGAGATCTTATAAGACATTTTTGTATGGCATGGTTATGTAATGTAATAGGAAGATGCAAAATTGATAGGATAGGTTTTTTTTATAGACAGAGCTAAAACCGGTACTGAATCTGGCATAGTTGATGCTATTATTGAAGTAGCACATTGTATTGGATTTCCTAATCCATCTTGTAGTCAGTGTGACTCTATTGAGCAATGAGCTCCAGGCAGTTGGCCTTCCTGCATGTGCAAGCCCCTATTGTAAGTAATATTCATTTATTGGCCAGTGAGTGAATATTGTGGGTCACAAATCCCACCAAGGTTTTTCCCACACCAGGTTTCCTTGTTAAAATATTGTGTTATGGTGTGCTTTCTATGTTGTCTTTACTGTTCATATTCATTGCATTAATTCTTGTTTACCAGTACACTGTTTTGGTATGCAAAGTTCTTAATAAGTTTAATTTTACTGTATACCAGTTAGATACTGATTCAGCCCCCCCTCTCAGTATCTTTGGGCTGTCATTAATCCTAACACTTTGGACATTCACATCAATGACATCCCATAGATCTCAATCTATTAGCAGATCTTCCATCTTCAGCTTCCACATCTCAAAATTTGTTCCATTAAATTTATCCACTTCTATTTTCCCTGACGAACTTGGCATCTAAAAATTCTTGCAACAAGATAAAGAAAGTATCTTCTGCACAAGCTCCCACTCAAATCTGGATTAGTTCAAAAAACCCAACAACCCACAACTGAAACCAAAGGTGATCAAGCTCTAATACCACTTGTAAGGAAGTTAAGTAGCAGAACAACTTCCTACACTAATCTTGAGAGGAGGGTAAAGCAATTTTTTTTATAGATCATCACAATAGTTACAGAAAATAAAAAATAGATATAATAACATTCAAACCATAACACAGTGATTTATGTGGGAAAAACCCTTATGGAAGAAAAACCCCACACTCCAAAATCCACCCAATATTATTCGGTAATCAAAATAGATTATAATATACTTGCAAAGAAAGCTCTTCATAGGAGTACCACTAATTATATATTTAGAGGTAACTCAATAGCCATAAGACTCTTACACACAACCTCTATCTCACGCACCTCATATATAGGAGATACAATACAAGAAACAATCAAATGGTATTACAAATGCATGGGATAAAACCACCCAATAAGGTGTATCCGACCTTATCTCCCTTCTAGATACCCTATGACGCGTCCCTCCCTTTTTACAGCTCATTTATTTGTCTGATGTATTTTATAAATCCTATTTTAGGAGTACAAACTTCCGGAGGCCATAACTTGAGATCCGTGTGTTCTATTGACAAATCATTTGAAGCACTGGAAAGCTCGCAAAGTATTCTATTGCCTCGTAAAATTCTGTGCCATTTGCATCCACTTTTCAGGGTGTTTTGGGGCCTCTAAAGTCCTCAAAATCAAATTTAAACCTTTCATTGGACCCCTCCAAAATGAAAAATTTAATATCTTCAAAACTAGCTGTGATATTGCGATGTAACTTTACCGAAATGCTTATCTAGCCAACCAAAAGCTTTGGGGAGAATTTAGCACCATTTTGTGCTCAAATGAAAACTTACCATAAATAGTAACCTCATGTAAATGCAAGGTTGAGACACCATTTTACCAACACTATTTAGAAGAGGAACTTGTATCCGCTCTCCCAAATGTACCTCCTTCTTAATCCACATATGATTGTTGATGGTAAGACCTCTCGTCCATCCAAGATTGAGGTGGGCTACTTAGAAGGGGAACTTGTATCTTCTCTCCCAAATGTACCTCCTTCCTAATCCACATGTGATTTTTGGTGGGAGCATCCAACTAAGACAACTCAACCACTTGGCCCACAAGTGGTAAGACCTCTCGTCCATCCAAGCTTGGGGTGGGCTATTTGGAAGGGGAACCTATATCTACTCTTCCAAATGCACCTCCTTCATAATCCACATGTGAGGGTAGTAAAATGATAAATTTTTATTAATACAAAGGCATAAGCCAAGTTACAGTAACAAAGGTATAAATATACACGAGTCTTTGTAGAGAATTGAGGGAAGAACCCTTACAATGAGCATAAAAGTGCCTTTTATTCATCTCATGAGAACTAGAGGAAGATAGGGCATGAAAATGAGGAAGAAATCTTAATTTCCTATGAAGCCAATCATACGCATACATGTGTACTTCAAATCCTAAGTTGGAGGAAAGAGAGAAAATTCCTAACACCACACCCTAGCATCAATGAATCTATAGGGGTGAACCCACAATAGTGGGTTACACTTTTTTGCCAACTTTGACACTGCAATATTCATTTTCAGAAAAAGCTTCAAACACCTATTACTTCTAAACCATAAGGAATTTGTAGATGATGTGAACTAGTGATTTGTGTAATTTTGTATGTAGATTCTAAAAATATTTTTTTGATAACTTTTGGAATCAATTTTCTTCCATTTTTCTATCTCCCTCAAAAGCTAGTTTTTTTTTTAAAAAAACAACATTTTTAAAGAGTGATACTCACTCTATATAGCTTAACTTTTTTTCTATAATAGATATGAACATGATTATTTCGAATTTGGTTTTGTAACATCCATATATAGTGTTTTAAATTGGTTTTGTAACATTATCTTCAATATTTCATATTTTATTAAGATTTGAAGTCGAGTTAACTGTAATTTTGACATATGTCTATTTGATATTACATAACTACTTGTGTAACGAAAATCATTTTTTTTTTTGGTTGGAAAGAGGAATTCAATACCTAGTGTGTAAATATTTTTTCAAAATTTTTTGGGTGAATTTTACTATTTTTCCATAAGCATTGAACAAAGAAGTTCATGTTCGGTGAAAACCTTACATTCATAAGAAATAAAATAAAAATATATTAAAAATTATACTATTTGGAAAGCTTATAATAAGGGCTAAATACTTAAAAAAATAAAACTTCTAAGTGAATTCATTTGATCCCCCAAAAGCTAATGTAAAATTGGTTTTTTTTATCAACATTTGATAGATGCAAAGGAGACTCCATTGCAAGTATGATTTAGAAGTAGAGAGGTTCTATCCAAGAAATTTTGATCTAAGAGCCTTTGATCTAACTCTCTTCAATTAATTACTTCAAATGGGACCTCTTAAATCTTACATTATTATATTTTCTAAAAAATGTATGATTTTAGCAAAAATCAGGATGTATGAAAAAGTGAGAACTAGCATTGTGAGTTCACCCATAGAAGTGTAGAAACCCCCACGAAATTAGCTATAAAATTAGAAATAGGGATAAAACTTTGAGAAAAAAAAAATGTAAAATATAATTGATCTCAATTCAACAAGCAATTTAGTTAACAATACAAGGTATGTAAAACCTTGTTAGTATTGTAAGAAAATGGGCAATTGAAAAACTTGAAATATGAGTTGAAAGCATCAAAAGTCACCATTAGATTGTCCAACATGAATTTTTAAAAATCCATATAGAATATCAAAAGTCTCAAGATTCCAACAAATTTTAAATGATGAGTTTTGGAGAATAAAAACAATAAACAAAAAAAAATAAAAAAAAATGAAATTAGATACTCTAACTTGGTAGGGTCATAACTTCCTATTGGGTGGTATGTTTTTGAAATTGCTCACACCATTGGAAAGGTCTCGAAGAGATATCATTTTAAATCCTGAACATAGTGCCTTTGTCTATCAAGTTAAGAGATTGATGAAAGTTTTAAACCCAAATTTTGCTCTGAAGACCAAGCTAAAATTACAAGTTACTATAACCTAGAAAATACTAAAAAATTAGATTTTCCATTTTTTCTCAATTTTGTCACCTTCAGACTGTTCTAGTACTTCGAATTTGTCGGTATCAATAATAAATAAGCATGTGATTCATATATTCCCTTGAATCCATGTAAAGAGGCATTAAAAACCCTTTTTATAGCTCCACAAATCAAGATTTAGCAGTTCTAAGAGTTGTAATATTAGTGGCAATTCTAGGTTGAAACGTGAAAATCAAACAAAAAAATATTATAAATCCCTATAGGTCCCAAATTTTTGTTTGGACTAAAGGCTACAAAACTTGGGCAATAAGAGGATGGAAAGTTGTGAGAACATGAATGTTGAGAGGATTGAAGGCAATAGAACTTTGGCCCAAAAGCCTTTAGGGGACTTGAAGTTCCATTGGGACAAAAGGTGACTTGAACTTGGGTGAGAGGAGGATGAAATGCTATGAGATTTTGGTCCAAAAGTCCCTATAAGTCTTGAAGTTTCACTAGAACTAAAAGTGACGAGATCTCAATGACATGAAGATGGAAGGTGATGGAACTGTGAATGCTACTAGGAAGATGGAAGGCGGTAGGACTTTGGTCTAAATGTCCCTATGGGACTCAAAGTTCCACCAAGACCAAAATTTGAAACACTCAAGACAACCAATTTATGAGATTTTTTCAAATGGGAAATTTGACTAAAGGCTAGAGGAGAATAATAACCATAGAGGTATATTTGAATAGGATAGACCTATTAATATTTTCAAATAGGTTATACTTGATGGGAAATGAAGGGAGGCATGAAATTTATATAGGAAGTTGTTGTGTTGTAAATTGTGTAGTGTCATAAAATTGTGACCCTAGCAATTTTTGACTGCATTAGGGTCCTCACGCACGTGAGATCAAAGCCTATAGCCTAATAGGAGATTAGAGATTGCTCAGCCCTCAGGACAACTTCTTTCTTGGCCTCTGCATCACCCTGTCCGCACTCTGCCTTAGAGAAAGGGGTAGGACAGGGGCATGGCACCCTTGTCCCTGCCCTATTTTTTGGGCAGGACCCTTCCTAGGGTTGCATTGTTGGTTGTGCATCAGGCGGGAAACTCCCCCGATGTCGTCCCATCATGAAAAGCAAATCCATTATCATGTATTTAAGGGGCATTCATCCTCTCATTTGTATAGGTTGGAAAATTTGAAGTTGGATGAGTGGGAAGTTTACATGAGATCAAGCATTCAAGAATTCCTTTCTAGCATTGAGCATTCTCAAGTCTCCCTTCAAGGCTAGGTGTTGCATTCAAGTCAAGGATTCAACCATTGAAGAGGAGATTGATCCCAACATTCAATTTCACACAAGCACTTTATCAACATTGCTATCACAACCTCCCTTGAGGTGATTTACAATTCAGTCTTTCATTTACATCTACTTGCAAGTACTTTCTTTCATTACTTGGTTAATTCCAAAACTGGGGTTTGACCAAAAGGCAAACCCCCAATCCCAACCCATTTTACTCTCTTTTATGTGTGTGGGTTGTAGGTGCACAACTGTACTTTTGGATTCGGTCTCCATTTGCAGAGGCAGAAAAACCCTTTTCATTTCGCTGATTTTTTGAAGGACCATGTACATTCTTGCCATGGTCCAGGCAACTTTTCCTCAAATTTGCAAGGTGACTTCATCTCGACATATTACTACCAGATCTAGGTGCACAACTTCATCGCATATTCTGATCTCAAGTTATAATTGGTTCTTTGTCACTTTTGCACTACATAATTCAATCAATTCCTTTACATTTAAAATAAGGAAGAGGGGATCAACTTATCATTCCCATTTTATTCAGAATTCAATCTATCATCTTCTTGTGGAGAGATTGAATCTAGTGAATTCTCCTCTCCTCTTCCAAATGTAATTTGGTGAAAAGTGTTTGAAGGGTAATCAATAGTGAAAATCTCATCTCTCTTTGAGGGAAAGGGTAGTTTTCCTCTTGATATCATCAATCACCATTTTCCCACATCACATTTTGGCGAAGCCGACATCTTGCATGCTTTCCTTTGAAAAAAATTGCATATTTTTCATTTGCAAGCTTAAATTTTCTGCAAGCTTAGTGGTTAAATCATTAAAAACCCTACTTTTTAAATTTAAAATTAAACTTGTAATTTATAAAAAATTGCTTGTAGTTACCTTAGAGCTGAAAATTGTTTTGATTGTGAAATTCAATTTCCTCGTTGTCTTGTTCAATTTGTAATTAAAATTTACATAATTAAGAGGTTACTTGTTAAAACCCTAATTTTCAAAATTAATCTTGGACTTGTACAAAAATTGGATTTCCATTTAATTTTCATATTTATGATTGTTCTTAGATTTGTCTTCATTCCTACAGTTCAAATTTTCAATTTCCCCCCTTTTTCCCAAAATTCAAATTTTAAAATTAAATGGTTAGGTCATAAAACCCTAATTTTCAAAAATCATTGGATTTTGTGCAAATTTCAAGTCAATTTCATTCAAATTCAGATTTCTAAACATTTTCCAAGGTTTCCCTATCCATTAGGTTTGACCCTTTTCAATATTGCAATTCAATTCCTCTTTTTCTTCAAAACCCTAATAGGGTCCTATTTTTACATTTGAACCTTCATTTCGCCCATCTAGAAATTGTAAAATTCACCATTTTTTTGGGGTTAGCTTTAAAATCATCGTAATATCCATCCCTAAAAATTTTGAAAAAAGTTGGTCGGACCATGTGCATTCCCGTCACTGTCCTCGACTTTTTTCCCAAAATTTCGGGAGACTGTTATGACTGTATTTATTAGCCTAAATCCAGAAGATTGGCTGATTTTGTTGATTTTTGATCCCTCTATAATTGGAAATACCTTCAAAATTCAACATTTCAAATTTTATGAATTTTTTAAAAATTAGGAGGTTAATTATAGTCTACCTTGATTTTAAAATTAAATGGTATTCCCTTGGCCCTAATTTTAAAATTCCAATTTCCTTTCATTTGTGGAAATTGTGTCATCGTCTTCCCCCAACAAAGTTCAAATTGTGTAATCATTATTTCCTTAAATTTTGCATTAATCAATTTTGTACGCTTTGTTCCAAAATTTAAAGTTCAAATTTTCACTCTAGTGCATGAGTTTTACCACTATTAGTCCTACCTATCCTATCCCCATTAGACGAAGCATTAGAATTAAGGCTTCCCAAGGTTTAATTATCGAGGAGATGGAGCCTAATTTGGGTGACTTCTTTAATGAGGTTCATGCTAATTCTTCCCATCCTAATCATGTGCCTATTCACCCCATTGATGAATCCCTGATGAAAAAGAAGCTTTAACTAGGGTTTCTTTAGATCAACTTTCCACATTGGACAATCAATTTGATAACTTTTAGCAATGGATGTCCCAAGATCACCCTAATAGTGAAGCTCTCCCATTAATTGAAGGCCTTAAGCGAATAATTTAAAGTGATAAGAATGGAATTGATATATTGCGTGGCATTGCACATATTGTCGATTCTAATGTCATGCCTATCAAGAGTTGTGCCGAAACCCTAGGTTATTCACAACCTTCAACACAAGTCAATCCTTCTATTCCTTTGACTACTCTTATGACTAGTATTCCTACCTTCACCTCCAACATCATGGCCACTTCAACTCAAAATGTCATTCCTCCAAACATTGGACATGGGGGAAATCCCTCTTCTTCATTTAGTCCTCCATCTTTACCTATGTCTTCCATGAGTGTTCCTATTATTCCTCAACCAAACAGTGTGACACAAGGGGGAAATTCCTTCAACAACTTTATTCCTCCTTTGAGTGTCCCTTTTCCTACCCAATTGTCACCTATGCCTACTTATCAAAATGTCCCACCACCTTATTCTTAGTCCATGCCTTCTTTAAATAACATCACACCACCTTCTCAATCAACTATGTCTGACATCAATTCTTCCACCAAAATGACAATTAATAACCTTGCTCAAATCGTGTCTTCCTTACAACAACAAATTGCTTCTATGAGTCAATCCAAGTTTAGTGTGCCCACCTTTGATGTTGCAATCCCACTTTCTCTTGATATGGTTAAAGTTGTGCCACCTAAACATGTTGATATCCTTCAATTAGAACTCTATAATGGAAAAGGTGATCCTCTTACGCATGTCAAAACATTTTAAACCTTGTGTACTGATTTTGCTTATGATCAAATATTGCTTGCAAAATTCTTTACAAGAACACTAAGAGATAAGGATTTACAATGGTATTGCTCTTTGCTTTCTTATTCTATCACTTCTTTTCAACAACTGGCAAATGCTTTCATCCAACAATTTCAAAACAACATTGGTCCTAAAATCACTTTGACTGATTTAATGCATTGTAAACAAGGTGTTAAAGAAAAAGTGATCAATTTCATTGGTAGATATAAGCATTTGTGTGATCAAATTTCTTTTCATGTACCTAATAATGATATTCAAAGAATTTTCATTTCTAATTTACAAAAAGATATTAGGGAAAAGCTTCTTTCGTTTGAGTTTACTTCCTTCCCGCAGTTGTGCGCAACACTCCACAATTATCAACTAGCTGTGAGTCAAATGGAGCAATCTACTCCTATGGCTCCAAGTGATAAGGGGGAGAGTGTTCAACAACCATTTGCGAAGTTCAAACCAACAAAAATCTTCATCAAGTTCAATGATACAATCAACAACAACAATGTGAATGCTACAACAGGTGTGCCTTCTATTTCTAAAGTTTTCCAAAGAGAAAGACAATTTACTTTCTTGAATGAATCTTTACATAGTATTATGTCTCAGTTGTTGTAGATAAATGTTATCAAACTTCATCCTATAAAATAAATTTATCCTTCTAAACTTGCATCTTCTTATTTTGATAAGAATTCCTTTTGCCAATTTCATCATCAACCTGGTCATGATACTGAGAAATGTTTTGCATTGAAAAATAAGATTCAAGACTTGATTGATAATAATGCTATATCTATGGTAGGTGTGAATGATAAAGGGAATAAATTAGTAGCTCCTACTAATAAAAATCTTAAGATTTTCACTAATCCCTTGCCTTCTCATTTCTCTAACGTTATTGAGATTGTGCCTAATTATCTCTCTTCTGAAGAATTCACTTCTATGGCTCCAAATTTGGTTAATATGGTAGAAACAAAGTATACGGCTAAGGATCCTTGTATTACATTTGACCCTAGTGAGACCTTTAGAGCACTCAATGGCCCTTTATACATAGTTGTGAAGGTTAAGGATATCCCTTATCGTGGTGCCCTTATTGATCCCTCTTGCATGGTTAATGTCATAACTGAAGAGTATCTTTTCACTTTACGATTGTATAAATCACTATATGATGTTTTTAATGTGGTTGTAAAGTTATTTGATGGCTTCTCTTGTCCTATCTTTGGTTCTATCACCCTTCTTGTTCAAGTTAATGCTAAATCCATGGATGTTGACTTTGTTATCATACCCTCTTCCGAGCAATTCTGTGTGAAGTTGGGCTATCCTTGGCTATATTCCATGAAGGATATTGCTTCTCCAATCCACAAGTGTCTTAAATTTCCTCACAATGGAGAAATCATAATAGTGAACCATAGCTTATTTTATTCATCTGAAGAAGCCCCGGTGTTTCTATTGATCTCTTTTGGCCTAAACAATTTCAATCTCTTCCATCAAGGAGTGATGCTCTTTTTCAATCTTATCAAAAATGGAAGAACGATGTGATTTTATCCTTAAGTCAACCTAAATCCCCAGTACTTGACATTCTTATTATTCTTCAAGATAAGGTTCTTCCCCTCACAGAAAAAACTAATCTCCCTCCTAAGGAAGATTGTCCACCTATACCTATGGATGTGACTTTACCTTCTCTTAAGGAGAACAAAAATATACTTCCTAAGGTTATACCTATACCTCCTCCTCATGATGGACCCAGTCTCCTTCCTACACCTAATATTCCTTCTTTCTATGGTGCAATTCCACCTCCTTCTTCTTATCAAGAGAAGAGGCCCGCTTCACCTATTGTTCAATGAAAAAGACCTCAACCTAAACCTTCCACTATCAAGGAGAGAAACATTCCTACTTTTTCAAGTGATCCTCCTCCTTCTCAGTCTTCCGCTAAGACTCGACGGTATCATTGTGAAAGAGAATTCCAATGAAGATGCCATGTTCGATCTCGTGAAGCTATCCCTCAAAATACTCAATCTCCTCAGACTCCAATAGTTGACATGATTCCCTTTTCTCCCAAGCAAGATGTTCAACCAACATCTCCAAATCATAAGTTGCACAAAACATGTGATGGTTTTACTCCTACTCATGTTCTTTCTCCTCTTTCTCTAAACTTTGATGAAGAAATGGGTGAAAATGTTATTCATAATGGCAATACAACTCCTAATACTTCTGATAGTGAGTATGTGTATGTTGATTTGGACAAGCATTTATCAGCTAAATTTTCACAAACCTTAATCCTAGCTCCTAGAATCGAACAAAGTGACTTACCACATGACCATAGTCCTTGTTTGGATCTTGTGATAGCTCCATCTACTATTCTTGATGTCGCTCCTCTGGCGTGTTGCTCACCTTCTCGAAATAGTGATTAGCAAGATCAGGAGGTGGACATCGTGCTAGATTAGTAATATTAGCACTGCAGATCTTTCCCCCTCTCCTTTCTTTCTCTTTTGTAACCATTATTCTATATGTATCCCTATTCTTCTATTGTTCCCTTAATGTCTACTTGGGGAAGATGCAAAGCATTGAGATCTTTTCTTGGTCTCTTTCATGTTGACTCAAAAGACATGCTCTCTTCCCTTTCTTATAAGGTAGTGTCCTTTGGGGAATGACGATTATTATATGGGTAAGTGCACCAAGATGGTGAACATAAAAGTGGCCACATGCAAAAAAAAACCCAAAATTTTTCATAATTTGTGCGGGTTCTAAAATTTCAAAAATGTGCTAGGCTTGGTAACACCAAGCCTAGAGAAAAAATAATATAAAAAACCAAAAGTTCCTCAAGACCCATAGGGGTTTTGAGGAACATTTTTTTTAAATAAAAAAATTTAAAGTTTCTCAAAACCCATATGAGTTTTGAGAAACATATTTCTTTTGTGTGGGCCATGGGTTTTGGCCATTTTTAATGCCAAAACCCATGGAACAACAGTGAGGAGAAGCCAAAAAATCATAGAACCCGCACGGGTTTGCAACTATTTTTTATTTTCCCAACATTGAGAGCGATTTTCAACAATGGCACCCCGTCGAACAGGTAAGATTTGATTTGTTTGATTATTTTTCTTTGCATTTTAATGAAATTAGGGTTTTTAATTGATTTAAATTTTGTTTTTATTAATTTGATGTTAGATTCTTCAAGCAATCCCCAAAAATGAAATAGACAACAAATACCTCCTCCTGCACATGCAACACAAGAAAACCCTGTTAACATTGCACAAGAGCAACAATAAAACCCTCAAAATCCTAAAAATGCTGCTCCTCAACAACCATCACCACCTGAAACCCTCCACGTCCTCCATTAGATCATGTAGATGCCACACAAGAGGATCGCATCAATCACCTTACACAAAATAGTGCCCAAATTTCTATATTGGTGAATAGGTTGAGGACCTCTAGGCTTGAGCACCACTCAACCCTTGCCAGAACACTAGAAACAATGGCTAATAGTGCAAATGAGGTATCTAGGGAGGTTACGAAATGGGGTTCATGGAGGGATAGATGTCGAACATTTTATGCGGATGGGTTGTCATATGATCAAGTGAAGAAAAAGGGCATATGTAAAGCTGACATATGTGCTCTTTTCACCGATCTTGTTACCAGTAACAACCTAGAACTAAATACGACTCAGTTTCCTATACATTGGTGTATTCATGCTAGGTTGAAAGAATCTTTTTGGGATAGGCGGTATATGGTTTTTGACCAACCACCTTGTAATAATTGGGAGGTGCCTCTATATTTTTTGAGAAAGTTGTATTGTGAGTTTATCCTCGGCAAGAAGCCGAATTACTTTGACATCCGACAATTTCAGGGTAGTGGGAGAGGCTCTGCATAGTATAGACCTGGGGCCCATAGGGTGGTAGACCCACAACATAGGAGGTGTACAACTCCTAAACCCATGGTTCATGTCACTGTCCCTATATCCTTGAAGGAGTCTATGGAATTACAGACTCTTCAGGTAGCTGCATCATTGACTGATGTCATTGTTTAGCATGACACACAATTGGTCAGAGCAAAGGATGTACCAGCACTTGTAGCACCTCCTTCATCAGTGACACCTCCTTCATCAGCAGCACCTCCTTCCTCAGTGACACCTCCTTCATCAACAACACCTCATGCATCATTTGGCATGAGCCAGCCCATTCAGCATATGTGCCCCACTTGCCAGGGTGTATGTTCTGGTGTAGACACTGACGCAGATGAGGATGGTGGGACATCTCATTCATGTACATGTTGTGGGAGTAGATTCCATGCTTCCACTGCAGAGGATGTGGCCCTCACCGATGAACAGCTCAACATGTTGTACCCTCTCTATCAGACACAAGTGCATTTAATTCTGTTTATGACATGTTATCAATTAAGTGACTAAATCTTATAAAAAGAAATGAATTTTTATTTTTAGAACAATTTAAAGTGACATATAAATAAAATGCATTGCAGGGTGCAATAGGTGGTGGGAGTACACCACATACTGCTTAGTCGACTCCATGGTCACGAGTAGTTTCACCACCAGAGGTAAAGATTTGTAAATTTGTTAAAAATATAATAATACATTGGATTCAAAATATATTTTGTTAATTATATGTATCATTACTTGATATTTTGTAGGGCTTATCAGTGGCTGAGATGTCCCGATTTGATGATATCACACTTTCAGCCATTGACTTTGGCCAAGATAGCTATGCGGTACCATTTAGATTTATATATTTTTGACTTAAGTGATATATTAAATACATGATATTTTCCCTTATGTTACTTTTTTTCCATTAGTTTACCCCACCTGCCTCGAGGACATCTCGTGTGAGAGAGCCACCCTCTAGCACTCCAAGGCAGAAAAAGATATCCTCTCAAACAACCAAACAATAGAAGGTAATTCACTACAATTTAAATTCAATTGTTGAAATGTATTATGATTAAACATGTATATGTAGATATTGATAAATGCACTTAATTTATTTGTTCTATATACAGAAACATATGGGGTTTACAGAATTAATGAATGCACCTGATGTCAATGAGGTTCAGTAGAGGGAAGAGGTGATATATTCATATTCACTTTGGATTGCATTATTGCTTGTTCGAAATAACTAAATCCTTTTATGTCTATATCATATGTTATCATTTTCATACAGGAAATGGTAATAGCTGCATCAGATTCGACTAGGCCTCCTAAGGTTACTGGAGAACTATACGAGGCTTCGGTGTGCATTTTTTCTACATATGTTAAAAATATTTGTTTTATCTAGTTTGTCAACAACTTTGGGTTGTTAACTTGTATGATTGTCTTTCAACTATTGCAGGCTTCTTCCAAACTTCCTACTATTATTCTACCATTCCATTTCAGTAGAAGTCCTACACGTATATTATGGGATCCAACACGACCAAGGCAAAAGGTATGTCTGTCTTAGATCAACTCCTTTTGACTAAGTGCACAATGGAGTTAAAACCATCTAGTTAACTCCTTTTTGATCACTTACCATGGATATAGGAAATGGTCGTAACTGATTCATATGTGACTTTGCTTCCTACAACCACAACACATCCATCTGAGGCTCCGATATGCTTTAGTTTTTTTGTCTATTCATTTTTAGTTTTTGATTAGAGTAAAAGAAGGTTTTGAAGGGGCCCCGAAACCCTTTACAAAATGACCTTACAAGATAAAAGCATTAAGAAACCAAGAGGAACATACGTAAGAAAAACTCGCATAATAACTAGAAAAAACCAACTAAAAGCCCCAAAAAACCAGCAAAAGCCAGCCAAACCAAAGAAAGCACAGAAAAGGAACTAATTGATATTTTTCAGGGCATTAGCCAAGTTACTACTAATCCCATATAGGTCTTTGATATTATCCCTAAGATTAGGGATATCCTTGGCAGATGCAACAACTTTCTTGACACTCGCTCTAGTCCTCTTTGTAGCTCCACCCGGTGTAGCTTCCCCGCTTCCAATCTCGATCGCATCTTCATCAATGTCAAGGTCCACCACTGGTTTGGGAGAGATGGAGTTATCGAGGACCTTAGCAATATCCTCTATGTTCTTTATGACTACAGACAAGAAATTCGAGACCATACCCAACAGGTTTTTCATCACCACTTTCCCTTCTTCCCAATAGTCAATCTGAGCTACCATTTTTTTAACTTTTTCCTCCATATCCTGCCTCCATTGCTTCTGATTCCTATCATCTTCCTGCCTTATCTCATCCTTCTATTTCCTATTTTTTTTCCAAGTTCTTCAATAGTTCATATGTCCATCTGTCATAACCCAATCTGGCCTCAGTAAGTTTTTTAAGGTTATCCAGGAATAACCCTTCTCCGACACTCTCCTTATCGTCACTCAAATTATCCTTAGCCATTTCCTTCTTGGGTTCCTTGTTCTTCTCCCTCTCAGAATCCATATCTTTTTCCTCTTTATCCTTATCATCCTTATCCACCATAAGCTGGCTATTGTTGTGGCCTATGCTGGCACTATGAATTGGATTTTCATTGTCGGATTCATTCTCACCTTCTTCTTCCTCTGCACCCACCTCCTCATCTTTCCAACTTTCCTCACCCTCTGATTCGTCTATTTCCATTTCACTCCCCTCTTTTCCAGTTTCCTCTGTAACATTTTTTTCATCATGGGCTTTCATCCCAGAGGTGCTCTTGCTTTTTTTGCTTGGAGTAGCCTCCCCCTTGCTGGATTTGCCTTCCTCTAGCTTTCTCTTACCTTTTCCAGGAGAAACGGACAACCTCTTATTTTCCTATATGGCGAGGATTTTATAGTGCTCATAAATGAGCAAGATGAGCCCACTATGGAGCACCATGTTTGAGGGATTCTTGCTGTGTTTATTGAGCGACCTAGATAGGGATCTAAAGAGATAGTAGGGCAGGGAGACACTTTTATCATGCCTGAAGTGGTTTAATAACACAAAGTGATAAGTGTGGGCCCTAGAAAAGTGGCCCTCAATAGTTATGTATTCCATGATGGCATTCAAAACCCAACCCCAAATTTTCTTGATATTGGACGCTTCATGATAACCCCTGTGGCTTTTCCAATTTTAGCCCTTTCCTTTTCCTTACGCAGGAAGATTTTTACCACATTATTGGAAACTTTAAGATCTCTAAAAAAATTGAGCCTAGAGTGGGGCATACCTGTCATAGTCGCGATGAAGCTCGTGTCCAATTTGCACCTCACACCATGGATTTTAAAGGACCCATTACTCCAGGTTTTTCAGTTATTTTGGAGACTGCGAGATTAACCCTGCCTTTGTCATAATCTACTAGCTTCTCCATGAAACTCTTTAGGGACCCTTTTTCCAGCTTCACCCAAACTTTCGGCATATCCTTCCATCTGGAAGTGTTGTCAGGTTCCTTCCACCTTAAATCACCTCCCATATTCAAATTCAGACTTTTACCTCTGTTCTTCTATAAGCTCAAAGCTTTCTTCCCGTTGTCTCTCAAATTTCTGAAAAAGATGACCCAGAAAGTGTGCAAAGTGTTATTATATTTGATTGGGAATCTACCACATTGCCAAGTAATCATTACCTTTCCATCAATGCATAAATTACTCATTTAAACTATCATAATTATGCAGTCCTTCTCTCCCTGTGAATCTATCCTTTCTAAGGAGCTCTTTAATACTCAAATTAATATCTTCCCCATGCCAAATTGTTTGAGAATCGGAATTAACACCTAGGTTCGCTAGGCAATCTGCCTCCATACTTTTCTCTCTGAAGGCATGTTCAATTATTATGACTTTAAAACTAGCAATAATTTCCCTAGCTTTCAAAATTATGTTTTCAAAATTATGTTTCCAACCATAATTTATCATGATTAAGGTTCTTAGCAATAATTAGAGTATTTAGAGCAGCTGAGGCTTCAACATAATGACTAGTTTAACTTCCCAAAGGGCCAGCAACCGCCACTAGGCAACTTCCAGCAAAATTCCTAACAATGCCCCCATAACTAGCTTTACCCGGATTCCCCTTAGATGCCCTGTCAAAGTTGGCCTTTATCCATTGCTGAGGTGGAAAACACCAAGCCAAACCTTCCCTTCCTTTCTCCTTGCTAGATTTGGTAGTAGAGAGGTTCCACCTGTCATTGAAGTCATCTTTAGCAATTGGACCATAATCAATGCCATTGATGCATTCAAAGATACTCCTGTAAATTTTATCCACCACACTTCAGGGTTGGCACTTTTATCCCCGAAAATCCTGTTGTTGCGCTCTTTCCAAATGTTCCAGATGACATTAGGGAAGGTAAGTTTCCAAAGCTCCACAATCTTTGGGATGAAATTAGGGCAGTACCATTGCTGCCAGGATTGCTCTAGAGAATTCCGAAAAAACCCAACTCAACTTCCACCTGCTTAAAATAATTTTCCATATTTCCTGGCTGAAAGTGCACTGATGGAGAATATGGCAGGCTGACTCTTCTTCCTTGCAACAAAGAGAACACTTGTTAGGAAAAACAAATCCTCGCTTTTGGAGGTTGTCTAGAGTTAGTACCTTGTTTTGGATAAAGATCCAAAAGAAGATATTAACTTTAGGAATTAACTTCTTATTCCACACTTTAGCCCAAATGGGAGTTTCTTCCAAAACTTTATTTTGAATAGCCACAACTGAAGAGACAGAATACTTCCCATCTGGGGTTTCCCTCCATATCAAACTATCCTCTTTGTTGTCCCTCAAAATTTTAGAAGAAAGCACAATTTTAAGAAACTTTAACCCCGGACTATGCTGGCTAAAATCAATCCATTTCCCATTTCTCCAGTAATCTATGACCATACCCCCATGCCTATTTTTGAACCAATCTTTCCAATCATAAAGGATTGGGATTTCCTCCAGAGGTTTATCCATAATCCATCTGTCTTCCCAAAATCTTATACTTCTGCCATTCCCCAATTTCCACATTCTTCCAGCTCCAAACCAACTTTTTGCTGATTGAACTACATTCCAAATTGCAGAACCTTCAACAACAAATGATTTTTCCAAAAATTCTTCCTCAAAAGGTTGCATGTGAAGATATTTATTTCTGCAGATTAGATTCCACTCTCTTTCCTCCCCTTTCATTCTCCAAATTTATTTTTTCTAATAATGCATTATTCATAGTACTTATATTCCTTAAACCCAACCCCCCTGAGGCCTTGGGATAACAGATTTTATTCCAGGCTATGAGGGGAATTCTATTCTTGTCTTCCACTCCCGACCAAAGAAACTTTTTTTGGATTCTTTCTATTGCCTCCAAAAACTTTCTAGGTATTTTAAATAGACTGAGAGCATAAACAGGCAAGTTTTGGAGAGTAGCTTTGAGCAGTGTAACCTTGCCAGCTTGACTAAGGACTACCCCTTTCCAACCTGCCAATTTGGAGTTGAATCTGTCAACCAACTTAATCCAGAAATTATTCATAGGCTTAATACAAAGGGGGAGCCCCAAATAAGTGGAGGGAAGCTCAGTTATTTTGCAACCAAGAATTCTTTCTATCCTTAATTGTCTTTGAACAGGTGTATTGATGAAGAATAATGAACTCTTATCCCAATTAATTTTTTGACCAGAAACAGATTCATAGATATTCATTACATTCTTCATATTTTTAGCTTCCCTAATAGAAGCTTCTCCCATAGTGATAGAGTCATCAACGAACTATTCATGAGTACAAGTAATATTGGAAGAGGAAGGTTTCAGTCCTTTGAGATTACCTTCTTCCACATTTTTAAAAATAAATCTACCCAAACTTTCAGCTAAAATAGTGAACAAGACTGGGGAGATAGGATCCCCCTGTCTAAGACCTCTAGTGCTTTTGAAGAAACTAGAAGGAGATCCATTGACAATAACTGTAGAAGAGGGAGTTTCCATCAATTGAGAGTAGAGCTATATGACTTTATCTCCAAATCCAAAGGCTTTCATAATCCTTAAAAGAAACTGCCAATTCACTCTATCATAAGCTTTAGCCATATCTAACTTAAGAAAAAAACCCTAATTTTTAGCCACCGTAAGAGAATGAATATTTTCATGAACTGAAATAATGGAATCCAGATTTTGTCTTCTAGGGACAAAACCATTTTGCTGGGCAGAGATAATTCTGGGAAGAATATCCAACAATCTTGAAGTAAGAACCTTAGACAAAATCTTGTAAACCGAGTTACAAAAACTAATAGGTCTAAACTTATTAAGAGAATCAGCCCCAGAGACCTTCAGAATAAGGACAATGAAGGTCGCATTCAATTCTTTTAGAAGCCTTCTTGAACCAAAGGATTCTTTAACTCCTTTATAGATATCAGTCTCCACAATATGCCAAAAGGATTGGAAAAAGAACATTGGAAAACCATCTGGTCCAGGAGACTTATCTCCCTGAAAAGAGAACACCGCCTTTTTGATTTCCTGACTAGAAGGTATATGGGACAAATATTTGTTGTCTTCCTCAGTCAAAGTAGAAGGAATAGCTTGAAGCAGGAGGTTTTGATTACTGATATCAAGGTTATCCACTTCGCCCAAAAGGTTGCTAAAATAGTCCAGAGCTTCCTTTCTTATATCATTATCATCCGTTACAATCCCCCTATTATAGGATAACCTGGATATCCTGTTTACTGCCCTATGCTTAAGAGTAGTTAGGTGAAACAACCGGTTGTTTTTATCACCTTCCTTCAAATACAATGCTCTTGACCTTTGTCTCCAGAATGTCTCTTCATTAGAAATGATAGTGTGGTATTTAGACAACAAGCCATTTTCCACATACCTCAACTCTTCTGAAAGCCCATCCTCTTGGATTTTAACTTGAACTACTTTAATTTCAGATTTGATTTGAATTTTACTTTTGAAGATATCCCCAAAAATCTCTTAGTTCCAGATTTCAATTTTAGCCTTTATAATATTGAGCTTTTTAGCTATTCTAAAGAGAGCCATTCCTTCAACCTCAGAACTCCACCGATATGCAACACAAGCTTCTAGAGACGGATGGGATAACCACACTTTTTCAAATCTAAAAGGGAAATTTCTCTTGGCAGAAAAAGAATTGGTAGTAAAAGAAATAGGGTAATGATTAGAACCAATTTTGATAACAGATGCCAAATAACAACTATACTTAGATAACCACTCAGGAGTGATTAAGGGTCTGTCTAACTTAACTTGAATAAGATCAAATCCAGTTTTTCTATTAGTCTAGGTATAGTTAATCCCTTGGAGATCCACATCCATAAGAGCTTGATCATTTATGAAGTCCATAAGATCTTGTTTACCTTCAAGCTGCAAGGGGAGGCCTCCCATCTTATCTTCCTCTTTAAGCGGAGTATTGAAATCTCCCATAATTATCCAGCTTTTATCAACAAAATTTAGTCTGTCTTCTGCAAGGCTTCTCCAATATTTAGCTCTCCCAATTTTGGAATTAGGCACATAGACATTAGTGATAACCCAGACAAAGTTATCCTTGATATGCTCAAACTGTATAGAGTTCCTATTGGTTTCAAAAACAATTTCCTTACCTTTAATAGTATTTTGGTTCCAAAAGATCCCTGTTCCTCCAGAGGCTCCCTCCGAACTAGATCATATAACTCCATTATTTTTAAAAATTCTTATCCTTTCCTCTTTTTCCTTACACATCTTAGTTTCCTAAACAAGAACCACACCCGGTTTATGATCTCTTATTATATTACGTAACACATCTTGCTTATGAGGGGCATTCAACCCTCTTATATTTGAGGAAATTATCTTCATACTTTAACCAGGGATAGAGCTGACTCGATGGAGCACTGTGTTCTATCAGCACGGTTCTTCCAACTTTCTTGTTCCCTTTGATGTTTTAGAGAAGGTCTCCCCTGCTTTTTGTTTTGGCTTCCAACATTTGCCTTTTTCTTATTCTTACTTCTAGTTGCAATACCTCCATTGGGTTCTTCCTTATTCAATTTTCCCTCTTTCGAACAAGGAATCCTAAGATTTCCTTCCAGGGCTTCCATTTCCACACTATGTGATGGGGTTTTGCATTGAAACGGCTTTGGGCTTCCATTGGTTAATAGCAAAAGAGGCTCAAAATCAGAAATGTTAAAATCCTGTGCTTCATTGAAGTCTTCCTCAATTGCTTTTGAATAAGATGATGCAGACACATCATTATTGGAGCTTTCCTCTACTTTCTCTTGACTAATTGGCCCTCCCTCTTGGTCCTCTGGATCATTTTTATTTTTTGCCTCTATCCTTTGTTCATCTTCTTTAGAACTTTATTTTTGATTATTAGAACAGACATAAGCAGGTTTTTCATTGTTACTGTTCATATCCTCCTTCACCTCATTTTATCTCTTAGTCACTTCCTTGACTGGATCACACTCTACTGATGAGTCTTCTCTTTTCTCTTTAGTTTTCCATTTCTGCTTCACATTGCTATCATTCTTGTTGTTCTTACTCTTCTTAAGCGGGCAAGATTTTGCCCAATGGATCAATTTTTTGCAGTGAAAGCAAGCAAATTGGAGCGATTCATATTCAATCACTCGGGTCCATTTTCCTAATTTAGATATAATCTCAATAGATTGGGGCATGTCCATCATTTGATTAACATTAACATAGATGCGGGCAAAAACTAACCTTGATTTAGCCGTAGTCATTGGGTCGATCGAGAGAAGTTCTCCAAAAGAACTCGCAATCCCCTTGAAGACTTCCTCATTCCAAAATTCCAGTGGAAGACCCAGGAGGTGCATCCACACTGGTGCCGACACAAAAAAAGACTCATCGAGAGATAGGTTTGGACCCCATTTCTATAGAGCCAAAGTTGACTTGCCAAACATCCATGGGCCTTCACATAGAGCTTTGTTCATGTCTTCTTCAAAGTTGAAAACAAAGGAAAAAAAGCCCCTAGGCAAAGCCGCCACATCGACTTGACCCTTGAGAACCCATTTCCTCCTTATAAAATTCCTAACAACATCAATGTTAGGCCTAAAACCAACAAATCTTCCAACTAATGTCATAGATAAACCAGAGACAGTAAGATCTACTAGCTTATCTAGAACAGAAATAGCAAAAACCCCTGTTACTGGATCAGAAATATTTTTAACTCCCAGTAGCCCTGTTTTGACCAGCAACTTCACTCCAAAAAGCGAAGACCATTTTTTTTCCTTACCTCTATAATGTGGGTCCCCGGTTTTGGAATCATTATTTTCCACCGATTTGGCTATCTCCTTGTCCTCTTTGGTACCTTGGGATGCCTGAAATCTAGCCTGATTGCTAGTTCCACCACCAAAAAGACTACCATCCCTAGGGAATCCGCCATTCCCAGATTTGAAATTTGGGATTCTCGCTCGCCGCTCCGCACCCATGATTTTCATTTTTAGTTATTATGTAATATTTGACATATATGTCATTAACATGTATTAATGTTGTTTTACCAGTTACAACCTCCTTCAGGACATCCCATGGATCCTTAGCCTCACCGAATTTCAGAAGACAGAGATGAGGTAATCAACATTTCAACTTCAAACAATTTAGAGTTCAGTATTTAGTTATTTTGATGTTATATTGAGAAAATATATCTGATTTGACTTTTGAATTGTCCTTGTGTAGCCACCTGCAGAGCCACGTACTACTTCAAAGAGGCTCGATTTTGATGATCCGCCACAGTCATAGATACCGATAGAGACATATAGTTATAGCTGTGGTCATTGAAGGACCAATTTTTTATATATTCGACATTTGTATATGTATATATCGACTTTGACAGACATGGCACATGCCACATTTTTGTAACTATTATTGATTTGGCATCTATGCCATTTTTTGATATATGTACATGATTATTGTTCATTTTGATATATATGAAACTTGATATTCGATCCAATTTGTTCATTGATATATATGAAACATGATATTCTTGAAACTTAGATATTTGCTATTGAAATATGATCAAATTTGTTCATTGTGTATATGTCTTGAAATGTGATCCAATTTGTTCATTACTTGTAACTCATATGGCGTATACTTTTAAACTATCTATTGCTCATATTGTGTATACCCAAGTACTGATACTGGTAATGTTGATATTGTGTATTTTGATTGAGTGAATTTGCTTTGAGTCCTTCGCTTTGAGTCCTTCATGCATGAAGAGATTGGAGTGAAGTTATTATTTCATAAACTCATGCTTATGGAGCGAAGTTCATCATTTCAAGAACCAATTAAGATAATATTTGAGCACACAAAGTAGATTTGAAATTTATCTAAGGATGAGTCAGCTTAGGTAAGGTTTTCATTTAAATTTTATTCCATTACAAGTCGGCCTTAGGGTAAGAGACACACCTATTCATCCAAATCACCTATAAAAGAAGAGTTGAAGCACTTATGGATGATCCATGTGAACCAATGGGGTCATGTTGTCGCTACCTAAAAAATCCTATCTCGATTTCGGGCAACTCGATTCCGTTTTCTTGTGGTGAGATTTTTTCAGTTGCATAAAAAACCATCAAAAACTGTCAGTGAGAGGTGGCAAAATAGTGCATCTTTCATTCTGCTTGTCATGGGAATGAACTGTCAGTGTGAGTGCATCCGAGTGACTGAGTTTACGCTAGGTGTGCCCTTGTCTCACTCCCTAAGATGTCCGGTCGTTACAAGCCACCTTGTAGTGATGTTTTCCCTTGAGCACTCAAAGTGGAAAAAACGGCCAAACTTTGACGTCCCGAGACCGTGGCACTTATGGATGATCTATTTGAACCTATGGGGTTGTGTTGTCACTACCTAAAAAATCCATTCTCAATTTCGGGCAACTCGATTTGTTTTCTTGTGGTGAGAGTTTTTCTATCGCATAAAAAACTGTCAAAAACCGTCAGTGAGAGGTGGCAAAATAGTGCATCTTTCATTATGCTTGTCATGGGAATGAACCACTAGCATGAGCGTATCTAGGTGGTTGGGTTTACACTAGGTGTGCCCTTGTCTCTCTCCCCAAGACATTTGATCGTTACGAGCCACCTCGTAGCGACGTTTTCCCTTGAGCGCTCAAAGTAGAAAAAATGGTCAAACTTTGACATCCCGTAACTTAGAGACCGTGGAACTTATGGATGATCCATTTGAACCTATGGGGTCATGTTGTCGCTGCCTAAAAAATCCTATCTCAGTTTTGGGCAACTCAATTCCATTTTCTTGTGGTGAGATTTTTTCTGTTGCATAAAAAACTGTCAAAAACTGTTAGTGAGAGGTGGCAAAATAGTGCATCTTTTGTTCTGCTTGTCGTGGGAAGGAACCGTCAGTGCAAGAACATCTAGGTGGTTGGGTTTATGCTAGGTGTACCCTTGTCTCGCTCCCCAAGATGTCTGATCATTATGAGCGACCTTGTAGCGACGTTTTCCCCTGAGCGCTCAAAGTGGAAAAAATGGTCAAACTTTGACATAGCGTAACTCAGATACCATGGCACTTATGGACAATCCATTTGAACCTATGGGGTTGTGTTGTCATTACCTAAAAAATCCTCTCTCAGTTTTGGGCAACTCGATTCCGTTTTCTTGTGGTGAAATTTTTTCTGTCGCATAAAAAACTGTCAAAAACCGTCAGTGAGAGGTGGCAAAATAGTTCATCTTTCGTTCTACTTGTCGTGGGAACGAACTGCCAGCACGAGTGCATCCAAGTGCTCATGTTTACACTAGATGTGCCCTTGTCTCGCTCCCCAAGATGTCTGATCGTTACGAGCCACCTCATAGTGACATTTTCCCTTGAGCGCTCAAAGTGGAAAAAAGGTCAAACTTTGATGTCCCGTAACTCAGAGATTGTGGCACTTATGGATGATCCATTTGAACCTATGGGGTCATGTTGTCTCTACCTACAAAATCCTATCTCAGTTTTGGGCAACTCGATTCCATTTTCTTGTGGTGAGATTTTTTCTGTTGCATAAAAAACTGTCAAAAACCGTTAGTGAGATGTGGCAAAATAGTGCATCTTTCGTTCTTCTTCTCATGGGAAGGAACTGTTAGCGTGAGCACATCCAAGTGGTTGGGTTTATGCTAGGTGTGCCCTTGTCTCACTCCCCAAGATGTTTGATCATTACGAGCCACCTCGTAGCGATGTTTTCCCTTGAGTGCTCAAAGTGGAAAAAATGGTCAAACTTTGAGGTCCCATAACTCGGAGACTATGGAACTTATGGACTATCCATTTGAACCTATGGGGTCATGTTGCCATTGCCTAAAAAGTCCTATCTCAGTTTTGGGCAACTCGATTCCTTTTTCTTGTGGTGAGATTTTTTCTGTTGCATCAAAAACTGTCAAAAATCGTCAGTGAGAGGTGGCAAAATAGTGCATCTTTTGTTCTGCTTGTCGTGGGAATGAACCGTCAGTGCAAGCGCATCTAGGTGGTCAGGTTTACACTAGGTGTGCCCTTGTCTCGCTCCCCAAGATGTCCGATCGTTACGAGCCACCTCATAGCAACGTTTTCCCTTGAGCGCTCAAAGTGGAAAAAATGGTCAAACTTTGATGTAGCGTAACTTGGAGACTGTGGCACTTATGGATGATCTGTTTGAACCTATGGGGTCATGTTGTCATTGCCTAAAAAATCCTATCTCAGTTTTGGGCAACTTGATTCTGTTTTCTTGTGGTGATATTTTTTCTGTCACATCAAAAACCATAAAAAACCGCCAGTGAGAGGTGGCAAAATAGTGCATCTTTTGTTCTGCTTGTCATGGGAAGGAACCATCAGCATGAGCACATCTAGGTGGTTGGGTTTATGCTAGGTATTCCCTTGTCTCACTCCCCAAGGTGTTCGATCGTTACGAGCCACCTCATAGCGACATTTTCCCTTGAGTGCTCAAAGTGGAAAAAATGGTCAAACTTTGACGTAGCGTAACTCAGAGATCATGGCACTTATGGACAATCCATTTGAACCTATGGGGTCGCGTTGTCACTGCCTAAAAAATCCTATCTCGGATTTGGACTGTTCCTACTAGCCCTTCAAATTGGGTAATTCAATAATAACTCAAAACTTTCCCAAAACACTTGGAAAAAAAATGCATATTCAGATACCCATTTGCAAGTTATTTAACATTTGTCAGAATCAGACTTAGTTATTTATAATCAAATGGTACAAGTTTATTACAAATATATTTATAATCAAATGGTACAAATTTGGGCTCTCAAAATTTGCAAATCAGCCCCATGGACACTTTCATATATAAAATTTGGCATCTTATATAAATGATCAAGCTCATTACTGTTTATATTTACAAAATTTTGCATCTAAATATGCAAATTACAACTCGTTGTTGTTTTTTATACAAAACTTAGCATCTAGATATGCACATTACAACTCATTGTTATTTTTTTATACAAAATTTAGCATCTAGATATGCACATTACGACTCATTGATGTTTTTATATACAAAATTTGGCATCTACATATGCATATTACAGCTCATATGCATATTACAACTCATATGCATGTAGAGCACATCCAAAAAAGCGAAGTTACAATGTTTCGCAAAAGATATATACAAAATTGTCAAAATTATTCTACCATATTGTAGAATTATTCTTCTAGATGGCCCAAATTCAATCAAGTGAACCTTCTAGATCAACTCTAACCCTTAGTGTCTCAAGTATTGCCTCGTGGTCTGATTCATGAACTTTCCACAAATCCTTGTTAAGAGGTCTACCACGATATTTAATCAAATGAATATTTGTTGCAACAAGAAGGTTTGAGTAATGAAGAATATGTCTATGTGTCTCAAAGTCCTCAAACAACCAGGCATTAGAATTTTTGATAGGGTACCTACATTTTATAGAAGGACAATGCAAAAATCAATACAATGACTGCTAAATAAATGAGTTTAAGAGGTCTCAATACAACTCGACACAACAACGATACCTTCTAAGCCATGTCCCTGTCACAACAATGGATCCTATTGGGTACTCAATACCCTCTCCATCAACCATTGTAGAAGTCAATTTCTTTTTGGCCTCAATACAATGACACAAAAATTAATTTGTTCCTTCTTCATTGTTCTCATCCGCAATAACTGCATATACATGACCTTCATTTAATAGAAGGATATAAGTTAATACCAAAATCAACATAAGTTAATACTAATAAATTAAGCTTAAAATTGTAGCAAATTGCAACCCTTTACTTGGTTCAACTATGTCTGATACATGGTCAAAATCCACTGACGCTTCAATTTGGTTCATTTGTAGTGCTCTAGGAAGTTGATATGTATCTAGGTTTGCAAAGGTCTACAAGACCATTGGTCAACCTACTCTTTTGATTCACATTCATCTCACAAAAAATGCATACACGAAGAGCAAAAGCACACAATATGTCTAGTATAAATAACTATTGATGTTGCATTTGAACTTCTAAATGAATGCATGTCATTTTATCCAGTAAGTGTACAACAATCTAGATAGTTTTCAATGTTAGATTCACTTATTAACCAAAAATATCTAGAAACCATAGACTTACCTGCATTACCTGGTCCCATCGTAGAGCTACACCATTGCACAATTGTTTTTGCATCTATTAACATTGCACCACCTTCGTACTTCAATTCCTCTCTAGTAAGAGCTCTTTTCACACATGCTCCCACACCATCATACTCTCCCTTTCCATGCCCTGCCTCAATGAAATTCCAAAAATGTTGCACACCACTTGTCACATGCATCCTAGTCAACCAGTAGAACATCCTTGGATTCTTGAATTGTGCGGTGCAATTGTTCGACCATATTCAGTGTTGGTTGTATCTTATATCTATTTCCCTTAAACTATCATAGAAGACTATAAAGCATCCTTGCACAAACTCTGATGAATGAGTACGATCATTGCTGATATAGAAGTGATATTCTCTTATAACCTTTCTGTCATCCTCAGTGCTATCATGTGCATGCATGAATGCTATGTGTACAAAAATTGTAACTTGTGTAGAGTGGTAATACATAGATTGTACTTCATTTTGCGGCTTTAGTGTATAATTCTCAGCAAAATCAATGACAGAGACAATAGTGCCAAGGGGGAAAGTGTCCTTACACAACTTGAATTGCTCACCTAACCACCTAGCTCTATGTGTGTGACCTATGTACTCATATACTAGTTTCTCTTGAAACATCTTCATAAAATCAGCTACACAGATATCCCTTTTCACTAAGTCACACCTCTTTAATTCTTTTCCATCTTTAACACCATATGTGACTGACTTATATTTTCTAATAGAAACTAGTTCCTTACCAGTTTCATGTGTGCTATCCAGATGTAGGCATCTATGCAACTGTTGCAAACCGCCACATGTAGGACAAAAACCTCTCAAACACATCATCTTATAGTAAATGCACCCATCATCTCGTCTACATAGTACACTTGAAATAAATTCTCTCGGTGACTTAGGAGGTGCTTGTAGACCACATTCCTGCAAAACATCGTTAGTGTGCAAAGTACAACAAATATAGCGATAAATATCATAATGCATGGAAAATTCAACATGGACCCTACAACAACATGTAGTACGTGCATGATTAATCTTAACATAAAATGGTTTTGTCATCTCAAAAAATCTTTGACTAATTTTAATCTGAGGAAAGCTTTGAAGAAACCTTTCATAAAATTGTGTTTGAGTTGTATCTAAATAGTGTTTTGGATGCGGCTCACGATTACTAATTCCAATTCGCCTTCTAACAAGATCTCTTTGGTTGGGTGAAACCCTTGTGTTGTCATGCCAATATTTCTCAATTAACGTTCTTAGTGCATCAACAACAACCTTGTCCTTGCGTGGGAGTCTACCCGAGAATCCCCAAAGAGAATTATTGTTAGGATCCTCGATTTTCTCTCACCTCTCTAAGGCATAGTGTAATGTGGTTCTACTTATCCTTAATGACTTTCTTGTTTTGCTTATTAAATGAGATTTTTTCATTTCTTTTCCCATTATGGTTGATGTGAGGACACGAAGAGTAACATTAGCATCTTTAGTGCATGATTTCAAACCAATGGCTTGGTATGCATCAAATAGATTTCTCACAATGGTTCTTTCACTATTATTTTTGGATGTTCTTAACCCCAAAATTTTCATTGTCTCTCTAAATTTCAGATTTTTAATCATTTCAACAACTAATTGGCATCTTCCACTTTGATTTAAGTTTTCAAAATAGTTATTCCAAATTCTTCTAACCATTCTTCTACAAGTTCTTTTGGAAATTTTATCATGCATTGGCTTCACAATATTTTCATCAATATCTATTAGGAACTTTGGTTTTCTATGAATTATTCTAAGAGGTGTTAAGATTGGTGCATGCTATTCATTTTCATTAGGTGCATTATGTGCATTGATCACATCAAATTCAAATGGTATATCTTCTTCAATTTCATTAACATGTGCATTCACCGAATCATTTTCAAATGGTGTATGTTCATTGCATTCATTAGGTACATTCATCATATGTATTTGAATTGGTGTATGTTGATCATTTTGATTTGGTACATTAATCATATCAATTTCAATTGTTGAATGTTCATCACTTTCATTAGGTGCATTAGATGATGTACCTTCACGTAATCTCTTCATACGCTCCCTTTGTCTTTCCTTTGCTACCTCTCTTTGTTCATTTGCTCCTCTCTTATTCGTTCCTATTGTCCTACACATAACATCATGATGACAATCCATAATCAAATAGGAAAAAAAACAACAAATGATCATCATTTTGTTATAATCTAAAGTAACAATAATAAAATAACTTTAAAAAAAACCAAAATACAAGACAAATAAATCATGATCAAAGCAAAAAAACAACAAATGATCATGATTTTGTTATTATCTAAAGTAACAAATAATAAAATAACTTCAAAATCAATCATTCCAAAGCAAAAGTGACAAAAGAATATGAAAACCTGACTGTTACTATCCCAGAAAATCATGTGCAAAAGCAGTGGGGCCTTCAAACAACTTGCAATGCTGGTTTTTAGGCTGTTGGGACTAAAATATATAAATATTTTCCCATAACTCGTACGGGTTATGGAAACCTTATATGTCAATGTTCACAATTTCTTATAACTCGTACGGGTTATGTAGAACTAGAAGTTTTGGCCTTAGTTCTACATAATCCATACGAGCTATGTAGAACTAGGAAAAGGAGAGGGGGACAGGGAGAGAGGGAGGGAGAGGGAGAGAGAAAGATTTGGAAAAGGAGAGGGGGAGAGGGAGAGGGAGAGAGAGGGAGATTGGGGAAAGGAGAGGGGGAGAGGGAGAGAAAGAGAGATTGGGAAAAGGAGAGGGGAGATGAAGAGAGGGAGGGAGAGGGAAGGAAAAGGAGAGGGGCAGAGGGAGAGAGGAAGGCAGAGGGAGAGGGAGAGAGAGGGAGATTGGGAAAAGGAGAGGGGGAGATGTGAGAGAGAGAGAGAGAGAGAGAGAGAGAGAGAGAGAGAGAGAGAGAGAGAGAGAGAGAGAGAGAGAGAGGGAGAGAATAGGATAAGGAGAGGGGGAGGGAGAGAGAGGGGGAGAGATAGAGGAGAAATTGGGAGAGAGGGAGAGGGAGAGGGAGATTGGGGAAAGGAGAGGGGGAGAGGGAGAGAGAGGGAGATTTGGAAAAGGAGAGGGGGAGAGGGAGAGAGGGAGGGAGAGAGAGGGAGATTAGGAAAAGGAGAAGGAGAGGGAGATGGATAGAGGGGGGATGGGGGGATGGAGAGAGAGAGAGAGAGAGAGAGAGAGAGAGAGAGAGAGAGAGAGAGAGAGAGAGAGATTGGGAAAAGGAGTGGGAGAGAGGGAGATTGGGAATGTTAGGATTCCCCAAGATAGTGAGAGGGGGGTGAATCAGTATCTGACCAGTTATAGAACTTTCTCAACTTATAACAAGAAAAACATATCAAAACTGTGTACTGGTAAACTGAATTTAATGCAGCAAGTAAGAACAATAATCACAACATAAGAAGCACACCATAACACAATATTTTAATGAGGAAACCCGGTGGGGGAAAAACCTCGGTGGGATTTGTGACCCACAATATTCACTTACTGGCCAATAAGGGAATATTACTGTTTACATGAGGGGCCTACACATGCAGGAAGGCCAAGTGCCTAGAGCTCACTGCTCAATTACAAAGGAAGTCACACTGACTTACAAAAATGGAATATATAAATCCAATGTCTTGTACTACTTCAAATTAGCATCTTCTATGCCAGATCTAGTACCGGTTTAAGTTCTGCTACATACAAAAACCCTTAACCAATAATTCACATATTTGGGTCTGCTACCTTCTATTTATTTTCGTATGTCCTTATTACTAAATGATCTACAATGATCTCTCTTATATATAAGAGTCATTTTACAATCCACCATGTCGGATTTTACAAAAGCTTTTACAATTAATTAAAAAATGCATTTAAACAAAATTGATGTTGGCTAGGGTGTCAGTATTCTTCTTTTCGGTGCCGGTGTACTATATGCCGGTGTAGAGTCTGCCGGTGCCGATGCCGATGCCTGCTGGTATCACATGATTGCAAGGTTGGCATCAATAACAATACCTTCAATCACTTACAATATCTCTTTAAAGTGTGCATTTTCCAACAATCTCCCCCTTTGGCATTGATGGCAACACTCATGAGAAAAATTTCAAGAATGTATCCAAAATTTGAAGTCCAAAAAGTTTCCCAAAAACTGTATCAAAAATTGTACCAGATGTCTACCAAAAGTGTGTGCTGCTCCCCCTGAGTTGATGATGTCTTGTTCGGATCATTTTTCTCATCTCACTACTCCCCCTTTGACATCAATGACAAAGGTTGTCATTCGCTGTCAGTGGAGTCCTGCCTAAATTCTTGTAACCGGTGGGTTACAATCTGAAATATATCTGTCAAAATCAAATTTATACCATTAATGAATGTTTTCCTATCTTTTATTGCCTCTTGGGTTCTCTGCATTGTACCGATGAGTATGTGCATTTTCTCTTCTGGTGTCTTTAGTCCGAGAACCAGAGCCTCAGATATTTCTTTTCTCAAGGAAATGAGGTATTCTAGTTTTGGACCAAGTCTGCATTTTAAGTCCTTTGCTTTATCCTTTAGTCTTTCTTTGTCTTTCTCTGATTTCTCAATTTTGTCTTCTTGTTCTGCAATTTTTCTTTCTATCTCCAAAAATGAATCCGATGTACCTATCAGATTTTCAGCAATATTATTTATCTCATCCCGTGCTTTACTGATTTTGTTGTCAAGATCTTCTATTAAGACATTTGTCTTACAAGTGTCCCTGTAAAGTTTCTTGAAGTCAAAAATTATTTCTCCAAGTTCCGGTAATAGGGTATCTATTTTCTCCTTGTTCTTATTCACAATTTCCTCAAAGAATTTCTCTTTTTCCTTAATCAGTCTTTCTTTAAATGTATCCTCATTTATTTGATCAATGGTTAATATGTTACCGGTGATGAACTTAGACAATGTGTCTAGTTGGCCTAAAGAGCCCTTATTATACACAATTCACTTTGGTGCTATCAATTTAAGAATTGGAATTGTATCATCAATAGCCTTATAGGCTTGTGCATTACATTCTATTATCTTCTTTATTGAATCTAATAAGACCTCTGTTACATTTGTAGGTTTGAATTCTACCATAGAAGTACCAAATGATTGTCCAACTGCCTTTACAATAGCCTTGCTATTGGTTGTGGTAATTACCTTGCTTGATTTGACCTCTGGTAGGTCAATCTGTGTTTGCATTTTTATAAGCAAAGGTTTAGGCTTTTCAATTTGGGCCGGTGGCACAGTCTCTATCTGAACCTGTGCTTCAACCTATACCTATGTCGGTTTCTCTATCTGTGTCTTAGAAGGTTTTTCAGTTGCTTCTATCGGTTTCTTAGGTGTAGCCTCTGTATGTACTTCTGAACTCTCTTTTGCTGGTTCTTCAGATGGTTTTTTAGTTGTTTCTACCAGAATGTCAAAACCAAAATTTCTTGGACCAATACCGGGTACTTGTTTTATGATATACAGCATCAGACAAACAAGCAAATTTCCAAATCAGAATGTTCCTTTCTTATCTCTTTTAATCTTCCCCAGATTGTCTATTAACTCATCTTTGAGCCGTTCACATACATCTATCCTTGTATTATCATTAACCATATCATAGGCACTTTTGATACATAAGCTAGAGACTGAATTCAACCTATTTGCATGTGTAGCCTTATAACCTAAGATCATACTGATAATTCTAACATTTATGTCTTTTACATTGTTTACCCTTAAAGACCTTTTATCAAATGTTGCACCGGTTAGGTCTATCACTATGTCATTTGAGACCTTCTTTGTTTTGTCAGGTCTGTTACCGGTGGAAGGTAACCCTGTTACAACTTTTACTGCTTCTTTTATGATTTTATGGATTGAATCCAACCAGAAGAATTCACCATGAACTCTGCTTAGCACAATCCTTATGATATCCTTCAGTAAAACCTAGGGTCTCCACAATCTTGTGTTCAGGTTTGATATTTCCAGATTCATCATAGATCACTATCTGATACATATTCTTGATTTTACCATCACCCAATTCCTCTATGTTACAATGAATGTAAATCCTAGGGTCTTCAACATATACTACTCCCTTAGGAATTTGAGAAAATGCACCTATGCTATCATCTTTCTTCGCAATTTCAGGAACCGGTTTAAAAATGGGTCTAGGGCGTTTAATAACCTCAACAATAGTAGGGTTTGCAATAAATTCAGGAGTGGAGGAGGATGCCATGATTATAAATACCTCAATCTGCCTTAAGGATGAATGCTTGGATGAGTTGCTTCACTTCTTCGCTAAGGATGCCTTTTCTCAGAAAATTTTGTGCTCTCAGAGATTTGAATGCTTGGTGAAATGAAAATGGAGCCAAAACACTCACTTTATAATGTTATTTTCACCAACTACCACATTTAATTCTCGTCGGTTAAGTCACAACTTAACTCATCTGCCGGTATAGAAGTAATTTCAACTTCTCACCATCAACTGAGGGAATAATAGCATGCTTTTCATTTTGTTGCTAAACCCCCAAAAGATTTTCCTTTAGTTAGATGAAGAGTCTCCTTCCAGTGGAGTGTTACTCTGTTCTGCTGGTGGAGGGGTATTCCCTTCAACATTCTGATTTGACTTTCTGATCCATTGTTTTGAGAATTCTTGCTTTACCTCTTCAACCTTTTCTTTGCCTTTCAAGCTAGGACCTTTATTATTTGCCAATGGTGCCTTGCTTCTACAAAATTTTGCAATATGTCCAATCTTGTTACAAGCATAATAGGTCACATTGTTTTTTCTGAATAGCTTTCCCATATCCTATGCCAGTTTGTGTTCTGCATTGATTAGATAAGTGTCCAAATCTTCCACAAACATAACATCTTACATTCATTCTGCAGTTTTCTGAATTATGACCAATTTTGTTGCATTTAGAACATTGACCAGTGGGTGTATTAGTGTTCTGATAGTTTCTAGATCTACACTGATTTTCTTTATGACCATACTTGTTATAGTTAAAGCATTTTCCATTGAATTTGTAAGCATTAGGTTGTCTTATCGGTTTGCTATGATCATGATTGTTTGCAGTACCAGAGCTTTCACCAACTTCAAAGCCAAGGCCATTTGTATCACCATTAGGTTTCTGATTCTTCAACATGTCACCAAGGTCTTCTGAGCTTTTCTTGAATTTCTCCTTGTGTTGATTTGCAGTAGCCAGTTCTCTTTCCAAGATTCCTTTCTGTCTCATGAGTTCATTTGTGTCATTTTGTGTATGCATCAAATCTGTCTTCAACATATCATTTTCATGACTAAGTCTTGTGTTCTCATTTCCAGCATCATTTAGTCTTCTAACCAAGTCATCTTCATTCTTCTTTCTATCTTCAATTTCTTTACAAAATCTCATAGTCATATCTTGCATCTCATTCTTCATTGTAGTGCTTTCTTGTCTCAACTTGTTCACAAGATCATTAAGAATTTCTTTTTCATCTTCATTATTCTACATCTTTTCACAAATTTCTCTTCTCTTGTTTCTTGCAATAGTAAGATTTTCTTAAAGTGCTTGAATAATGTCCTATGCAGTGTTTAGATCATCCTCAAGTTTGATATTCTTTACTTTTTCTGCATCATAGTCTGAAAGAGCTATTTCCAGTTGCTTCATTAAGTTTTCCATCTCTACTGGTGTCAAGATCTTCCTCAAGCTGTTAGGCTTTTGAAAATAGAGGACCAGGCTTTGATACAAATTTTTAGGATTCCCAAAGATACTGAGAGGGGGGGGGGGGGGGTGAATCAGTATCTGACCGGTTATAGAACTTTCTCAACTTATAACAAGAAAAATATATCAAAACTGTGTACCGGTAAACTAAATTTAAAGCAGCAAGTAAGAACAATAACCACAACATAAGAAGCACACAATAACATAATATTTTAACGAGGAAACCCGGTGGGGGAAAAACCTCGGTGGGATTTGTGAACCACAATATTCACTTACTGGCCAATAAGGGAATATTACTATTTACATGAGGGGCCTGCACATGCAGGAAGGCCAAGTGCCTAGAGCTCACTGCTCAATTACAAAGGAAGTCTCACTGACTTACAAAAATGGATTATTCAAATCCAATGTCTTGTACTACTTCAAATTAGCATCTACTATGCCAGATCCAGTACTGGTTTAAGTTCTGCTACATACAAAAACCCTTAACCAATAATTCACATATTTGGGTCTGCTACCTTCTATTTATTTTCGCATGTCCTTATTACTAAATGATCTACAATGATCTCTCTTATATATAAGATTCATTTTACAATCTTCCATGTCGGCTTTTACAAAAGTTTTTACATTTATTTACAAAATGCATTTAAACAAAATTGATGTAGGCCAGGGTGCCGGTATTCTTCTTTTCGATGCCGGTGTACTGTATGCCAGTGTAGAGTCTGCCAGTGCCAATGCCTGCCGGTATCACATGATTGCAAGGTTGCCATCAATGACAATACCTTCAATCACTTACAATATCTCTTTAGAGTGTGCATTTGCCAACAAGGAAAAGGAGAGGGAGAGAGGGAGAGAGAGGGAGATTGGGAAAAAGGTGAGGGAGAGAGGGGGAGAGAGAGAGAGAGTGAGAGAGAGAGAGAGAGGGGGGGGTAAGAGAGAGAATAGGGGATATGAAGAGAGGGAGATTAGGAAAAGGAGAGAGAGAGAGAGAGAGAGAGAGAGAGAGAGAGAGAGAGAGAGGGTAAGAGAGAGAATAGGGGATATGAAGAGAGGGAGATTGGGAAAAGGAGAGAGAGAGAGAGAGAGAGAGAGAGAGAGAGAGAGAGAGAGAGAGAGAGAGAGAGAGAATAGGGGATAGGAAGAGGGAGAGAATAGGATAAGGAGAGGGGGAGGGAGAGAGAGGGGGAGAGATAGAGAAGAAATTGGGAGAGAGGGAGAGGGAGAG